>NW_021939798.1:8431660-8547580 GCF_001715985.3 Manacus vitellinus
TGAGCCCGCACCGGGGTGCCCGGCTCCGTTGGGGTACTGGGAGCAGAGCCAGGTCTGGACAGGCAGGGAAGCACTGTCCGGGCACCCCAAAAGCTGCAGGTGATGGATTGGAAGCGAGGGCTCCATCCAGCCCTCCCTCCAGTGACACAGCGTAAATCTGGAGTCGCGCCACTGCTCTCGGAGCGGTTGCGTCAGTGGGACCACTGTACATCGTGACATCAGTGTAAAATGGGAGTGGGATTCGGGCCAGAGTCAATGAGGGCAGCGACGTGCGCTTGGTTTGAAACGGTTCCCTCAGTGGTTCCATCCAGGGCTGCAGCTCCAGCGAAATTAAACAGCAAGAAATGCTTTCCCGTGGAGAACTCTCGGGATACTGCACTTAACTCTTCAATACACCCCAGCAATTTTGGGTGCCAGGAAGGAGGAGTGGAGTTGGGACTGGGATAGGGTTCAGAAAACCAGTATCAAACAACCTTTTAAACTGCAGTAAAACAAATTAGTGTGAGGAGCCCATGAAACAGTGGTTTATAAAGGGATGCCAAAGAGGCAGCAAAACCAGAGTGAATTCATAGTAATTGTTGGAGCAAATTACTTATTTCTGGCTTACCACTCTTAATGAAACACAGCTTGTGAATTAAATCAGGAAACCAGGAGACAGAAGGCTTATTGCTTACAGATAGTCACAGGTCTGTTAAACATTTTCTTAATGAGAAGATGGAGTTTCTTGTTTTAACCAGCAAAATAAGGAGAAATGAGCAACAGTAACGAGTTCTTTGATTTCTGGTTTTATTTGTCTCTTGGTAAGTTGTATAATTTTATATAAACTAATAGAAATATTTTTAAATCCTTACTACTGCCAGATACACTGCATCCAAATTGCTTTCTGCACTGCTGTGTTTATCTGGAGGCAGACCAGTGGCTTTCTCATGCATCACTGAGACTGATGAAATTCCACTGGCTGTTTTGCAGCAGGATGACACTGATGATCATAACAATCCTTTTTGGTCTTAGAAATCTTTAAGGTTGTGACAGGGGAGCGGGTTCTGTGAGATGCAAGAAGGATTCAGGTGGTGTTCTCGTAAGCTTTGAGTGATTTGGAGTATATTAGCTGGAAAATGTTTAAACGGAGAGAAAGAGGAAACTGGAAATGTCAGTACAGACAGCACTAGAGAAGTACCAGTTGTCAGTGGTTGTGTGTAGGTTTCAGGACAGGGTGACTTGCTGGGCAGGCACAGGAGAGATTGCCAGGGATGAGAAATGCATCCCTTGTATTTTGGTCAGTTGTAACTGGCAGTGTTTGATAAGATATTTGCAAATCTGGGACAGAAAAGTCTTATCTCTACATCTTGTCTATTTATCTGTCAGGGTTGTTCTGGTTTACTTCCCTGTGTCTGGTGTAGTCAGGGGTGGGAGCACGTGTCAGTTGAGTAAATGGGATTTGTAAATCACCAAAAGAGGTTTGCTAGAGAAATACAGAATCAGTTTTGCAAGTGCAGATTTACTGTAGAACAGCCACTGCAGATGACCTAGTCTGGTTTTAAGGCTTATTAAAAATGGGCTTTCTGTGTGATGAATCACAGTTGATGTTTGGAGATGGCAAGAATCTACTCTTTCAACCTTGCATCTGCAGGAGCCTAATAAGTTCTGTGTGGGAATATATCTCATGAAATTAAACTGAGGAGACGCTGTTAGGGAGCAGTTCCCTTTAACACATTAGAACATATTTACTGTCAATGAAAATTAATTATATTTTTGTATATGGTACAATTCTTGGGCTTGATCCACCTCAACTCCCTTTACATTCAAAAGAGATCTTTCCGTTCTCATCAGTGAAAGATGGGTTTGCCCTCACGTGTCAGTTATTTGCTCCTTCTGTTGACATAGTTCATGTGGTGACAGGAAGGATCCTATTTGGTAGCACTGTGGACTGAGTAATTATGACTCTTACCAACAGTAGCCCTGGGTTATGTTTATGAACTGAGAGAGTATTTGTCCCTTCAGTTGTGCCAGCTGGGCACAAGCAGCTTTCCAGCTCCTCTCTACTTCTCCAAGCCACTGCCATCCAAAGTTTGGAGTCTATAAATTCTTAATATTGACTTCAGTGGGGCTTGTGGCTTAGACTGTGTAGGGCATTTAGCCTTTTCTGGCTGTTTCTGTTTCTTTCTCCTTCCTTTTTCTTTCTTGTTTGCTTGTTTTTGTGTGGCATGTAGTAAACAAGCCAAATGTTACCATTCCTGAAAGATAACAACTCTCTGAAAACTGCCCCAAGGCAAGATGTTGCAGCAAGGCAGCAGCTTTTTGTTGAAGCAAAGCAATCCTTACCTGCACAGTGAAAATAATAAACTCTAACCTTTCTGGTTAACTTTTTTACTGTTTTATTTTTAGCAGGCTTTTGAGGCCTCTGTTTCTAATAGCTTGATGCTTTTCTTTTCCTAAGGCTGCACCATCACTACTGTACCTCATTCCATTCTGCCTTGCCACATGCACACCAAAATCCTCTTCTTACCATGCAGTTTGATGCCCACTTGCAGCAATGCCAGTGGCCTCAGAGTGGCTGTTTAGGTGAGGTATTTTGGCTGTGGAAACACTTTTAGCAAGTTTGCTTTCAAGCTTTTGCTTTGCCCTAGAAAACATGTGGTTTAACTAAAGGAAGAAATGATTTGGCCATGTAAATTTGACACAGCCAGGAGCAGAGTCATGTCTCTAAATTCCTGAATTTAGAGCAGATTAGCTGTCAAGTACTGCTTGCCCTTACAAATGGTTGTGGAACTTGTGCTTTCAGGCAGTTTGATTTTCTGGCCTCTGTTCATCCCATCTGGCTGTGGGCATTTAACTGAGTTGTTTAAATTAATCTTTCTCCATGGACACTGGTGAGCAATTGAACACTCAGAGGCTCTAACAGGACCAGAGGACGAAATAAATCCTTCAGAGGTGCTTCTTTATCTCCAGGACAACAGAAACTGCGAGCTGAGACTTGTGGTTCAGTGCTGAAAGCCGGCAGGGTTGGGCCTGGCCTTTCCTCTTGAATGGGGTGTTTGCTGTTTGTGTGGAAATCTGAAGAAAGACATGAAGGGCTGTTTCCAAAGCGACTTGACGGGATGGCATGTGCTCACCAGCTACAGAAACACTTCACATTACGCTGAGAAATGCCAGGAGTCACTCGCCATCTGGTTCCCTTTCACTGGGGAGGGAGCTTCACTACCAGCCAAGTGTCTGGGAGCACTGTGAGTGACATGTTCAGCAAGCCCCAGTTCTGGCAGGGGATTGTGTGAATGTGTGTTTCAGGATAGTGCCAGTTGATGTTTTATTATGCCAGATTCTACTTCAACTCCACGTTGAGTTTTCAGCAACAAGTGAAATAGGCTGAGCACGTTCACGACTTCTTTCTGAGACAGGTAATCACATTTTGGAGGTGTGCAGACCATGCAGGTGCTTACACAGTGATCTGGCATGGTAAGATCAACTGCTGCTGATCAACCTGAAGCAGTGTCACACCTGAAAGGGAACTGGTAAAATATATGGGCCAGTATCAATTATTCCTGTGAGTGGCCAGTGATTCATTTGAAGTCAGTGGTTTTTTGGTGGTGTAGAACAGAAGTAGCTGAAAAGAAGTTCACGTATTTCACACGAACAAATGAAAGTTTCTGGCCAAAAGAAACTATTACAATAGTTTGTTGCTAATTTTACTTGCCTCCATTTATCCCCATTCTGGGCTGAAGTTAAAGGCATCAACCTCAAGCACTGCCCAGGCAGTAGATGCTCCATTTTGACTTGCTCTCAGATGTGTCCCAGGAGCTGATGTTGTCATGCTCTCAACTCAACCCCTTCTGTTGTAACCACTCCAGAAGCAGCTTCTCCTGTGAGGAGCAGGGCTGTACTTTCACCACCTGACAACCCAGAGTCTTCCTGAGGGGTCAGGGTGAAGTTCAGGCTCCTAGCTGTGTTGTTGCAGTTCAATTGCACCCAGAAATTAGTTAAATCACTGCAAATTTACATCAGTGTGCATGATGACAGAGCTCACACCTTGATGATGTGCACTATGCTCTGGACTTACCTGCAGCCGTGAGAAAAAGAAACTTTGGCACTGAGACGTTGAAAGGAAAGTATCAGGGTGTTACCAGGTGATACTGCCATTCTCATAATGGAGGGAGAAAAGGGTTACAACTTCCTTCTTCTCTGCTTTTCCTGGAAATAATTAAAGAGAAAATAAAATATTTGCCTGGATGTAACAAGAATACAAAGAGCACTCCCAAGTGACAGTGTTTTCTAGGTAGCAGCGAGGCTGCCACACATTCAGAGTCCTTAAAACTGCATTTGCTAATGACCCAGATATTTCATATAATTTACACTGGCTGGGAAAAAATACAGTTCTGAAATGGCACAGTGGGGTACTTATTTTATGGATTAGTCAAGGCAGAGCCACTGTAGCCTTCCTAATTCAGTGTTTAAAATAGCCTTTTGGAATATCCTGAGAGTAAGCATGTATTTCCAAACAGCTGACATAAAGGGAGCTTAGTACTCACCGTTAATCAAACCAAGGCACTGTGGTGAGGAGGGGAGCTGTAGGTTTGCTGTGCACTCATGAGTTTAATTCCTTATGTAACGTTTGCATTTCAAAGGTAAGAGCTCTGGGGGGGTTACAATACACAGTTAAGAATTGATTGTTTTGATTGTTGCTGTGTTTTGCAATACAAGTCAGTGATCTGAAACAGTAAATTCTTAATCCCTGAAGGAAAGGCCATCAACTTGGATAGCAATTCTTGGTATTTAAATGACTGTTTTTTATGGCTGTTTCAGTGTTTGCATTTACTGCTGGTACAGTGATATTGTGTTTTCTTATCACTAAATGCAAAAGTTAAAAAAGCACATAGATGAAGCATAGAAGACAGTACAGTATTGAAGGTGACATATGTAGCTGGTGAAGTAAAAACATTCAGCTGCCAGGCAAGACCAACTATTTTCTATGCAAATTTTTCTCCCTCCATGCCTGATTCAGTCCATGCTGTTAAGTTGTAAAATTGGTGTTCTTTGTCTGTGACATGCCTGCATGTTGTGCAGAAATTTGTTCTTGCAAATCCTAGGGAGGATTTCAAATTTCTCTCACGTATTGATTTTATTCCTCTAACATGATTAAGCTTTGAAAAGTGACTTAAACAAAATTGCTGCAAGGGAGGGTAAGTCTTGGAGGGAGAACAAGCCCCTGCCATCTAGTATTTGAGAGTGTGATCCCCAATACAGATTTTTCTTGGATTCTGAACTGCATTGTTACCTACAATTTAGCACAATTGACTCATACTCAGCAGCAGTGCTTTTCCAGCAACAAAGTGGGAAAAATCAATTGCCTTCTAATGTTTAATGTTTTTTATTCTCTGTGTAGTGGACAACATAGTTTCCTATTAATTTTATCTGATTTTAATGCTGATATTCACAAACATTTTAAAATCCCTGATCTGATTTTTGCATCAACTGTCTGCTTAGGAGTTCTAACAGTTCTTAAAATATGCAATATTTGGGGACACATGTGATCTCAGACCTAGATACTCACATAGGCTGCTGAGTAAACCCCCATCCTGTGCAGTTAACTCAGAGCAGGGTGTGATTAAGCACATGAATGATAAAAGAGAGCGTCAGACACAGTCACTAGTAGTCTAACATATGGTTTTACAACAGCAGTGTGAGTGTAAACAAAGCACTGTGTAATACCCCTCAGTTCCTTTTTACTGGAGATATAATTGAAGGGCCTCTCTTGGAGAGAATGCGAGTGTTTCTGTAGGGCTGTGAACGCTGTTTTCACATTTTGTGTGCAGTTAAAACCCAAAATAGCAGGGCTCCTTCCTAAGCCTGGCATCCAGCTCAGTCCTGTGGGATGTTCAGCCCCAGAGTGAGTGACAGGAGTGACCTGCGGGGTCAAAATAGTGCAAGCCCAGTGCCTGGGGATCTGGAAAAATTGCAGTGTACTCCTCAGATTTTAAAGCTGCTCTGACAGTTTAGTTTGGTGTAGTGTTATGGCTTTAGGGGGTCAAGTGAAAAGCTTAGAAACAGTAGAGACTTCTGTCTGTTAGCATTCCTGAAATTAGAAGGAAAGGCACTGGAATGGTCTGTTCTGGAGTGGAAGGGCTGTTGGCCTGGGGGAATGAGAGGTGTCAGCCAAACCAATTTCTTCCTCCAGAGTGGTGTCAGTTTTAAAATTGCCTACATTTCGATGCTCACAGGTGGGTTTTCTCAAGTGTTCTAACATCCCACATACACCTGCATTGTCAAACTGCGGGGTTTTTTCCACTTTTGGGGACATTCTGGTGGTGTTCCATCACCTCCAGGTGAACTGACCCTCCCCAGTGGGATCCAGATGGCTTTTGGAACATGGGATATTATTTTCCAGTGACACTTCTGTTGCTATGATAAAAAACCCAAACAAATGTGCAGATGCAAACAGCTTTGTCCATATGCTTGCAAGGTATAAATAGATTTGAGAAACTGTCCTAAAATATTGGTGATTTCACTGTTTTTGTAGCAAGTGACTATAGGATCAGTTTTAAACCTAACATGTGTGATGTGTATGTTAGGGTACAGTAGGTAATAGCAATTCAGAAAGTGAAATGCCACAGGGATGTCAACAGGGAGAACATTTGTCATTGTTGGCCCTTACCCTTTTGACCTGTGCAGTAGCATGTTCTGTCACCCTAAAATAGGACAAAATCCTCTGGTAATAGCACTTTCTCAGTGTTGTTAACTACTGGGAACAGGAGAAAGCTGTAGGATTCTCATTAGGAGAATTTTGTTGCAAGATTCTCTTGTGTGCTGGACTGGTGTGGTATTGTGTCAAAATACAATAGTCTGCTCAGGAGGGGTTTAAAGGCAGCCATGGAACTCATAGGGATAGGGGTGCTAATGAAAGGGAAAGGAATGTAGTAAAGAGAGGGGTTCTGCTGTTCTTTCTCACTGGGATTACAAGCAGCATCCATGGAGCAGATTTGGCATTCTGACCCCAGGAATCCTGGTGCTGTTGCATTCAGTGATGTGACACTTGTGTGTTGTAAGAGAATAAGGTCTGCAAATAGGATTTGCAGCTCTGGTTTTGGTTCTTTATTTAGTTTTGATGTTCACCATGCAGCAGCTCAAGCAGCAGCTTGTGGCCAGTGGGACAGACCCCCTTTGCATCCAGCCTGGGGGAGAGTGGGACCTGTAGTCACCTTGTCTCAGTATTGTGGCTGCTTTAATTCAGGTTTTAAGACCATTTTGCTCTTGAGGGCCCTGGTTGACTTGCTGGCAGTTGCTGTGTTCAGTGATGTGGCCATGAACCTTGTCAGGCTGGGATGGCCCCACATTGGCTGCTGGGCCCCCCTGGTAGAACTGTGAGGGTCATGAGGGCAGCTGTGTTGGGAGGGCAGCAAAACCATCTCATGCCACAGAAACATATTTCATGGGAGTGTAGTTTTTACAGCACTATTTCAGGCTTTATGCAGCCTCCATAACAATTATTACGTGAGTTTGGCACGTTATTTTTGCCTAAAAGAGGTAGGAGTGTAATTAACCTCACCTTTTGGGGTTTTTTTATAAGTATGATATCTTGACTGATTTCATTTGAAGCTAGCTTTTTATTGACAAAACTTAAATTGAAATATTTGGCAAACAACAAGTGAAGATGCTCCAAAACATAAGATTTTGCTAAACACAGAGCATTTTTCCTGTTTCCTTCTGAGAAACGTGAAAAAGAAAACATGATTTTGATTTTCTCTACTTGGCGAGAAAGCTGAAAAATCAAGTTTTTGCAGGCAGCAGGAACAGCTTTAAAGAGTGGTACAAGAGAAGGTAGGATTTTGGCTCATGAAGATTTGTATTTTTGGCTATTGGTTTTCACAGCTTGTGACCTCAGTTACCTTACCAGGCCCTGGTCTTGAGCAAATGAAGCCTGACTTCATTTACTGCAGCCACACGTTGGTGAAACTTGGAAATTTCAGCCTCCAGCCTGAAGAGTGAATTGTGTGTTCCATTCCTCAGTTCTCTTTGGTCTTGCTTGAAAATAAAGAATTGAGGGGAGTGCTTTGGGACACATCTTCAAAGGAGCTTTGATAATGTCAGTCCTGCTTTTCTTGCTGGGCAATTACAAGCCATGGAAGTTTCCACTGAGGAAAAAGCTGCATC
Organism: Manacus vitellinus; assembly: GCF_001715985.3. Classification (NCBI taxonomy): domain Eukaryota; kingdom Metazoa; phylum Chordata; class Aves; order Passeriformes; family Pipridae; genus Manacus; species Manacus vitellinus. The sequence goes on from NW_021939798.1 coordinate 8,439,803, forward strand.
TTTTCTTCTCACCTGGGAATTCTGTGCCCTTTGCCAAATGCAAACTCCCCTGCACGGTCTGATGCGTTCACTGGAAAGTGCAGTGATATTTTGCTTCCAGTCAGACAGTCCAAGGTGTCTTGTTTAGAGAATGAAATTGGTCTGAACAGTCTGCTGTTGACGACTGTCACTTGGGAAGGTCTAAATTTGAAGGTCAGTCTGTCTCTAAGCGCCGGTGCGACTTTGGGGTTATTGGTAAGGACCTGCCACCCCACCAGTGTCCTAGTAGTGACCTTGCCTGATGACTCTGCTGGTGCTCCAGAGGATTTCTGGGTATCTGTCAGCCAGATTGGAAGCTTTGGCTCTAACCAAGCTCATGATGTCTTTCCAGTGGGTGAAAAGATAATTTGCTATGTGCAGTGAATTTGGCACAGGTCAAGTTACTGTCCTGGTGCCAGTGCTGGCAGATGCAGGTCATTTGTTTCTTGATTTAGATAGTCACCCAGGTAACCTCAGGAAAAGGTAAAATATTCACAAGTTGCTTGCATTTTGCCAGAGGTCCATGGCACAGATTGCTTTTTCTGTGTGCATAGCCCCGTGTGATTTCTCTTACTGTATTTTTTCTTGTAAACCTGGTCTGACTGTTGTGAACTGCATTTCTTTTCCCAGCAAATATTTTCTTTCCCCCCGTGGCATTCTAAATAACATTTTTAGAAACCTGACAGCCCTGGTTCATGGAAGCATCGTCTTGGCTCAGTGTGAATGAACCCTGCTGCTCCCTGAGGTGGTGGAGGCTGGTGGAGGCTGGTGTTCCTCTGCATCAGCCATTTCTTTGGGGTGAGCACTGAATATTCTGCTCATTCAGGGCCAAATTGCTGCTCTCATTCTGCTGCCTGGGGCCACAAGATGGTAGGAGGAGGAGGAGGGAACAGTGCAGGGATATTTAATGTGTGAGGATTGATGATGCCTCAAGGGTCTCATCCTGAACAGACTGTAATTCCTACTGTCATTCCACAGCTCTGCCTGGGTGCTGTTTTTTGCTGGAGACTATTTGAAGTAGTGCACGATGTTCTGGCCTCACTATGTTGTTCTCCCAGTTTATTCCTTCCTTCTTCAGGGGCAGCTTCAGTTTTGGACTCACCATTGCTGGTGTGTTTTGCTGGGTGGCTCCTGTTTAAATGGTGGTGGTCAGTCAGCTCTAGTGATGTTACAGCAGATTAGCACCTGTTGGGAAGGGAATGGAGCTTTGGAGGAGTTGGGCTAAGTGGTTATAAACACAAATGATTTACACAACATTTCAGGTGAAAAGCTTGCTTGATTGAGTTGGTGGAATAATGTGGCTATAAATTACCTTTGGGTTTATTGCAGTTGGCTGCCTCAGAGGCTCTTTAGCAATATGTTCTGTTCAGTGGCACTTCTCCTAATTCAGTGCCTGACATTGCTTGCATTTTGTAGATGTTGCACTATTCTGCAGAGCTGATTCCCTGGATTTATGGTACAGGGTGAAGAGAGTAGGAGGGTAGACTCCTCTCATAGCAAGAAATAACTGCTGTCTCTATTTTGGGGAAGAAGTGTGAAAAGGCACATTTCAAGTACCTTTTTTACAGGAGGAAGTGTTGCCATGGATAACAGTTGTGAAACATTAGGTCTGATTTAACACACCCACAGCCACACACTCCACCCCTTTTTACTTTGTTCTGTGATGAGGTCAGGTTCATCTTTCCAGAGTTCTGGATAGCACAGGGGGGCTGAGGGGACACTGGTATTTACTGTTGTTGGCTTCCACAGATGGCTCCTGAGCCCACGAGGACACCAGGCTGAGCACCCTCTGCAGAGCAAAGATGCAGAACTGGCCTTTTGTTTTGGGGATTTTGAATAGAGAAGGGTGTTCTTGGAGTCCTTTGAAGGTGCCTGTGTGATGGGACCTCCTGGAGCTGGTACACTGGTACCTTCCTTTCCCTTTTCACACTGTATAACCACTTTACAGCTCACACTGTCTTTATTCACGGAATAACAGGTGTACCAGTCACAGCTGGTATTTCTCTGATTAACCAAAAACTATTTCAACTTTAACTTCTCTTTTTTGTCCCCCTGTGTTTTCTCTCCCCCTCTTGCTGCTGATAGAACCTTACCCATTTTACAACCAGCCTGTTAGTCATTATGCCAGCTTAATTTAGGTGAGCTGCTGCCAATGACACTGACTGTGTGTCATCAGCAGCACCAACCTGTGTTCTTTCTAAATGAGTTGGACAGAAGGATCCCAATGGGGAGGAGGAGGAAGGATGTTCCCTTCAAATGGGTTGTAAACAGATGGACAGCATTGAAGGAACACAAAGGAAATAGTGGTAAAGTGCTCGAGTGTGTGGAACAGTATCAGTGTTGAGTATCTCTGAGGATCTTAATCCCCACGTGCAATAACTGATTTCTAGGAGTAAACTGCCAGCCTGGAATGGGAATTGATTTTAAGACCCATAGTATGTGCTGAGAGCACACTGTAATTAGATTGTGATTGCAATTTCAGCACAGGACTGAACTTCAACCTTTTAAAAACTTAATCTTTCTTCAGGAGCTCACGGGGCTATTTATGATATCAGCAATGAACTCGGGGAATGTCACGGGCTATCAGATGGGGAGGAAAGGAGAAGCTATCAAAAGATTAAATTTTGATGGCATTTTAAATGTAAGCTTCCACACTGTATTTAATGATTCTCTAGTTCTGCTGAAAGTCAGTGGCTCTGAAATGCTCCAGTCATTATTGAAAATGTGATTTTATTTCCCCAAGTACAGCAGAGACTTAGTAAAATTTTACCTTGGCCCCAGGAAAAGACTCAGGAGGTGTTAGACCCAGTATTGCATTGCTCTCCACAGAGCAATTTTCCCCGCTGTCAGAACTGGCTGTTGTACTTTCTGTTATTAATGAGGGAGTTATAGTTCTCTTTAGGTGAGGTTTCCGTGAGATCTGCTGCTTGGCACTTCAGAGACTCTTGTTAGAGGGCTGATGTGATTCCCATGAAGGTTCTGTGAAGCCTCTGTTAAATGGGTCAGCCCATGCCAGAGAACATGAGCAGTGTCTGCAGCACTCTTTGGGACCAGCAAGGAAGGCAGGCTCAGAACAGTGCTGGGCTGTGTGTCAGCACTGCTGGAAAGAAACAAACACCCCACAGAATTTTAAAATATTCATCTTAGTTCAAATAATATTACCAAAATAATAAAATAAACTGTTGTGGGGGTTTTTTTTGGTGCCAGATTAATAGATTTAGGTCACAGACTGTAAATGAGTGTGACTCAGCTGTGTGAATAAATCAGTTCACTTGATTGTGGGATGAATTTACACTTTCAAAGCTTTTAATAGGTAATGAATATTCAGGGTCTACCACATGGTGGGAGATCTAAAATGAGGGCTTAGTTTCCTACAGCCTTGGCTCTCAGTCGGCATGTGTTGTTACAAAGGAGTGTCCTGGAGTGGTAGACAGCAGTGCTGCTCTCATCCCTCTTGTTTTCCCTCTTTGCTGTTCCTAGCAGGAATGCAACAATGCAATACACTAACTGGTGGCTTTAGAAGACAGGTTTTACCACACTCAGAGCTTGTTGTCCTCTTAGCACTGTTTGCAGACATCAAGTGGGGTTGAATGGGTGTCAGAGAAGGGGATTTGAAATCCCTCAGTGGCTTGCAGAAGAATCTGGGAGCAACACCCGTCCTGAAACTCAGTTCTCTTAAATTTCTTGTTCAGCATATCCAGAATTGGAAAGGATTCCTGAGAAATTCAGGATTTTGTCTCCTCTTGGGTATGGTCTTTCTGTGTATGAATTGGGTTATTGGGTTCTTAAGGGTGAGGGGAGTTTTGTTCTGCCTTTGTACATCCTGGGGTGGACTGTCCTCTAGAACCTCTTGCTATAGGAGGCAAATAATAAACAATAAGTCCACTTGGTTTCTGGGGAAACTGTCTCCCACACACATTTTTGTGCTGTCTTGCAAAAAGAGATGATCTTTGATTCCGATCATTTGCAAGGTGGTCCCCCAGTGCAAAAATCTGTGCAGTAACAAGAAGTATACAGTGAAACAGGTATCAGCTAAGTTCATGCTGAAGAAGACAGCTCCCCTGGGTTTTTATGATGGGATACAAGCTTTGAGGTGGTAAAAAAACTGCTTCAGTGAGAGTCAGGACATCGATTTGAACAGCAGAGCCCTTGCTCTTGCAGGAAGCAGACAAGATATGCATCAGACTTCCCTGGGCCCTGTGGAGTGACTCAGCATCCTGTAGGAATTCCTAATTTGTTACTTTTTGAAATACTATTCACAAGAGTACTAGGGAAGGGAAATAAAGATGCTGGTGCAAAGTTTTGCAAGTTAAGAATAGCTTACAACATGACTATGAAGTGTTCTAAGTTTGATATTTTTGCTTGCAATAGAGATTTCTTGCCAAAGCTCTCTTTGGAATTAGTTTGAAAATCTTGAGTTCGAGGCAGCTGAATAAGAAAAAAGGATTTGGCAGTTCTGTGAAAATCTTTAATCAGAAAGGGTCTGTAGAGCACTTTAGCTGAGTTCTGGGTACAGCCTTTCACTGCCTTGCATGTGCCAAGAGTGAATCACAGCTGATGATGAAGTGGAGGAGGTGACAGGGCCCATCTGGAATGTGTCAGGTTTAGGTGTAGCTTGTACTAACCTGCCATGGCAACACTGTGTAGTCCCAGCAGCCCTGGGAATGCTGCTGATGGTCAGCCCTTCCTCAAGTAGGGAAAAATGAGAAACACATTTGTTGAGAAAGCTGAGCTGATGATCCATGTGCAACCAGGAGCTTCAGGAGTTTCACTGATATTCCAGTGTGCACTTGCAGGGTTCGTGATGCCAACGGGGTTGATGAACTCCATTACTTCTGCTGAAAATCCATCAGTTCCAACAAACAGAAATAAAACAAAATAGGAGGTGTTAGGTTTCTGAAAGGCAGGGGGAGATCTCAACAACAGCACTGTTGCATGGAAGTTTGGTCCAGCCTGCACAACTGCTCCTCCTCTGTGTGAGGACAGCCAGGCACTGATGGATGGTCTGATACGTGGGGCAGAATTTATACCATTGATAAAGGCCATGGATGAGGGGCCTCAACTGTGCCAAGCACTAAGGCAGGGATGTCAGTAGGGTCTGGGTGTAGGAAGATAAAAGCACTGGTGATTTCTGTTGAACAGGAGTGGAATTGAATAAAAGTTTCAAGTTGAATGCATATAGCAGTGATTTGTTTAACTTAAGCCTTATTTTTTTTCCCCTCAGGAAGTCCTATATGATTTGGGGCATCCTTTTTAACAGGATTCTTTGAAAATTAATCTGAAAGCATGAGGGATGTAAAAACTGTCAGCTTTTTAAGGTTTTAACCATGCTGTAGAATTCTGCAGCAAAAGTACATTTCATTCTTAAATTCTACAAGCAGAGTAGAAATCTGTTATTTCCATTCACTGCTACAGTTTTTTTCAGTAAGGGGGTTAATTTATTGTTTGATTCCATTATCTGTAAGGGGAGCTAAGTGCTGAATTGGGGCTAAACTGCTCGGCATTCCTGCAAGGTGAGAGTCTGAATAGCAGAGCAGGGCTGGGGAGGAAATGAGTTTGCTGATCAAGATGTTCCAAAGTGTATCTTCAAGGCAGGTCTGAGTCAACACTTTGAGATAATGCTGTCAGACTAAATGATAACACAAAATATTCTGACAACCTACTTGGTCTGGAAACAAACACTGTCTGTTCCTTGGCAGGGATTTTGGATTAAGCTGAGGGCTCTAGTTGCCAACAGCCCAGAGTTAGCCAGTGTGACTCAAGCCATTGACTCCTCCTGTTTGGTGTAAAACATTAAAATATTTAAATAAATTCAAGTGAAAGACAGGAATCATCTTTTTATTTGGAAAATTAAGGTGCTTTGTAGTTTTATTAAGGATCTCTGAGCTCCACCTGAATCACAGACAGCAGTAAGGAAGCTCACATACACATGCCACGAAATCAGATATGCAAGACAAGATTTTTAATGCAGGTACCCTCCATTTACACTTTGCAATTAGATCTGACCTTTTAAAATAACCCAGATGCAGAAAACGTGCTTGAACACATCACACCTGCTTAAATCTTCTCCATCTCTGTCCTTGTGGTAAGATTGCAGTGATCTTTTCAAACAAAAACAAAGATGTTTCATCTTAGACTGACTGTCTTTGGTCTTTACTGCTGAAAATCCCAGAAGTCTCATATTCTGTTTTTCATTGGCATGAAAGAGATAACAAGAGGGAGAACCTGTCTGTCCTCTAGCACTCTAAAGAACACTGAAACATGAACAAAAGAAAACAGAGGCTTTAGTGACCTCGTGGAAAACCACCTGGAGAAAAAATTAGGATTTCTCTTTGCATGTTAATATAGATGAGTGAGTTCTGTTTAGGATTTTTTATTCCCTTAGATTGAAGGACATTTCAAGGGTCTAACTCTGTTTTCCATTGCTCTTGCATTGGTGTAACTGAGCGTTAATGAATTGCTGATTGATGGAATCAGAGCTGTAATGGTTCTGTTAGAGTAAAAGCAGCTGTACCAGTTTATGCTTAAAACTCAGGAGCCCTATTCCCAAAGCAGTTATGTAACATTTATACAGAAGAAACAAGGAAGTGATTAATAAATGCTGTTTTAAACACTTACATGTCTCTTTATCTTTCTTCTTAGAGATGCAGGTATGAACAGCTGTTGTGGAAAAACTGCCCCATCCCTCTGCCTGGCCAGGAATTTCCCTCTTTTTGTACACAGGAGACAGAGAAAGGGGTGGATGGCAGCCCAGCTGAGAGCTGCTCTGCTGTGCTGGAGTCCTTAAGCATCTTTCTGCAGCCCCCCAGCCCTGCACAGGAGAAAGCAGTGTGTGTGTGTGTGTGTCAGAAATCCTTCAGAAACTTTCAGTAATCACTGTTGTTTTGGTCACATCCTGGGCTGCCTCCTCCCTAACTGGGGGTCCTGAGCTTTGCTTCGTTCACACTCCTGCTTTCCTGGCTATGTATGAAAACAGCAGCTCCAGGAACGTTTTCCCAGGTTTGCTCAGAGTGCTTCCTCCCATTCTTTGTGATCTCTGCTAAACATGGAATTTGGGCTCCAGTGCCAGGGGTGGAAGGAGAATGAACTGCCATTCTAACATCACTTCTGGGAGAGGTTTTCCATGCATATTGCAGCTCCCTGGCTCTTCACAGACATCTAGACCCAATAATCATAACCTGTTTCTCAGCACTGCAGTGGGGAGTGGGAGCACTGGTGGGATCAGCTCTGCTGGTGGGTGAGCAGAGCAGAGGGGCAGGGACAGAGGTGTGCTCTGCCCTTGCTTCCCCAATATTCAGGTTGCATCAGCTGTCCTGTGCTTTAGAAATATACACCACTTTTAAAGCTCTATTTGGCATTTTTTTCCCACTTCTAAGAGTAAATATTTTACATTAGTTGCAGGATTTTGGTGTCACTGATCCCTGTTTGTGCTCGCCTTCAGCAGCTCATGCTTAAAGTCTTTTCCCTCGTTCCAAATCTTTATTGGTGAGTTATTTGCACAGGATTTGCTGCTGTCTCTTTTCTGCTGTTGGAATTTGAGCTTCCTGGCTGTATACTCTGTGCTGGGTGGTGATTCCTTTGGCATATTTCCTTTCTCCTTTTGGCAGGTCCTGAATTTGTTCCATTCTCTTTATGACATGAAGTGAAAAATGCTAAGCAAAATTTTCTGTGGCTTTCACTTTTATTTAATTAGTGCTTTATCTTGACACTGTCTAGTGTGTAAATCTTGTCCTCTTGAAGACCAGGAGCAGGTGAGGTATGGTAGCTCTGGCACTGGCTGTAGATACCTCTCTGCTCAGCACTTGGTATGTGACACAAGTTTATTTCTGAGGTGGGGAGTGGAACCAGCATTACCAGTACCTGGGGAATTGTTCTGTTCAATAGTCATGCAGAATGTGATGTTTTATTGCTGCCACCTGACCCTCTGGATATTCCATTCTCCTTGGTTTCTCACACTTCACCCTTCATTACGTGCCTTAAACAGTCCATGAGTTTGCAACATGCTGTGCCTCTGCTTCCCTGTCTCAGTTCCAAAAGCTGTACAGGGCAGACTCCCCATCAGTGCTGAGCCCATATGCAGGGCTTGCACTGGGCAGTCCAGGTGCTGGATGTGGATGTTGGTCTGATGTCCTGGACAAGTATGGGGCATTAATCTGCTGTGCAGTGGGATACTCTGGAGAGCCACTGTGGAGCACTCAGTGGCCTCCAAGCCCACAGGGACTTTTCAGGAGCCTGTGAAGTGGCAGCACTGACAGATCAGCTGCAGGAGCAGTATGGTGTTTGCTACATCATATAATTCAAATTATGTTCATTGTGTGCCATGGTGAGGTGGGATTGAACCAAATTATGTAATGCCAGCATTTCTGACTATGATTTGAAGTTTCTGTGTGTGCTTGAACGTGCTTTCTTGTGAGTGGAGGACTGCAGAGACCTGTGAGTCCCAGTGGGGCATCCACACACTGGATGTGGGGAGAAGCACAGCTCAGTTTACCCTGCACAGTCTGCCTGGGGCTGGGGCTGAGGTGTGTGTAAATGCCATCCACAGAGCAGGACACAGAGCTGCAGCACTAACCAGAGCCTAAGGCTGTAGGATAACAACTGATTTTCCTTCCAAATCAGTGACAGTAACACTGAAGGACTGAGATTAGGTAAAAACAGTTGGAGCAGTTCCCAGGTTTGAACTGAGAGCACAGTTTTGTCATGTGTTTGTTGGGAGAAAGAAAAGCCTCCAAACCCTCTCACTCATTCAGTGCCCTTGCTAGAGAAGAACAAGTTAATTGTACATCTGACACAGCAGGAGCCTTTCTGGATGTCTTTCAGATGAGTTGACAACTGATAATTATATGAGAGCTACAGGCTGGCTGTCCTCTATTACTCCAGCATAGCTCTGAATGCTTTCACTAGGGGAAAAACAACACAAGGAGTATGAGAAAATCTTTAATTACAGGGAAGGAAGTAGAATTTGTTGTTCTTGTTGTTGTTGCTTGCTGTCATCCTGTCTGGTCAATGTTAAATCTTACATCTGGTATAATTGCACGGTGTTGGGAGTGTTGCTGTTGTGTTTCAGGGTGGCTGGAGAAGATCTGCACATCAAGCCAGACTTCTCTCTGTGGTTTTAGCTCCATCAGGACTCAGTTTGCAAGGGCAGAATTTGGGATGCAGCACATCTTTGTGCCAGCTTGGGTGGTATCTTGTACCTGATCTCCTGCTCTCTCATATCTGCCCATCTCTCAGCAGTGACTTGAAGTCAATGTTAATGGTAGAACACAAGGCACTGGAAAATGTCAGATGAAATCTGGGTGCTGTGTCTGCTTGCAGATTGTTCCCAGGTGTTGTGATTTAGCTCTGTGATTTCCTATGGACTATGCTGTGTCCATATGAATTAATCTCCACAGACCAATTACATTGCTTTCATCATTGTCCCTTAGGACTTTACAGGAAGCCTTTTTCACTTGTGCAGCACCAGTTGTGCAAGAATTGGAGTATGCTGTAGTCAAAGTGAGAATGGGATTGGGAAGTGGGGAAGAACAGTATTTTTCCAAGCATGCCATGAAACTTGTGACCCAGACTCAGGTTGGAGCCCTGGAATAGCAGTCCAGGAGGAGAGGAAAGCTTGCACACAAGAATATATTTGGCTGGGTTTTTTTAAATCCAGTTTTACAGCTCATATAAGAGACCTCTAGCTAAACAGGCTGGGGACTAGATTGCTGTGACTGAATTAGCAGCTATGTATATTTGACTTAGCATGAGGGTGATGTCCTACATCAGTTCTCTGACAGCTTGATTTTGTCTTGTGTCAGAGCTCTCTTTTGTGACAGTTTCTGGCCTGTCCTCAGACTGAAAAAATCCCTTCTTGCATGTCTTATATATGTATTTAGGCCATGTTAAGTTTCCATAAATGGTCTGCCACCAAGACAGTAGGGAGCGCAGGGTTTCTAACAGAGCAGGACTGGAACCAAGTGTTCCTTGGGCACTGTGAGCTGCTGCCTGATCCACGGCCCGGCCAAAGAACCATTTTCTTCCTCATGCTTCTCTCCCTTTCCCTGCAGTGGTTATTTTTAGAATCTCTCCACCTCTGCATGTCAGTTGTGTTGCAGAAGATGAGAGTAAAGGCCAAATAGGTTCAAACCAGCCAAGCTCAGTGTTTCTAATGGTTTTTATATAACCCTTCACAAGGCATTTGTTCCTTTTCACATGCCCATGGTATATGTCAGCTACCCACTGTGGTATTGTTGCAGTGCCTGAAGTGGAATAACATTTTATTTTTCAGTAATGAGATTCCTTCACACAGGACTTATTTTAAGAATAGATCTAGGGATAGAGAAGCATTTGCTTGACCTCTGAGAGTTCTTGGAGTGCTGTAATTGCCCCAAGTACTTACTGTAATATATACAAACCTATGTATGCTCACAGATTTGGGTTCACTGCTGTGGTGTCTGAGTGTCTCAGTTGGTGTGTGCTTATTATCACTGTTCTGGGGGTTTGGGGAGTGGACATGCAATGAAACTAATGACCTGTCCGTGATGAGAACACCAAGTTTGTGGCAGAGTCATCATTTAACACTGGTCTGCTCAAAGCTGAGCTGCTCTTTCAAGAACTGAGACACATTTTGTATGGAAGGAGGTGCTGGGGTGAGTGTGTGTGTGTGTGCCATCCAGACCATTTCAGCACAGAATTAGCCTTACTAATTACTTGCCCTCCTTCCTTAATTGAGTATTTACTTAACATTTGACCTCCTTGAATATATTCAAACAGTCTGAGTTGGCTTTCCTGAGGAGTTCAATCTTCAGCTCTTTAGTCAGACAGAATTCCCTTTATACCAGTTATGCTCACTCTGGAGCAGGGCCAGCAGCTCCTGCCCAGGCTAAACCACGGCCTTTCAGACAAGGCACAGACTTTTTCCATCCTTGCCATTAGAGGTTTTATAAGCACTTGGAGAGTTTTGCCTCAGTGAGGACAACAGCAGCATCCTGGAAAAAAAGAAAAAAAATTCTGTTTCTGTTAAAGGCAGAGGTTTGTTCTAAGTTCAGCAAGGACTAGAGGAAAACACATAAGGAGTTGTGTAGAAAACCCCTTATTCTCTGAAGGTATTTTTCCAGTGTCACAGGGTGCTTGGAGCACCCTGCTGAATGGGTGCAGAGTGAGCACAGATGAGATCTGACTGCATTTTGTGTCACTGTGTCTTTTAGAAAGAGAACTCCCTCTCCTCTTCCCACTTTTATTTCCCATCCTTTTGCTCTTAAAGCTTCAGAGTCTCACCCTCCCTCCAGGGGCAGCTTCCTGGCATTATGGACTTGAGTGATGTTTCTTGTCTCTTCTGTAAGAAGTTGTTGGTGTCAGAGTGGTTTTGAATGATAAAGGCAGACCCTGGGGCAGTAAATGCCTCAGCTGTGTTTGCAAACTTCCACAGATGAGCAGTCAGTGGATGCAGCTTAAAACTACCCTGAAAGGACAACAGGAAGGGAGAGTGATTTTTTGAGAATAGCATCCTGTTATATTCTTCTCTGAGCAGATAATTTATTCAAGGAGTGACAGATTGTCTTGTCTGTCTGAGGCACTACCCTGCAACTTGGATTTAGCTGTGGTTGCCACAGGTTCCCTTTGCTGTCAATATGTAGGGTATCCAAGCATAAAATGAACCATCAGACCACGTCTCAGAGGTGCTGTCTTAGGTTTGAATGGCCAGGATGAGAAACTTTGAAAAGCTGTTGCCTGCACCTGATTCACAGGTGCTCTTAAGGCTTTGGTCTGCAAGGCTTTAATTCAGCACTCTGTATTAGCACTGAATTTATGTCTATATTGTATGTCCAGTAAGATATTAGTAGCTCACAAAGCAAGTGTCTTTTGGAGCAAGTGTAGCCTTTCCTGTTGGAATTGGCCAAGTAATTGATCCTGGAATATGGGCACAGGAAAATGCTTGAAAACCAGATGAGAAAGGCTAGAGTTTAATCTGAAAGGTCAAGTATACAAGAATGCAAAATTTACTTAGAGATCTAGTGCAGGAAGGAAATGTCCAAGAAACAGAGTATCCCTTGTGATAGGGAAAGTGCCAAGAGAAGCAACAGAAAATCATGAACAGAGAAGCAATTTTTCAGGAGTCTGACACTTGCAGTTTGCAGCTTCTTCCTGATACACTTCAGGCAGAGCTCCAAAGAGCTGCTGATCTCTGTCAGACCCCTTGGTAAGTCTCACTTCTGCTGAGTGCTGCTGCTTGAGAGGAGTGGGTGGAAAGGACCTGCTGTTAATTGACTTATCCTGGTTCCCAGTTCTTCACCCTGAGCAGGAGGTGTTTGTGTCCATGGGAAGGCTCCTGTTCACTTCTCTGTGCAGGGTCCTGTGCAGGGTGACACCTGTGTCACTGTGCAGCTGGCCTGGCTGTTTCCTCCCAGGCTGTCCCTGCAGTGTGCCCTGTCTGTGTGATGCCCTCAAGGCTTGGTGGGGATCTCTTGACCCAAAGGAGGTTTGCCCACCTTCCCCTGGTGCTGACACTGAAGGCACTGGTGACCTGGGCAGCACTTGCTTTGTTCCCAACCCATGTTGACCTCCCCAGTGAGCTTTTGGGTTTGTGCAGCTTCAGGCTGAGGTTGTTGGTGGAAGCCTATCAGAGTAAAACTCTGCAGCTTCCCTGAGCTCAGCACTTGCCATTCATCTTCCCCAGTCCTTTGTTCACCTGCATTCCATAAGATTGGCAGTAACAAGGACACAAACATTACCTCCTAATATTTCTTCCCTTTTTATGAATGTTGCCTGCTGTTTCTGTGGCACAGACTGAGCTCTGGCTGGTGTTGGTGCTGCCATTCCAAGGTGCACCATTCAGTGGGCACTGTGCTCTTCGATTCTTCTTTTGTTTAATTATTATTATTTCTTCATTTTTATCCCAGACAAAGCACGTGCCAGGGCAGCAGCCTTTATAAGGCCTTGCCATCATTATCTGCAAGTGCAGCAGTAATTCAGTTATTGCAGCTTTCTGTAATTCTCACCAGTGCAGCAGTGTAAATAAACAGGGAGCAGTGAGACACATGATGGGAGCCAGAAGCAATTTAGCCACAAGAGTTTATCATCAAGATCCAAAGCACCCTGGAGCAGGGAAATTGCCTCCTTTGCCAGCTCATGGCTCTGACTGTTGGCCGGATAGATGGTGCCCTTTTTTTTTACTGAGAAAATACTCCTTTTTGTCGAGCCTTGGTGCTTCCCCTAACCTCATTGCTGGCTGCAAACTACATGAAAGAGCTGTGCTGATGCTCTTCAAAGAGATGTGGAGCCTCCCTGTATGCAGGGAGGGTTCAACAGGAGACCAGGGATATCTGCACAGAGTTGTATTGGACAGGCTCTGGTTTGGTTGCTCTGTTTTGAGAGGCATTTGCAAGGCTTTCCTGTGGTCCCTTTCCAGAGATAATTCCTATTATAGTGAAGAGAAAAAACATTTGTAAACTCTGGGAAGGAAGTAGTGTGTCCTGTTCTGTGGCTTCTCATCCCATCTAAGTCTGCAAAGCAGTGGAGGTGATGAATTCCTGTTTCCTGAGATGTGTGGAAAGATACCCTTCACATGCAGCTTCAGAACAACAGTCTGGACCAGCATTTCTGAACTCTGGGATGACAGACAGTCCAAACCCAAGAGTGCCCTGGGCAGAAACACACAGCTGCTGAGACCAGCAGGTATGAAGGTTCAAATCAGGTTCCTATTTGTAATTCTCAACACTTCATATCTGTACTCGCCCTGCCTAATGAGGCTTTGACAGACCTGGCTATAAAGAGATTTGTTCTGGGCCAGTGGAGGTGGGGTATGTCCTGTGGTATAGGGAGTCCTGACTGCTGGATCATACCTGGAGGATGGTGGGCCACTGGAAAGTGGCATCCATCTGGAGAAGGTCAAAGTCCTGGTATGAGACAAGTCTGATTTAAGTCCCACATCATAATGATGCCTTCCAGCATCTCTCAAATAAGGGGACAAGTGTTTGCCAAGGTTTAGAAATTTATTGCAAAAGCACTTTTTAGAGTCAAAAAGCTCCCTGTGGTTTTGGTGATTTATAGATTTTATGGCCATTAAGTTCTCCTAGCATGACTTTCATTGTGTAATACAGTACAAGTGGTTCCTGCATCACATTCTTCTGGCTTTGTTCAAGGTCAGGTTCAGTATGATGCTCAGGGAGTTGTTTTCCCCTCCTGTCTACTTCCCTCCCCTTGTTAACCCTGTCCTGTGAGCATTTAATGATGTGATGGTTCTATGGCTCACACAGTGCAGACAAACATGTGAAAATGTCTGTGTTTAACTTAGGATGGTTACAAACCACAAAACTGCTCCACTCCATGCCCAGTACGGATTTGTTTATTGAACTGGTCCAGTGAAAGGTGTTCCAGAAGGTTCCTTTGGTTCTTTCAGGCTCTCAGCACCCCACCTCATGTTTCATACACAGTCTTTGCTTTGCTGAGCCTTATCACTGAAGGGTGAATTGCAGCCTTGTTGCTGTACCAGGTATCTCCTGAGCACCTGCAGATAAAGCACATCAGAGACTGGCAATGCACAACCTTTGCTTTCCTGGCCCTGGTACACGTCCAGGAACTAGTGAATTGGCTTCTCACACCCAGCACTGCAGTGAAATGCAGCTGGGTGAGGGCCTTGTGGTATAAATCTATTGTGATTTCTGCATTCTCTCACCTCTTGGTCGTAACTCCTACAAGGCATCTTTATGTTGGAGGAAAATAGATGCAAGCACGGTTTTGGCAGGTTGAGAGAAGGCAGCAGCAGCAGAAGCTCTGGGTATTTGAGAGAAACTGCACTGTGGAAGGTCTGGCAAATACACAATAATCAGTTTTTAGCCATTAGGGATTTCACAGGGGATCAATAAATTTGTCAAGAGTGTTTAAAGTGGTAACTGTGAAGCGAAGAAGAGCCTGTGAACTGAAAGGCCAAGATGGGGGTGTGAGTTCCTTCTCTGATTTTTAAAGGGGCTCAGCTACTTTAGAAATAATGTTTCACTGTATGTGTTATGCCTGGAACTGGGGTGAGGTACAGGGAAAAGGATAAACTAGTCCACTCACCTCTTGTGTAGGTGCTCCAAAGCAGAACTGCACGTAGACTGACTGGCAGTAGGGGATGTTCTACACCAGAGATAATATGTTGAGATCCAGTGACCAATTCTTACCTTATTTCTGGGGTTTCTTTTAGGAGAACCTCTCCTGATTCCCTTGAACAGGACCTGTTCTGTTTTGACAGTGAAAGGGTTGGTTGGTTTTGCTTTCCAAGCAATTCATTTTCACTGTCTGTGGTGACATGTTGTCATAATAACTACAGGGGACTTCTATTAGCTGGAAAAATCAAAATGACTACGTTTTTGGTCAGGCTGTTTGGTTTGATTTTAATGTGGGGAAAAGTGAATTCACATAGTGATACACAAAGCATCAACAGATATCAAAAATAAATCAGCATAAACCACAGAGAGATGATAAATATACACAAGTTGACAGAAAAGGCTACATTCCTACTAAAAGGCACTGAAAAAGGCAGCAGTAGAAATGAGCCAGATCAAAACAGTAACTTCTTAAAAAGGCTTTAGGAGGAAACACACACACAACAGGAGCAGCCTTGTGGACTTCTGTGCCACACATACAGGCATGAACAGTCACACTCCCACATACAGCTGGACAGAAATGCCTCTCTGGTGACTATTACCTTGATTAACAGCTGGACTGGGAACAGTGACCTGCTTACCTGAGCCTGTGAGAGGTGATTTTTCAGCTGATGGAAGTCATCACATCATTACCCAAATCTCTTTTCCAAAATCTGCCTTTCCTACTTAGTCCCTGGGCCCAGCACACCTTGCAGTCCATCTGTTTCTGGATAAAAAATCACATGTCAGTAGAGAAAATTACCTTTGCAATAGTGCGTACAGTGAGCTGAGAATAGTGGCTCCAGTCCCTCACTGAGATTCTTACAACACCAACACTAATTGATAGCAGATGAATTGGGCACACTTTTTAAACACAGAAGTACAATCCACTGTAGCTGTGCACCTTTATTTTGTTTCTTTTTGTATTGGGCTTTGGATCTGTCTTCCATTCAGCCTTGTTAAGAAATACTAATGTTGACCGGGCTAATAAGGATGCAGGCACAGTGCAGGCAGCCCTGTAGCGGGGAGCACTCTTGTACAGCTTCTGAGGCTGTGAAGAGCATTCATTTTCTGTGCACACAGGCTTTGTATTTCATCTGTCCCTTCCTACACAAAAATGCCAGCTAATTATCATTCCTTCTAAAGTCTTTCCCAGTGGAGATCAAAGAGCAATGTGGATTTCTACGTGTGGTTTTACACAGTGAAAATCTCCGCTGCGGTTTGAATGACACATTTCTCCAGGGGGGGAATTGCTCATGACACAGGGAACGGGAGGTATGAGGGGGCTTCTGGGCTGCTGCATTGCCTGGAGCTGCCAGCTGAAGCAAGGCACAGGGGAATTACAGAAGATGAACACCGTGTGAGTGCTCTGGTCAGGAACAGCAAGGACTCCCTCCTTCCCTCAGCCCCTGGTAGCTCTTGGTCGGGGCTTCCTTGCTGCCCCCTCTCAGCATTAACAGTCCCAATTCATCCACTGCTGTCACATCCTTCTTATCTGAGCTTCCCTTGGCTTGACGTCAGAGGAGTCAGCTGCTGTTCAGACCTGTGAGCCTCATTGCAGACTTGGTAATTATCCCACCACAGTGAGTGGTACTTACTGCTCATTTCCTCCTCTGTTCTTTGGGGAAGGACGTTATCTCCCAGCCACACTTTTCTAAAGGTTAAGATCTTTCTCTTCAGCTAAAAGCAAGATTGTTCTTTTAATCATACCTTTCTGCCTGATGTTTGTCATCTTAACTAATGTGTGTCTCCCTGAGCTGGATTCATCCCATCCTCATTCCTCCCAGGATTTGTGTCAAGGCATTAATTTGCCGTGAAATTTCTTTCATTCAGTTTAATTTCAGGACTGCTGCTCAGGCTTTTTCATTTGAGATCGGATCTCAAGACCTACATTTCACGCTCTGTATCTGTGAGAATGCCAAAAGCCACATTCCCTTTTAACAGCTGGGTTCAAAACTGCTTTCAGGAGACCAGGCTGAGAGAGCTGAGGATGCCCAAATCACACTGCCCTGGGCAGGTCTCTGGCTGGCTCTCAGGCTACTAAATTGTTTTTGGATGTAGATGTTGTGTGCCAGACACAGCGCTGTGTGCTGGCTGCATATTGTTGGGTTGGTTTTATGCATTAAGGAGAGAATGTAACAATAAAGCACATAGTTAAGAGAAGTGACTGTCTGAAGTGTAACACTTGCCTTGTATCTTTGAGGCTGGAAATCCAACCTGTTTGGATTTACTGGCAAAGTTGGGTGATGTGGTATCTCGTGAGTCTGCTGCTGCACTTAGAGGTGGTTTTGACCAGTGAATCAGAAATGAACAAGTGAAGTGCTGGCAGAAAATGCCTTGTGGTTTTGTGTCAGCCCTGCAGTCTGCAGGCACTGCCTGGATTTCAGCACAAGCCTGGACCACGCTTGTAGCAGTGGCACTGGCTTTAGGCTCTGGTTTGGTGCATTTCCTGCAGGTTCCATTTGGCTCTGGGCACTGTGTTTTCCCTGGTATATCCTTGGACATCCCCTGATGGCTGAGCTGCAAGCTGTGACCTACCTACCACTCATGGTTCACAGTTTCTTTGTTCTCCCCACCCTCTTCATCTCCTTCCTGCTGGTCTTTGCAATTTTACTTGTTCTTTGCATATGATAACACCTCAATTAAAATGTGACTGCAGATGTGTCAGCAGGGAAGGTGACAAGAAAGTGTTTTGTGGCACCGTGTGCCCCACCTCTCTCCCCAGTTTAACTTCAAAAAATGATAATTATTCCAAGAGTAGATCCCATCTGGTTGATGTCTCACAACTGAAAGCCATGAAAAACATCATTCTGTGTCCCTTTAAGCTTTGATGAGAACAATCACACACACCACAAACTGCAGAGAGGAAGAATATTTTCACTGGAAAGGAATCCTTGCTGCAGCACTTGTAGATAAGCCTGATGTTATCCAAACATTTTCCTCCTTGTTTAAAGGCAAACGGGCTGCACCCACATGACCACTTGCCTCATGTGCCTCTTGAGACCTGGCTATTTTGTGTTACATTTGACTTATGCTAATGGGACGATGATGGGCTGTGCCTCATTTTGCTTGTCACAGTTTTTCCTAACAGCCTTGTTTTCCAGGAAGCCTTGGTTGCAGTTCTGGGAGCTGTGGAGGAGAAGGTGTTAATGCAGCCCTGCTTATTTTAGCAAGTGGGTAAATCAGTGGGTTTAGGAAAACAGTTCAACATGTTAACCCTTTGTTTCCAGAGCAATGCAAAAAAAAATCACTGTAGAGTGAACAGATGGCCTGGCATATTTTTAGCCTTGCTCTCTGTTCCCATGGTATTCCAGACTGTGTGGGATTCCCCATAGACTGTTGTAAGATTGGTGGGCCCAGCCAAATGTCTTGTTTTGCAACACAGCATCAGAGGGAAGGAGGGAAATGGAATCCTGTTCAAATCAGCTCTGTTCAAGTAGCTAAATGAAAGGCTCTCACATAATCATAGATGATGGGGGAGACTGTAGAGAGATCCTGGTCTTGTGATTGTGGTGCTTGCTCATTGTCAACTGCTATATTAAGTCAGGAGGGACAAAATAAATGTGAAATGCTGTTCTAATGGTATTGCCTGTTTAAACAATTGATGCATCCAAAGGTTTAGATGGCAGAGGGAAAACTCACCAGGATTTTGGTAGTTTCTGAGGCTGTGAGCTGTGTGCTCTGAGGAAGTTCTGAATACATAATTCCAGGCAATGATCCTTTCTTGAGTGAGGTCAGATTCAGAGCTGTTCACAGGCACTCTGTATAAGAGTTTATTGGTGATTCTCTGTGGTCATAAACCATTTTGTTCTGTAAGCAGAGGGGTATAACCAGTGAGGTATATGGTGTGAGAGAAGGGGTTGCTCAGGTGTAATGACTTCTGGATCTCAGCTATGGTTAGAAATTCTAACTGTAAGATATGTAATATGGCAAGAATTGTATTTGTGGTTATCTCAAATTAGGTTTGTGTCATCGTGTGTATTAAACACTGCAAGTGATTTCTCAACAGGGAACAGAAATCATAGCATCAATTTTCCTAGCAGTGCCTGGATTTCTGTTTTGCACAAACATTCATTGAAGTTCATGGAGTATTATGTTCTCCTAATAGCTCATTTAGCATATTAGAATGTTTTAAACAAATTCATCCCTCATGTGTTCTCTCTGTGCAGTACCATGAGGCTCAGTCTTTTTCCAGAAGATAATAAAATGCTGATGAAAAGGGTCTGCCCAGTGGGGCAAGTTTCACTGCAGCACAGCACAGGTTACTGATACACCATTCCTGATCCAGCAGTTCAGCTGCACTCACCATCTGTTGCCCACCTGAGCCCAGGTGATGCTTACACAGAGCATTAATAACACATGAACAGCAGAAGCTTTCCTTTTTCCTCTGAATGCCCTCAGCCACCTGCAAAGCCTCTGGAACCACCTCTTTCCTTCTGTGCCTTTGTAATTCACTGACACACTTCACACACTCCTCAAAGCGCCACATTGTGGATGTTTTCTCCATCTGGGTAACTGGTGGATATTTTTCTCCTGCTGGACCAAGGCCCCAAGGACACAGTTCATATTTGGAAGATGATGCAGTTCCATGTGTTGATGCTAAACCCAGGAGAGACAGTGAATGGGCCCCCTTGAATTTGATGAGATTTTTTTTATTGCAGCCATTAGTAAATGATGGATTTGACAGATTTGGGAATTTGCTCAAAGTCAAGGCTAAGATTATTCAACAAATTTGCTGATGTCATTTAGGATACAGCCCCAAAATCTGCCCTCTGGCTGGTGAATTGGGTGTGCACAGTTGAAGCAGAAAGCGAAGCAGTCGTTTCTGTTTACAGAAAGCTTACAGAGAAGCCAACTTTCAGGCTTGAAGGCTGCAGATAAAGGGGCAATGACTGATGCTTCAAATCAAAATTCAAAGCCATTGTTTCCAGCAATGATGTATGTCCCTGCATGCTTTGAGATCAGACAGCAGCTGATGGAAATTCATGACGCCGTTTGCCGGGGTGTGAATTATTCACGTACACAGTCTGCCAGATCCCAGTGGCAAGGGCAGGCAGTTTGTTGGACTCCTGATCCCTAAATGCTGCTCTTCCACTCCTTACACATGTGACTGGGAACATGGTCCTTTGTGTGCTTGAGGGTCAGGTTCAGGGAGAGCATCAGGATATTTAGTGCGATGTCCTGAAATGGTGACAGCACAGCTTTTAACCCACTTACCCTGGGCTGGTAAATCTTCCAGGTGTATCTCACTGTCTTCTCAAAAAGCCTCAGATGAGGAACTCCATTTCCTTTTTATAGTCCCAGACCCCTCCTGTTTTATAGTTCTGATGGGTAAACAATCACACTGATATAAAAATTGTGCTTTGCTTTTAATTGTAATTTATTCAGTTTCATTTTGCAGATAATGGTTCTTTATGGCTTTCCTCTGCTAGACTAGAGAGTCTTTTAGAACCTGCAATTCCCTGCTTTCAGAAGTCTTTATACCTAGTAACAAATCACCACTTGGTTTCCCTTTTGCCAAATTAAACAGAAAAAACTCTCTTTGTTTGGTTGCATAAGGTGTTTCCACAGCATGTGAATTGTATGTCAGTTCTCTGCGACCTGTCTGGGTTTTCAGCATCTCTTATGACAGTGGGTACCACAGCTGTGGGAGTGTTAGTGTCTCCATTGCAACGTAAAATAATTTCCCTCATCTTGCACTGCTTCCCTGAAATGCCAGAATATCACAAAGAAGTCTTGTTCTTTTCCCCTCCCTCTGTAAATCCCAGCTCATCAAAAGATAGCTCTTGTGTCTGAAGAGCTCCAGCATCCAGGACCACATCAATGCTTAGGACACTCAGGGATGTTTAAAGAGCCAGGGGTGGCTCTTGGCACAGGTGGTGGCTGCACTGCCTGGCCCTGCTCAGCTGGAACAGATCCTGCCTCTGCATTTTTGTTCCGTGAAGATGTAAAATGACACCCCTTCCCCAGATTTCTGTTAAAATCAGAGCAAGTGCAATTCCTGCTCCCTGTATAAATCATGTGGGAAGCTCACTTAATTCCACCCTGCAGCATTTACATGTTTAATCTCCTTTTGCTGTTTTTTGAGGTTTCTCACCAATGCTCCTGCCTCAGGAGATCCTGCCCAAATGTCGCTGCCGCAGCACAGCCTGACCTTTCCTGCAAGTGCTTGTCTTGCCATTGTCACAGCTCCCAGGTGCTCCCTGCTTGCACTTCAGGGTGAGACGTGCTCACAGGCTCCTGCAGCATGAAGGCAGACTGCTGAGATGAGGTGTTTATTTCAAATGGCATCTTCTGGCTGTGACTTGGATCCTGCTGCAGGATTTCAGTGGATAGAGTCAGCGTGGGGTCCCTCTGAACTCAGTTACATCTAAATCTTACAGATTTCTGTGTGGTAACAAAATCTCTTCTGTGCCAGTCGGTTTTGGAAGCAAATTAAGTGAGGTCAGTAGAGGTCTGAGTTTCTTCTTGCCTGGAAATGGAAGCAGGATTTAGTTCCTGTCAGAAAATCTTTGCTGGAAGAAGTGCCTGGCTGCTTTGGCAGCATCAGTACGAGAGCTGGCCAGGAGTCCTGGGAGGGTTCCTTGGCCATTCAATACCTGTATTGAACTCTCTTGCAGGAAAAGATCAGTTCCAGTAAATCTCTTCTGAGGTCTGTCACTGACTTCTCCTCCTCTCTCCCCTTCCTCCACTCCCTCTGCTACAAACATCCCTTCTGTTCTTCTCTTTAAAGTGTTCCCAGATTCCTTTGATGTGTCAGAAGGCAGCACGGGGCAAACACCCCTTCCCAGGGCAGTCAGGATAGCTGGGAAACCCAGCAGAGATGAGGAAAATGCTTTGGCTGAAGTGAGCTGTTATTACAATGGAGAAACATGTTTGCATTGAAAGGATAATCACCATTCATCCAGGCAAGTTAAACAATACAGACAGAGGTTTGGTTTTCTCCAATTGTTTCCCAAAGCAAAAATGATTTATGTCTTCTCTCTGAGACTATTGGATGTGTACTGAGGGGTTCATTAGAGAGACCTTCGCAGCTGCCAAAAGAACCAGCTGGATTATTGAGCCTGCAGCTCATTTTTTCTGTCCTTGTCTGCTTCCTACAATGCAGAACTAGTTTGCAATCCAGACCTTGTTTGTAGTGTGTAAACCACATGGTGGGGGACTGCTCTGTGCAGTGTCTGTCCCCAGCCCAAACCACTACCTCTAGCTCATCCCAATGGCTTATGATGTTGAGCTCTGGAGCACATGGTATGTTCCCTGTGCTGCCTGTAGGTATCACAAGAATCACACAGTCATTTCAGCTCTGGATTTTGGCAGCAGTTGGTTTTGCAGTCCTGTGTCCCCTGCAATGACATCAGCAGTTTATTTGGCCACAGACTGAAACTTGAGATTAATTTTAATTAATGCCTTCAGTCTGGAATTAACTAGGAAGAGCTTCTTGCCTTGTCCCAGAAAGCTACTGGTAAAAAGGCAAGATCAAGTGCACTGCAGGCTCAAAACTAAAATATGCAGGGATTTATACATGTGTGTATATTAATGCACAAACTCTTTGCAAGTATCCACCCAAATGTAGGCCCAGTTGATCAAAATCTTATAGCCCCTGACCTGTGCTGGGAGCTGTGGTGATCAGGCCTGGCTGAAGATCTGAGCACTGCTGGCATTAATTCCATCAGCCTGTTCTGCAAATTCTTCTTCATCTCCAGCACTGATGTCAGTTATTTGCATTATAAAATCTAATTGAAAACCTGCAAATTAGATTTAAGGGAAACTGGAGACTGAAGCACTTTGCTCGGGTGATAATTTCATTTACTGTTAAGACATTGCTTAGACCTAAACGTGAACGTATTCTCTGTTCCTCCATAATACACACCCCCAGGCATATAACATCTTATTTAATTTGATTTTAAAAGTGTAATTGTATATGTCTGAGCAACAAGGTAGACTAAAATCATTGGATCAACTTTGAGAAATAAACTTAATGTGCCAGATTCACTGGGAACACCCAGTGACACTACTGTGTTATAGCACAATATGAAATAGTGTAGAGGCTTCCCAGCTGGCTGCAGGAATCTCTACATTAAAACCTACGACACAGTTTGTTGCCTCTTAGCAAAAGACCTACAGGAAATAAAAATCTCTAAAGCAACCCTGCAAGCATCTGAAATGGTATTTACTGACATTACAGTGAGGGGAGCTTGCCATGTGTCAGAGAGTTAGAGGCTGACCCTGTAACCCAGAAGGCTGGTGTCTGATTAGATGCTGTTGCTGGATCCCTGAGGGGACAGATGCTCAGCTGGTGCCCACACCAGGGTCTTCATCAAAGCCTGAGTTACACCAGGTGACACATCTGCCACGTATTTAAGCTGCCACAGCGATCAGGAAGATTTTCAGCTGCAAAATCATGCTGCTCCCAGCCTCAGCAGCCTGCTTGATCCTACTGCTTTGAATGCACCCCCAAATTGCCTGAAGAAGGACATTTCTGCCACTGCTTCATCCTTCTATAGCATCCATGTTGTTGGTGAAGGTGAGCAGGGATAACACTGACCCGGCTTTTCCGTGTCAAGTGTGTCTCTATTTCATTGGTTTCAGTCAGGATTTCCAGCCAGCCTGGGGTGCATTAACCACACATTGCAGTTTCTGGTGAAGTGGCTGTGTTTTGGGAAAAGAGACATGTCTTCTCCTGCTATAAATTAATGAGGTTACAGTAATTTCTTGTGATACCAGGGATAGGAATTTGGTCGTGAGTCACACAAGAACATCTGGGCTCTGCTGCCTGGCTGGCAGGGCTGCAGTTCTTGAAGTCTTCTGCAATATGGAAGTTTTAAGAAGATTTCTAACTTGTCCTAGGCTCTGAGCTCATCATGTAGCTCCTTATTTGCCCTGCCTACATGAGCTGATTTTTTTTATTTTCCCTGAGAAAAGGAGAGGGGAAAGGATTCAGTGTAAAGGATCAGATCGTGCCTTTCTCATTCAGCAGAGAATTTTGCATATGAGTAAAAACTTTGTCATTTTCTCATCCAGATTTGCTTGTTCTAAATGAGCCCTTTGGCTTATCATGGCATTTACTGGCACAGAGGGAATTTATAAGCAGAGAGAATCTGAGGGAAGAAGTGTCATGCGCACACATTAGTGCATTATCTGCAGGGCTTTGAGAAACTGCTGCGTTTTAGAGCATGTGGGGAAAAAAAAAACACACCAGAAAATTGAGAAACTGGGTCATCTGGATTCGTTTGCTGCATCTTTCCAGCTGGGCTTTTGTTGCTGCTCAGGCTGGCATATCTGAGCTCACATGGATTGTGCTGCACCAGGATTGTACAGGGTCCTGTGTGCCTGCTCTCCCTGCCTCCTGCACTCGTCCTGTTCCTTCTCCTGGGGGTCTGCAGGGCCCAGACCAAGGTCAGGGTTGTGCTGCAGCTGCTTGTGAGCTCTTAGAGCAGCCAGAGGGTCCCTGCTGGGTACTACAGGCAAAGCCACAGGCACACGAGGGGACTGGGTTATCACAGAGAGAAAGCCAGCTGGGGGGTCAGCACTGCCCCACCTCCCTGCACTGTTTTGCCTCTCACTTCTTCTTTTTCAGCTACTTGTTTGCCCATTCCTTTTTTTTCCAGACAGCACAGCACACAACAGCCTCTCCAGTCGAGGCTGCTTTTCTCCCTCTATCCCAAAACCCTCTTGAAAAATCTTCCAGATAGACCTTTGCTGGGGCAAATGCCACTTTCGTGGCTGCATTTAAGTTCAGTGTAATCTCATTTTATGGTGAGTAGTGATCAGAAAGGATAAACTGTGAAGCTGAGATTGTAAGCAATAAGTACATTGCTTATTTGCATAGTGTACTGAACACAACCCTTCTCTGTCTCATCACATGAATATATTTTTGGACTGCTAATTTTCCTATACAAAAATTGTATTCTCTACTGCGTCAAGGAAGTTTTGTTTTATCCCAAATGCCCAATGAGTTTTCTCTCCTGTAATCTGGATTTTTCAGGGAATGAGACTGCTATGGGTTGTGCACGTTTTTGTCTGTCCTTTCTCCCTCCCCAAGAACTTCTGATAAGAGGGATGGGAGTCACTGAGGGTTTAAGTTCTTAGGAGCTCCATGCACAGCAAGAGCTTGCATTGAAGGAGATTCTGTTGGCACCCTGCTTTGAGATGAGAGGGTAGGTCACAGATTCACCACTTATTAAGCTCTTGAGATCCACATATTAAGTCCCAGCTGAAGAAGGTTTGGTCAGAGCACACCTTACCCAAACAAAGACATTATTTCTCCTTGCTGAACAATTTGTTGGCTTATTCAAGTGAAAACTACTGATATTCTCCCAGTTGTGGTCTTCTGTAGAAGATACAGATTCTGTCTGAGCAACAGATGATATACCAAGCTCAACACATATTTTCTGATCTTTTCTTCTAGGTGGAAAAACTGGCAAAGTACTTGGACCCAAATGATTTGGGAAGAATCAATTTTAAGGACTTCTGTCATGGAGTTTTTGCTATCAAAGGTATGTGCATATTTCTTAAAAATAATCCCCTTCAGTTCCACTAATGTTTCTGTGGTTGCAGAAAATGTAATGATCAAAGACATCCTCTCTTTTGACTGTGGTTATTTGTAGTGACAGTGGAGCAGCTCTGGGAACAGAGCCAGGATATTTTTCCTTTTTGTGCATCTCATGTATTAATGGTGAGCAGTGCTGGAGTTCCTGCATCCACTGGTGCTTATGCATTGGTTTACTGTTAATTTTTGTCAAAACAAATGTGATGTGGTTTAAAGACAAATACAGCAGAAGAAAGAGTAGCTTTGTGTTGGCAGGCAGTGCCCAGGTCTGATACTTCCAGGTTCTGCTGTTGATTTACCTCAGGAAGTTAGAGACCCCTCGGGCTTTAGTTTCTCTTCCAGGAAATGTAAGACTATTATACTCTTCTTGAGGTGTCTATAGTTAATTAATGTTTTCAGAGTACTTGTGGTCATATATTGTGGAATGAAAAGGGTTAATTACAGGTTGGCCATGCAAGCCCTGAGGATAGAGACCAGGTGGACCAAATCACCACCTTTGCAAGGAAACACAGTCCTGGACAGAAGACACAGACATTGCTGTGCTTTATAGCTTGGCCAAAGGGCAGCAAAGAAACCAGTAAAGAGGCACTTTGGCTGCTGATTAGTTTTCTAACTTCCCATAGCGAAATCATCCACCCTGTCCTCTTCCAGGCTCATGGGATGTCCTTTGTAAAGTGCTGGAGTGCTGCACAGCCCAGAGGCTGCACTTCAGGGACAGGGTGAATGTCACAGTGATCGTGGTGTGATTCTGGGAGAGGCCTCTGGAGAGTCTGCTATGATGAGATTATTATGAAGCCATAACGATGCAAGACCATAACACCACAGCAATTTTAATTAAAGTTTATGGCAGCCAAAGACAGTGTGTAATTACATAAAATTACAGTGGGAAGCTGCTCTCGTCCATGTTCTTGGAGACACCATCCAAGGTGACACTGATGTGTTTGAAGAGAAGGCAAGAGAAAGCCCAGAAGGAAAGTTAATACCTTAGTGCATAGACACTAAAATCTGTGCTGGAGGTTTTCCTTGAGCAGGAAATGCTGTGGCAAACTGAGTTCTAGGTTAAGGAAGACACAGGCTCTGTAAATCATCTGGCAGTTGTCTGTAATTCACAGTCTAAAGACATGCACAAATGCACAAAATATGATCAGGAAGGGATAGAAGTGACCCAGAACATCTCTTCTGTAATAACTGTGCCCTTGTCCGTGGTGGGCAGTTCCCTCAGTGATGGAGTGGGCAGCTGTGTTTCCTTTCCTGGGAGGGACAGTGTGTCATATTAACAGGTACCAGTGATGGTGCCCTGGGAGTTTTCATCCTTGCTCTTCTTGTGGGAACCGATTCCTGTATCCATATCCTAAGGTCTAGTCCTGCAAAGATGTGACTGAACCAAACTCTCTGGAATACCTTGTACTCCAAGTTTATGAATAGCCTAAAGCTCTTACACTGAGCAAATTATCAGTAGGGTCCAAATAATTTGTGTGATAGTTATTGGGGTGGGGGTGGGGGGGGGGGGGGGGTGAACAGATGCAGAGAAACCACCCAGTCCTGCAGCACCACCCAGAGCTCCCTTTGCACATCATTAACGTTTCAACACTCACCCAGTGGCAGTGATAAGTGAGTATCATCACAGCAGCAGCTCTATCTCTTTCTGATAAGACACTGTGCTCCGTGTTTTCACAGCATCTCTTTGGAACAGCTGGTTCTATTGCTCACCTCACAGCATGGAAATTTTATTGGTCTTTGGCTACCAGCCATGTTTTCCTTAAAAATGAAATTGCTCTTGTTAAAGTTCAGGAAGGGTACGTCAGCCTCTCAGAATGGAAAGCTTCCACTGTGTTGTTACCTCTCATTTTGCAGTGCAGCCACATCTCAGGGGTAGCATCAGGCTTGTTATCAAACAAAAACAATTTGTCTTGGCAGCAACAGATTATAAATATGATTCTTTGACATCTCAGCCTATTACAATGGCTTGGGGCAATCAGATTAATAGACCAAAATGAGATGCTACTGTAAATCCAGTGGGTTTTTCAGTAATGGAGTATGAAGCTGTGCTATTCTTAGCACTGGAAGCCAAATATTGAAATTCAAGTTCTGCTATCCTAATGCCTTGCTGTATTTCTTATTTATGAGACTTCAAATTAATTTGTCTCATAGATGCTTTCCTTTATAGTGTGCTGAAGAAATTGTTTGCTGGCCAGAGGTGATACAGAGTCAAGGTTTTTGTGGTAGTTTGGTGCCTTGAATTTATTTAAATTGTGAGGGTTTAGGCATCTAGAACAACAGATTCAGATCAGAGTTGACCTCTGATGATGTTGGTTTGAGCATTTCATATCCAGGGATGGATCTGAGCAAAAAACTAAATGTTGGAACCTGAAAAAATCCCAAACATCAGAGTGTTTAATGCCTGCTCTGTAACTGGTTGGTAGCAGCTCCTGCTGCAAGGAGGAACTCCTATCCCTGGATCTAAAATCTGCAGCTTGGCCTCTCTCCTCCACAAACCAGGACACTGTTCACTCTTGCATGGTGCAAACAAAGTGTTGTGTTCCTCTGCAAGTGGACATCAAGCCTTGCCCCCTCCTTAGTACTTCAGGGCTGGGTAAACCTCATGACATAGGAGTAGTGCACCTTCACAGCAGCTGATGGGACCATCAGGTGTAAAAGAGAGTTCATTTTCTTCAGCTGCTGAGTAGCAGGAACTATGGGGAAGGATGGGCTGAGGAGTCTCACTCATGGTAGGGACCCTTGGAAGTGATGGAGAGGACTTTTTCAAGTGGAGGTAAATATGCTGGAGAGGAGAAGTGTGTTGGAGGAGCTCATTCCCACTGGGTCTCTGGGGGTGGAATACTGGACAGGCATGGTGCTTGCTATTTATGGAAAGCTTTGCTTCTTTTTGCTGGTCTTTTGTGGATTAAAGGACTTTGCCTCAGCATCTGTGCTGAGCCCCTGCTGTCTAGGCTGCTTTCCCCGAGCAATTAGGCTCTGCCAGAGCCAGGGACAGACTTGCCATCAAATTTAAAGCTTTGCAGCAATTTCATTGGAATGCCAGAATATGAAGGTTTTACTCCTGCTGAAGCTGCCCTCTTTATCTGCTCACTGCAGGGCTTTATTTCTAATAACTGTGTCTGTCTGGAGAGCAATTGCCATGAAATAACACCTGTAACCTCTTAGCAGTGTGTGTCAAATCCAGGACAGCCTGAGGAGTGGGTCTGCTCACAGACACCAGAGCAGCCAGAACATCACTTAAAGGCTGAGTTCCCATTAATTCCAGCAGGGTCAGCATGGGATCCATTCCTGTTTGCTCAGCAGAGCCAATGGCTGCTTTTGCTGTGCTGAATTTATTGTACTGATCCAGTAAATATTTTCTGCCACTTGTAATACTTAAAGGCTTGAGTGGAGCTGTTAATTCTAAAGTGCTGTGTGGGCTCTTGGGTTCTACACTCAAACGTTTGCAGGACCAGGCTCTTGCTATGATTTCTGTTGTCTTTCCAATAGTCTCTTTGCTTTGATATTCAGCTTAAAAACACTCAGACCTTGACAAATAAAGGGGGAGCTCCCCCTGCTGCCCTTGGTGTTGCAGCTCACAGAGATGAGAGGGTATGGAACAAGCACAAACTAAACCAGAATTAAAATTTAAAGGTAGATGTATTGTGACTCTATAGTTTATTTTAACCATGAAAACAGCACTGACTGTGTAGCAATTGGGGGGTCATGGTTTTTGTAACGGGAGAGACTGAGCCATGGTAGCACAGAGCACTTCTGCAATAATGAATTGTGCTTTAGCACAATCTCTGGTTTTTCAGATGAAACCATACAGCCTGTTTTTCTCCTGGAGCGAGAGAGTCTCTCCTTCATCTTGTAGAAGTTTTAATGGCATTTAAGTTTTGCTCTGTCACAGTATTTGAAAATGGAGAGTTGTAGGAGCTCCTTCATATTCATGAACAGGGTGGAAGAAGCACAGCTGTGAATTTATACACTTCCCCACCTGCAGCAATAGCAACCCTTGAATCTTCAAAATAGTAACACAGACCATTATGTGCCTGCAAAAATCCATCTCTGTGCCTCCCTGGATCCTTAGGCAGCTAATTACTGCAGCTGGCTGGAAAGCTTCTAGAAGCAGGCTTTGTGTGAGCAGATAAAAAGTAGATGTTTCTCTGTGAGTTCCTAGCAATTCTGATGAAAATTCCGAGGATACAGATTTGCCCAAAGTTTTAAAGAACTGTTCCAGAAGGGATGTTGGCTGTTCTGGCAGCTCAGACTGTCACAGGTTATTTGGACTGTAAAAGAAAATAGTAAATATGAAATGTGATGGATTTTTTTTCAAAACAAAGTTTTCCAGAGTATTTCTGCCCTTCTGTTTCATTGGAGATTTTTTTTTTTTAATATGCTTTTATGGCTTCCTTCAGATGCTCCAAACAAACATATTTCTCACAAAACCACTGCCAAGTTCTGACCATCTCTTTCAACTAAAATGAAAACGTAATTTGCAGTCCCATAGCTGAGAAAAGTATTGTACCAGCTTTACCCTGAAGATCCAGCATGGAGTAAGAGATGGATGTGTTGCAGTTATATAAAAGGGAGTTTATTTGCCAGACTGCAGTATTTGTATTATGGACAGGGCAGCTGCACTGGGAATTTCAGTAAAGCACTGCAGAAACCCCCAGAGTCCTGATGAACCCATTTAGGCTCGTGCTGTAGATCTCAAACTTCACAGTAGGCCATAACTGGAGATGATCTGATGGTTCTATCCATTTTATTAAGAATAACTTACTGACAGGAGAGGTGCTTGGGGTGGCTCCAGGGAGGAGGACTGTCAGCAGATGTGAAGAGCTGAGCTCTCCTGTTGTAAATTAAGCCATAGCTGTTCAATGAACTGAAGTTGGTTACTCCTAAAAGTACTTGAGAGTTTTAAACTAAATTTTACTAAGTACAGCCTGAAACCATAAATGAGTCTAATACACCATTAAAGATCCAAGGGTAGATAAGGTAAAAAGCCATTGCTGTTAGGAAAAATGCCAGAAACCAACTACATTCAATTAGGTAACCAATTTGATTTCCTATAGTATTAAAATTGCCTAATTGCCTGTGAAAATTGCTTGATGTAGTATGGGTTAAATCTCCTTCTTGGAGCATTTGCAGGAAACAGCTTTGCTAAAATCGAGTTTATTTGTGGCCAGAATGTCTGTTTGCAAATTGACTGGTTGTTAGGATGTGAAAACCATTTTTTTTTAAAATGAAACTGAATGTAAATTTGAAAAATTATCTCATGAGATAATCATGTCTAGCAACCTGAGTGAACTGACAAAGTTAAAGGTTCATGCCTTCCCCTTCAGTGACTTGTAAAATGCTTTCATCATCTTTGCTTAGGGCTAAAGATGATGAATTGTGTTTGTTTATGCATTTGTGGTATTAGGATAAATAGGGTTTAGCTCAGATAATTTTGACAGACCAAATGCTGCCCAAAAATGTTTGGGGGGGGGGAATTTTCCCAACCATAGCAAAGGAGAGAGAACATCAAGCACATGAATATCTGTAGACACCCAAATGAACTGTCTCTAATCAGCCATGTAAGTGGCTTTCAGTTCTGCCTTTTCCTGGGAAATGAAGTTATAGAAATAATGGGGCATCTCAGTGCAGGATTCCTTTCCTCCTTTGCAGTGGGTTATTTTTGGACAGATTGTAGCCTTGGGTGCCCAGTGCTGCACAGCTTGACATACCCACCGTGGCAGCTCTGCAGCCTCAGCACCACAGCTCTGCTCAGGAGTGTGTTCCAGACCAGGCTGCTCCCTCTGCAAATCTCTGTCCAGTTTTTGTCCATATTTCCACACTGGGATTTGCCAGAGTAAACCTTGATTCATTGTTGTTTTCTGTCTGGACTGTGACACACTAATTTAGCTCCCTGGCATTTCCCAATGTATTCTGGTGGTAAGAATATGCACAATATTTGAGGCACTCCAGTGTTCCCTCTTTGTGTGATGCCCCTTGTGTAAACCTCTCAGGGTACCTGGAAAATTCAAATTGTATTAGGTTAGGGAAGCAAAAGGTGAGGTGTATTGGCATTGTTGCAGAAAAACACTGAATAAGAAAGCTGATGTATTGTCCAACTGTGCCCAAACCCACCTCCTTGGTGATAAGGAGTGGCCCAAGGAAAACACCAGCACCACAGTCCTGCAGAGGGAAGAGATTCCTATTTGTGTTTTCACAGGGAAGAAGAGCAACAGAGAAATTATTCTTTAAAGTCAGTTCTTAACAGGAGTAAAACCAGTGCACAGCCCTAAGATTCTTGAAGCCAGTGGCCATTTTTCCATTGATCTGATGGATGTTGGGACAGGTTCAGATGTCTGCAGGGTAGCAATGATGTGGTTTGGTAATCTCAGGGGAAAATGGCCTCTCAGTGTTTCCTTCTCTTCTTCCCTTTTTTATGGAGTATAATGACATGCAGACCTTCCCTGGAGGATGAGGAGATCCAAGCTGTCATGCCAGCCTCCATGCCAAGCAGTGCCCAGGGGACACTGCCTGCTGCACACTGAGGCATCTCCCCACCAAAAAGTCACCTTTGCAGGAGGAGATAGTCTCAGATGAACTTACATCCCGAGTCTGTCTGTGCCAAAAGAAACTTGGCCTGAGCAAGATTTGGCTTCTTTTGCCATTTTCAGCTGTGCAGCAAGGTAAACAAATTGGATTAAATGCCTGTTGATGTTCTGGAAATGGGTCAAAGGCTTGATCATTATTGTGGTTCTGGATCAGGCTGTAAAAGCCTGTGCCAGGAGCTCTTGTGAAGAAGTGGTGAGGGCTTCCTCTGAGCTGGTTGGGTACAAAGGAGGCAGTGCTTTTCTCCCCAGTGTGTTTACTGAATAAATGACAGGCTTGAATTTAAATGGCCAAGGGCTGTCATGAAGTGGTCCACCCTGATGGACAAGGAAAATGAGAGAATGTGATCAGGAGTAATGTTAGGTAAGAACTGAACAGCAGAGAGGGGACACAGGAGACCTTGCAGCTAAACTCTAGATTTGGGACCCTGGAGGTCTGGGATCTGTTTGTGACCTTCTCTAACAGACCAGTCTGGCTGGCCTTTTGAAAGGAGGCAGAGGAGAAACATCTCACACCTATTGCTTTGGGTAGTTAAATCCTTCTTTGAAGACCCACAGCCTTCATGACTTTTCTCCACCCAAAACCAAAAAGGTTGGGAAGGTGCTCACCTAACAGGCTCAAATGAAGATTGACTGCTTAGAGCTCTTCAACTAGAAGCACTGTTGTGAGCACAACTGCATGAGGAAAATGAAGCTTGGAATTATGGCTGAAGATACTGTTGTTGAGAAATTTTAGAACGGTGTAAACATATTTCCTTCATTACACTAATCTGCACCCATTACTGTGCAGCACTTGGCATTTATTTTCTTTTTTTTGCTGGGAATAGCTCACTTTAACGAGTAGCTGCTCCATATCATGCAGAGACCTTTTAGCAAAGCAGTTCATACGTGTAATGACTCTCACAGTGGGTGCTGGCACAAGGCATTTTGATGAGTAATAAGCTTTGGTTATTAATGTCAAAAGGTACAAACCGTAAATTGAATTCTCCTCTGTGAGAGGACTAGAGAATAACCTCAGCCAGGCACAGGCTGAACACTTAATGCTAAAGCCAAGGGAAAGAAAAGGGTCGTGGCTGGGTGGGAAATGCCAGAGTCACAGGCAGGGCAGGTTATATAGAAAGATGCCCTCTCTAGGCAAACCAGGTTAACATCTGGTGTCTGTCAGCCAGGAGATTGTTAGTCCCAGATGAGCTCCTCTTTGGGAAGTGACCCTGACACACCATTTTTGTCCATGAACTTCTCCAGCAAAGTGTGCATTTACCAGCTTCATTTTTTTCTCTGTTCAGTACCTCGGCAGAATCTCACTTTGCTGCAGAAGCTGGAAAAGGGAAAAAGTCCTTCTGCCTCTTGTCCAAGTGTCACTCTTGAGATCTCAGGGGTGGCTTCATTCCCCAAGTGCTGCCTCCAAGGAGACAGGGACAACATAGTGGTCCCCCATTTTAGGCTTCCTGCATCTCTGCTCACCTTTTCTGGTTTTTCAAGTGCTTCTTTCCTTTGTAAAGGACTCTTCTTAACCACAACATATCTTCATCCCTACAGATGTTACTGCTATATTTAAAACCAAGGGAGAAGATCAGCTAACAGTATAAACCTGTGCAGTTCACACTTTCTTACACTACCCTGTTTCCTCTGGCTCACCTGCCTCCTGAGAGGGTATTGGTGTGTAACGTCCCAGCCAAATGTATTGCATTGGTGATGGGATGGAAGGGAGGGATAACTGCTGGATAATTGCAGCTTCCAAGTAGAATAGTGTACAACACATGCTGAGAAGGTTTCACACAGTCTGAAATAACCTGGCCTGACATTCCTGCCTTGTGCTGCTCACCATGCCAAGTGCAGCCACTGGTAATTAATGGGGAACGAGGCATTTGGTGATTTCAGTGTTTCTATATTTGTCTCTGGATGCCAGATGAGGGAAGGACTGAGGGAAACAGAGACATTGATTTTTCCAGCTCTTAATGTGGTTGTTAACAAAAGCAAACACGGAAGCTGGAAATCTCCAGTTGCAGGGCATAGATACTTGCTTGCCAAACACTGAACTCTCAGTGACAGAGCTTTTTGTGAAGGGGAATTTGTGACACTTAGGTATTGCCCCATTGTCATTTTGACCAGAGAAAATTAGAAACAGCTGCACTGACACTAATGTGCAACAGTCACTAGCTCATGCCAAGCCTGCAAATCCAGGGTTTGACCTCAGAGTTTGGGTTGGTCAGGGCTGAGTTTCTGTTCTGCAGGATGGTTCACCAAGCCAAGCAATGTCCAGCTCCCAGTTTCATTGCTGTGTAGTGTATCTGTGCTGAGAATTGGCATTAGTGGAATTGCACTTCTCTAAGTGCTACACACTGAGTATGTGCTGGACAGAACTCTAAAGGCAGAGCTTTGTTACAGCTGTTTAAATATATTCCAAAGCTGGCTTCCAAGTACATACAGACTGGCCACAAACCTGTGTTTCTTCCTCCATTGTCCGTGCAATATCTGGGAAGATGAACTCTCAGCCTTGACCATTTGCTCTCATTTCTCTTTGCCAGGCTGTGAAGACTTACTGAAAGATGTCCTGTCTCCTGAAAACTCTGAGCCTCAACACTATGAGCCACAGTATGTTGATTACTATTACCAGGTAAGAGAAGCACTAATTCTGTCTCATGTTAGGGTGCTGAGGAAGCCTCTGGAGTGATGTGTAGTTGTGTCGTTGTAAATGCTGTTGTTTTACTTGACCTATTAACTCTTCCTTCCCAGATTCACACTGTTAGCAAACCATCCATTCTGGTTTATCTGCATTTAACATGGGGTAGCTGTCAGCTGGTGTGAGAGTATTTAGCATTTGGATTGTGATACTCCTGCAGGCCTCTTGGCTGTGAAGGCAGATACCAGTACCAGCTCGCTGGCACCTCACAAGTGCAAAACACTGATCTGTGTCTAATTAGATCAGTCAAACTTGGTAGGTGAACAAGGCCTCAGGGACCTTCTGCAGATAATGAACAGGGACTCAACAGCTGTTGGGAGGCACAAACAATACACCTTTGGAAATTTTGGTAGTATTTTGGCAGGTAGGTGTGGCATATTCTCAAACCATTAAATGTCTTCATCGCTATCCTTAGTTTGACAGTGTCTGTGCAGTCTAACAAGAAAAGCAGTCTGAAATTTTTCTTTAAGCATCTCTTTGTCTCTCCTTTACTTTGCTTTGGTTTTAATCACCTCCACCCATGTAAATCCTGAAGATTTAAAGCGCAGTTAGCATTGTACATTCAGAGAAGGATTGTGTGTCAGTGGTGTTATGAGACTACAAGTGATCCTGAAGTCAGTAGGGAAAGCATTTTACCTTCACAGGTGGTGAAGTGTGAGAGCAATACTCATGTGTTGTGGAAGGACATGTGATGAGCATGCTGGTGTTTCACCACTCCTTGGTGTTATACAGAATGGTTTCCAGTGTTCATACAAAAAGCACAGAGACATTTCCTTCCCCTCAGCGTCCATCACCACTCTCTGCTTGTTTGTAAACCCGTGGTTCTTTGTAACTGATGACATAGATACCCACCGGGCTGTTGCTTGGTTACCTTAATAGATACCATAAACCAAACTCCCTGTTCTGCAGTAGCTGATAGAGGCAATAAAATTAAACTGGGCTGTCTGCACACTCCTGGTGTTCCCCTGTTGCTGTGTAGACACTGCAGGCTGGATCTGACACTCGTTGAAGGCTGCTGATATGGGCATTGAGTCTTTATTCCTCAGGGATTTCACATCTGCTGTCACCCAAAGATGTGCTGAGGAGAGACAGTTCTTGAAGACAAACTTGAGATTGGCTGCAAACTGCACCTCTCCTGCCAGCTGTCCTCCAGGAGAGCCTGAGGGTGGGAATTGAGGTTGCTAATCCTGATAGCAGCTGATGAGTTTGATGAGTGCTGGATATTTGATTCTGAGAGAGGCAGTGGGCAGAGGGTGACCCTCCCTAGTCAGAAAGAGCTGCTGTGGCAGTGCTGTGGTGGAAGCCTTGCTGATCCCTCCTCCTGATGTCCACCAGCCCCCTGTATGGTCCCTGCAGTGAGGGCACCACTGCAGTGGAGTCAGTGCAGTGTTTG
Organism: Manacus vitellinus; assembly: GCF_001715985.3. NCBI lineage: Eukaryota > Metazoa > Chordata > Aves > Passeriformes > Pipridae > Manacus > Manacus vitellinus. The sequence continues at coordinate 8,476,137 of NW_021939798.1, forward strand.
CCCACTTCATTGGGGAAAAGCAGGATTTGTGCAGCCTGGGAGCAGAACCAGGTCCTTCCCCACCTTCCCACAGGGTGATCTGTCACGGTGGGGAGAGGACAGGGAACAGTGCACGTTGTTGTACAGCCCGTGCTTATCCCACAGCTCTGCACCGCCGCCCACCAAGGGGCTCGGTCCGTCTCCCACCTCCAGGTCCTCCAGGTGCAGTTTGGAAAATGTTCGCTAGATGTCAGCTGAAGACTGGGAAGAGGCTGTGAACAGGCTCGGTGCGTGCCTTTGAGGATCCTCTGCTATGGCAGGAGGTTGGAGTGTTCAGTCTGATGAAACGGGAGAATCGAGGGGCAGGTGGATTTGAGATTATCACCATTCCTGGCAGTTGTTCCCCCTTCTGAAGGAAACACGGACTGAAAATATACGAGCTACCCTTGCGCCTCCCAGCCCTTATTGAGTGTGAATTCCTGGTGCTGTAGTCACATTTATGGACAGCTCCCAGTGGCACAAATGGTAGTTGCCTGTCTAATCTGATTTTCATCCCATTATACCTTTGCATGTCTGTCAGATTCTCAGGTGAGGTCAAATTCTCAGGCAGCAGAAGGATACAACTGCTGCGATGGCACAAATAGATACTTTAAAAGGGAATGCAACCCTTTTTTATTCCTCTCAGGGGGTTGTGCTTCCACAAAGGCAGGTACTGAGCTGGTTCATTGTTATGCTGTCTCTGTATTCACACTGTGATTTGTGAGGAAGAAGGGGAGATTTATCCTTGTCCTGTATTACTCCTTCTGTCCCCTGCTTTCATTTTTCCTTCCCCTCCCAAATACCCACTCCCTCTGTTGTAGCTTTCTGAAGCCCACAGGCAGCAAACTGAAGAGGTGAATTCCAGGTAATTCCAGGAAGTGGGATGAGGTGGCAGGAGCCACAGTAAGGGGCTGCACTGATCTAGCTGTTTATATATGTTGAGTCAAATGGGGAAGAAGAAACTGCCAGGTCTCCAGCCTTTAATTGCAACCAACTGGGTGCAATTTATTTAAATCGATACATAAAATCCCCTGATACCAGGAACTTGGGGCATTTCATTTGACTTTTTCGAAATGATCTGCTTTTACTTTTGGGGTTTTTTTTCAGCGTAAAGGAGAGCAAAAGCTGCCAAACTTTTAATGTCTGAAAACTGGGTCTAAAAAAGGAGAAAAAAAATTACTATTGTATCTGCACTTCAAAATGCAAAGACCATTCCATGGAAGGTTCCTAAGGGTCTATATTGAGAGGCTGTGTGAGTGACATCTCAGGTAAATGGAGAGCTCTTCCTTTGAGCTTAGGTCTCTTAGGGTGTGATATGCAAATGCAAAGAGCAGCACTTAGTTACTACATGACTACATTCAGTGAGACCTCTCCCACTGATTTCCATCAGCATTGATTCAGCCTGCAAAGAGTGTGTTTTCCCTTTGGACCAGAGAAAGCTGGTCCACAGGAATTTAGGAGGCTGAGGTTGCAGTTAGGAGCCAGCAGTTGTAAAACCCCTCAGCTCCAGAATCTACAAATAAACCTGCCCCATCTGCCTGTGAATTCAGACTCTGTTGATTTGGTTAAGGTCTGGACTGTGCTCCATTTGAGGCACTGCTTCAGTTAAGTGTTGTTTATTAGTATAATTTCTGTCTCTCACAGCCTTTAGGGAGATAATAGAAATGCTCTGAATTTGCCAGAAGCCAATTTATCACTCCTGAATTCCTTTCACAGTGTTTGCTGCTACGGCCCCAACTCTTGTTTTGGCTTCAGTTTGAAGGGAGACAAAAGTCTCCCTAGTCCAGTTTGCTTTGTGGCAAACATCTGGTAGCACTTCAGAGCCCTTGGATAGCCTTTTGGAGATGGTAACCCACACAAAGTCCAGAGCTGAAGTATGTGTGTGAAAGCCCAGACCCAGATTCAGCCAGCTCAAACAAAGCAGGGTGCCTGTGTCTAGGATTTCCAAATGGCTGGCTCCAGGCCTTCCCGGGCACCTGGCCAGCTGGGAGCACTAGCCACAGGACTCAGGGAATGAGGCTGGCTGCAGCTGCAGCTCCCTGGCCAAGGTTTGCATGGCAGAGAAGCAGAGACCTGGGTCTAGGTGCTCATCTGTCTGAGCATCCCTTAGGGAAAAGGGAGTCAGCAACAGGAGCTCCTTGTTCAGCTCTTCACCTGATGTATCTTGTCTGTTCAGACTTAAAGGGAGCCTGACTCTAGAGCATCTCAAAGATGACAAAAGAGAGGGTTAAGTGACAGGTCTTGGAGCCTCTCACCGCCAGCTAACAGGGTCCCTACCTGAGCAGCTGCTTGTGAAGGGACAGATCATATATTTTTATGTGTGAGTAGTTGCCTTTTCATCTGAAATCAATGCCCAAAAGCCACACATGCAAACCTAGTGGAAGAGCATGTTGTGAGGTACAATAACAGCAGGGCCCTTGTTTTAAACAAAGCTGTTTGTTCCTTATTCATTGTTGCTGTACTGAGTTGCCACTTACCCTTTTTTTTCCTGCTCTCACCTGTAAATAAGAGAGTGAATCTGCCTCTTAACAAAGTACAGGACAATTGCTGCATGTCAAAGAATGAGCTGCCTTTTCAGTCCTGTGTGTGTGTTCTCCTGCCCGCCAAGTGATTAATTACACTGTATGAGCAGCAGAAAAATTGTTGAAACATGACAAATGAGTTGTGTTTGCCTCTGGGATGGAGCTGGGGCTGCTAGCTGATCTGCTGCTTTGGAAATATTTCCAGTAGCAATTAGGAGGCCCCCACCAGCTTCTGAAAAAAGTTTTCCTTCCTCGCTGGCTGCACGAGGATCTCTGCTAGCACCTGTGTCAGAGCAGAGCTGGGGGAGCCCTTCTGCACTGGGAAAAGACTGATCCAAATGGGTCTTTCATTAGGCTGTGGAAGGAGGTGGGAGTCTGAGACACAGCTGCACTGAGGAGAGGTTTGCACAGGTCTTCCTTGGCAGTCTGGGATTGCAGTTGTTATCTCTGATCGTGCCATCTCTTGCTATTTATTGAAAAGCAAAGTACAGGAAAGCATTGACTGTTTTATTGGACTCAGACCTGCTGTTCTCTTCTTGTTTATCTCTTAAATAAAGCTGTCCTTTTTTTTCCCCACTGAGGACATCCCTTTCACCAGGCACACCAGCAACTGCAGCAGCTGCCTCCAGCAGCTGAAATAACAGCATGAAATTGCGATTAAAAATTAAGAAGAGATATGGGCTATTTGACCTTCTTTCAGTCAGGGACACAGAGGCCCTGCCTGGAATGGGGATGCAGAGAAATGCAGCTTCTGTTGAGTGATTACGTGCCAGCAAGAGGCTGCTGAAGTTCATCCTGAGCTCAGTGGATCAGAGGAATCGTTTCCTTGCATTTGACGTGGTCCAGGCTGGTTTTGGTGCTGGTGGCACAGTGACACCAGGTACAGGGACAGGTTATAGTAGAGTCAAACAGTCCATGCTCCGACAGCTGCAGCCTAAACAGATGAGAAACAGGAAATAAACTGCCAATTGTCACCTTTCCTAAGTTTACAGAAATCCAGGAAAGATTAATTAGTCCCCTGAGAGGCCTTGTTAATTAGGAGTTAATTTGCCAGGTTTGCTCTTTGGCTCACCTTTTTTCCCAGGCTGTTATTCCTGTAATCACCCAGTTGACTCCAGCATCACTTGGGGAACGGGCCATGAGACAGAGCAGCCTGTTTGGGTGGATGTGAACGCTGGACCCCGGGCTTGTTTTGGTACTCAGTGTTATGCTAAGCTCCTAGGAAGGTTCAGTTGGAACAATAATATAACCATGGCAGTGTTGATACAGGGCTGACGCAAATGCTGATTGAGGGTTTTGGGCTGACAGTGTGAACCTGGCAGCCCAGGCTCCATTCACCACGCCTGGGAAGGCTTTGGAGAGGGAATGCATAAAGCAGAAAAAGGCATATCCAAAAGGGTGATTCCTTGGAGCTCATGCCAGCCCGTGTAAATAGGGCTGTGATAACAAACTATTTGACTTTGCAAGAGGCTTTGATTTGTCCTGAGCTGTGGAGCCCGAGAGTCTGCAGGAGACAGCCCCGGTGGGAATCCTGCTGGTTTGTTACCTTTGTACATAAGTCTCTGGTCATTCAGGATATTGTTTGGGGAAAAGGCTTTCTCAGTGTGTGTGCAGCACCACTTAGAACCAAGCAGGTTGATGACTGGAGGAGAGAAAATTTGCAGGTTCTTCACACTTTTATAGATACATCAAATACATAAATATGGTGTAAATACAGTAGAGCTTTGGCCATCTGTTTTTACAGAATAGTGCAATACTCAGGTAAACTTTCTTGCCCTTGGTAGGAATTTATTCATAGCACTGTATACAAAACCTGACCTAGTTTAAAATGGGAGGAATGTCTTAACTTACACATACTGAATCTGCTGCCACCTGCTTCCAGCAGCAGAGAGGATGTTTGGCTTGTTTTGGTAACAGACAGAACCTCGAGTATTTTTATATATTCTCCAAAAGAAGTTTCCTGTATTTGTAACAGTTCTGCCTTTATTACTGGCATGTGTATGTTGAAAAAATTATGGGCGTTTGTGGCTTCACTGAGTTTTTAATTTCTGTGTCCTTGAAGGTTAATGTCATTGAGGAACATTTGTGGGGGGAACTGGGCCATGTGTCTTCCATCAAGGGATGGACCATATGGTTACAATGCCCTAAGGCACACTCATGGAAAAGTCTAGAGCATGGAAGATGGGAGCCTGTCCAGAATGGGGAGGGGTGTTGAGCTAAGAACTCAACATGATGAAAATCAACTTAAGAACATGAGAAAAGCAAGCCTATGTTCCACCTGGGTTGGTTGGGGCTTTTTTCCCACCTTGTAAGCTTTTGAGACTGTTACAGTAGGAGCTTTTCCCATATTTATCCCTCCTTCCAGCTCTTACAGCTTCACCTTTGCCAAGGTTCTCTTTTGTGTTTCAGAGTTTCAGAATTTTAAATAGCCTGTCATAGTTAGAACTCTAAAAGGTCTCTGCCATAAAACTGTACATTTTGGACTAATGTATTTCTTGGGATCTTTGCTCCACTGGATTCTTGTTACGCTCCTCAGAATATTTCATAGTCTAGTTATTGTGAAAAAGGGAGGAGGGGGACCTGAATAATGAATGAAGTCAGTATTTCACTGTACCTCTGAGATCTGATTTTTATGGAAATCAGTAATGCACAGTATTTTGTGAGACAAATGGATAAATATTGCCTTTCATACCTCTGAACTCTTCAACAGCCATCCCATTATGAATCACACTTTGCAGGGTTGTGTAGCTGCAGGAGCTGACACAGGTTTCTCACCTGGGAACCTGTCAGTTAAGTGAAAGAGTAAATCACCAGCTTTCTCTTTCTGCTGTGTTTTGAAGCTGCACTTAAAATCTTTGTTTGTCTCATTGCCAAGCCAATGGTGAGATATTACAGGGGAATTATAAAGGGGAGTTTTGTACAGTAAATTCAGATTTCAACTGTTGTCAGGTACAATTCCTTGCCTGTTGAGAAACTCGAGTAAGACTTCTCAGATTACTGCACCATGACAAAACATTGCAATCAGGAGACATCCCGTGTCGTGTCGTGGTTCTGGAATCAAAGGGAAAGAGTTTGTACTCAGATATCACTGAAGATGCCCTGCCAAGAGTCACTGATCTCCTGCTGGCCTACAAAGAAGACTTTTAGCAGTGAAATGTGCTGGATAACACTGACCCACGTGCTTCACGAAGGAGAGTCCTGGGGCTGGGGAAGGTCCTGGAGCACTTTCTCTCCAGTTATTGGAGGTTACTAATTTTTCCCCCATAAACAAATTGTCAGATGTTTCCTGACTTAGGGCCAGGGCATTACTTGCTGTGCTGCTGAGGGAAATGCTTTTCCTCTTTTCCTCTGGCTCGTGTGTAGTCTTACTAGATCAAAAACCTTTACAGGAGGAGACAGTCTCTCTCAACTGTGTTTTTATGGTGCCTGTCATGTAGGGCCCTTTCTTTGCCTCTCCCCTATGAGGACAGGGCCACTTCATTTTAGAAGGAAGAGACTGGAAAGTGAAGAAACCAGCACTAGTAGGAGTATATCAATATTTACTGAACAAAATGGTAAGATTTAGTTTGACTTAGATGCTTGCATTCTGTATGGACTCACCTTCACCTGCAGTGTCTTCTCTCTTATGAAGGAACCGATACTCAAGGGAGGAAGGACTCTCCTGAATAAGCTCCCAAGAGCTCAGACTGTGTTAGGATATCCCCTGTGACCTGCTCTGGGCTCACCTCTGTTAGCACAGCTCCCTGGGACTGGCATGTGCCACCTGGGGGGGCACAACATCCTTTCCCCAGCTCCCACTTTCCGGGAGGCCGGGGCTGCCTTCGCGCTCCTGCCGCTTCCACAAGAGCCAGTGGGTAACAAGAACCACATGGACCACACGGGTTTCTGCTTCCTGAGGTAATTCTCCATCTGTAACTGCTTCTGAGATGACGTGGGGTCTCAAAGCTTCCCCCCTGCTGACAACTCTGTACCTCACAGGACCTCTTTTCTCATGGCATCTGAACATTTCCATACTGAACGTGATTAATTAGAATGGAGAGGGGAGTGTCAGGGGCAGGAATCAGTGTTTAAGAGTAGTTCAGTGTTTTAATCTGAACAGATTATGGAAATAGAATGTGAAAGGTAACTGGAGGTATTTTGCTTCCTGCCAAAAGCCAGGTCATGTTTATCACAGGGAGAGCCCCTCCCCTGACCTGTTCTTTACAGGACATGGGGCACTGCAGGCCCCTGGACTGTCTTGGTTTTCAGTGGATGTTTCCAGCCTGAGCTGCTGCTCTTGGTGCAGCTGCTGGGTGGGAATCTTCTTCATTTGCTTCATTTCCCTCTAATATTGTATATTCAGAAGTATCTGTACAGCACCAGAGTAATTGACAATGCTTCTGATTACTTCACATCACTATTTAATTAGGATGAAAGACTGGGAATGAGCAAGAGGAGATGTTACCCTTGGGAAAGGAATTGATTTGTGGAACAATCAGTCTCCCAGCTCCAGTGGGCTTTTCTTTACAAAGCAAGAAAAGTATTCTTGTCGCTTTTGGGTTGGTCTAAATCAAGGATTTCGTGCAAAATTATTCTTCTGAGTCTGTGATTGCAGAGATGTAACAATGGGGCAGAAATGGGTCCTCTTTTACATTCTGTGCTGTACCTCAGGAGTGAGGAGGAGCTCCAGCCTCTATAACCTGCAGTTTGCAATGCCTTAGGAGGGTTCCAGCGAGAGGCCTTGCCTGGGCTGTACCATTTCAGTCACAGTGCTCTGCCTTTTTTCATAGCAAGGAATTTCTTTCCTTTCACCAGAGTAGGATTGCTTGGGAATTAAAACTGACCTTACTTTAAAGGCAACTGTGGGATGAATATACTGCTGCCCTCCCCCATGACTTATATAGATGTGAACATCACCCCAAAGCAGTAGGAAATCAATGTGATGGTGTCTCAGAAAGGTCTGGATGGTGCTAATACTGCCACAGCTTTGCCCACACTGGTGAGCTTTGTTGGCCAGCTCTGTTTCTCCTGAAGACAGGAGTTTTCCCTGCGGCGTTCTGACGAAATGCCGGATCAGCTGAAGGTGTCTTGCCTCCTACAGCAGATCTGCACCTGCTGTTCCCTGCTCCGTGTCTAGGGCCCAGCATCACCCAGTCTGTCGTCATCACACCCGGCTTTTGCCAGGCTGCCAACAGCCCATATGCAAGGGCTGGTCCCTGCTGTCTGACACAAAGTGTCTTTCAGATCCTCCTCACAAGTGAAGCTGAGCCAGAGGTTATGTTTTTCCTGGTATGTTTGCATTTGTTATATTTATAGTCTTAGCCATGAAGGGACTGTGATAGAAACAAAAGGCTTTTTTTATGTGATTCTCTGAGGCTATTGCAATACTTGTTGCCCCAGAGTTCCTCTATAGCTGTAGGTGAGTTGCCTTCTCTTCCAGTTTCTGTAGCTAGGAAGGGACACATTTCTGTGACCAGGATGGAGAGGCTGATGAACATTTGTCAGCTAAGAAAAATTAATTCCAGCTTCCCCGTTAATGAAAGGTGTACATGGAGGGACTATAATGCTAAATGCAGGACCAGAAGAGAAAACAGCTGAATTCATTTTCTTAGTGCTACAAACCTGCAGTGATTTTTGGGAAGGGCAGCTGAACCATGACCTCCATCATACCATGTTGTCCTCCCTATCGGTAAAATAAGGATAAAACTATTAGTTCTGGCTGTCTGGATGGTAAACTGACTGGCAGGGCACATTCCCCTGACTGTATGTGCCAGCTGTACTGAGCAGAGCACCCCTCTCCTCTTATCTCCTGGCCAGCTCCAGAGAATTGTCATGGAATTAACATGTCCTGCCCCACATCCCTCAGCAAACAACTCCAAAAGTCCTCGACAGTTCAATAATTGCCTCTGCTATCTGGCTTTTAAGAAATGAAGTGAAACTTAAGTGGGAGTTCTGCAAAGTTTGATAGCCCTTGCACTCTGCTGGAATCATTCATGGTGGGCGTTCAAGCTTCCAGCCTAATGGGGATTTGTGAGAAGGCATCAACTCAGAAAAAAGTGTCAACAGCACCACAGGTCAGACAAGGACATATTATTATGTACCTTTGAAAACACAGCCAGACTTCACATCTCAGCCCAGCATGCAGCAATCATTAGTCACCCTGCATAATCCTCTTGACCTGTTTTTTTTTTTCCTTTCACAGTGGTCACATTTGAAAATATTGTCTAGAGCTGGTTGGGCCCACACAAAGTTGTTAATTGGGAGCTGTCTAGTTAAGGGGTAACAGAGAGGCAAAGTTCAACACAGTGCTCAGCGCCCCAGGCTGCACTGCTGAGCATTCCCAGGGAGGTGGTGGCCAGGAGACCCAGGAGGCACCAGTATGCACAGAAACTTTATTCCTGTTGCTTCCAGAGGGACTGGTCACCTGAGTGCTTTGGCTTATCTGGAATTAAGGGTCTGGCCCAGTGGGAGGGTTGGAATGTGAGAAGCACTAATGACATTCACATACAGGAGTAGGAAGACACCAGTTGGAGCAGTGGGCCAGCCAAGGAAAGCCTGCCTGTACCCCTCCATCCCAGAGAGCTGGGTGGGCATGGCCTTTGTCACTAGGGGATTTTTAAAGGGTTGCCATCCCTGAGGCTGGTCCCAAAGATGTGTGAAGCAGCACAGCTCCCACACTCTGTGCACTGGGGCTCTCACTCAGCATCATCTCACAGCAGGCTGCTCTCCCCTCTCCTGGAGGGACAAGTGTAGGGTGGCCCCCTGCACGGGTGGGGAGATGTGGAAATGATCTGCAAACTTGGCACCTCAGAGGCTTGTAACTTCTGAGATTTATTCCATATATCTGTTAAATTCCTGGAGGCTGTGGCCACAGTTATGTAGATGAAGGAATTAGCATAAAAACTATTTACAATACTTATTCCATTATTATACTACCAAAGCGCTTCACAGGCTCTAATGAATTCCTGTTGCAGCTTCTTTGGGAGCTAGAAAATTGTTATTCATCCGAGTCTGAAGAAGATAAATTGAGCTGTTCAGTGATAAGGCCCAGGTTGGTGGCAGAGTCAGACTGGTTTCCAGAGGAGCCAGGTGACTGCATACCACTGAGGTCACAGATGTCCATCATCGAGTGGGAACGGGTACCTGTGTCTCAGGTGCCCTGTCTGCTGACCCAGCTTTTATATCTGAGCATCTGTAGCATTCAGCAGTCCTTTTTTGCATGTAGGTGGAATTTGATACTAAATTTCACAGGCTTATAGTTTTCCAGAGTGCTTTTCCTTGTTCCTCTGTCTGCAGAATCCACCCAAATGAAAGGCAGAGCAGAGCAGGGCTCCCTTGCCTCAGCCAGGGAAAGGATCAAAGCTCTGGTTGTGATGGGGCTGAAGGCATGTGCCTCTCTTGCTTACCTGCACTGGGTTATGAAGCTGCTGGACTGGCAAGGTTGGTAGGTGTCAAATCTACTTTATAAAAACAGGATGGCATTATAAGTTTGCTGCACCCTTGTACAAAAGGCATGTTCTAACTGATTATGTCAGGCTGTGTTCTGCCAGAAGGAGCTGGTGGTGGAAGTCTTTACTCTCCCTATCACATCAGCCCTTCTACCTTTTCCTGGTGTCTCAGGAGCCAGAGGTGCATGTGCTGTTACCCTCCAGTCCCTGCAGGCATCTGTAAAATTGCAAGGCTTGATTTGGGGCTGATGGTCCCAAAGTGTGGTGCCTGCACTGCCAAACAGAGGGGTCAGAGAGTGCTTCTCTCCCACTGTAAGGCTGCTTGTCGTCAGGAGTGGTGCATTGAGTGTATTTGAGGGATTTGCAGGTAGGGTCTAACATGTTTCTTGCTCTTTATAAAGCTGTTTCCTTGTCTATTCTTGACCTGCTGTGACAGGACAGGGCTGTCAGTCTGTCCTCCATATTTCTACCTTCATTAAATCCCTGGGTACTGAGAGTGCTTCTCTCTGTGCTCTGTTGCCATTCTTTCAGGGATTTAAGGCAGAAGTGCTTTATGCTGCCATCATCATCTTGTAAGAGGCAAAGAACAAATGCAATGTATTCCCTAGATCCAGGATAATCATATCTTGACAGGATACTAATTAATCATCTCCTAATCAGGTAATTCTTTCCCATGTAGCTGCCTAATTACTATTTAGTAGCTCAGACTTCAGTATGCAAATAACTAATATTCTCAAGCAATGGTTTTAAGGAGTGGAACACAGTGGGCTGTGACTCCTGGTGTAACTCCTCTGTCTTCCTTGAATTAATTTGGTCCCCCAGTTCCTTTAATCTACAGAGCCACACTGCAGCCCTAATTATTGCCATATTGACAAGGAGGAAAGAGTGTGCCCAACTCCACTGCTCAGTGCCACAGGCTGAGCTGCTGCACTGCAGCTGATAATGTGCTCAGAAGCACATCCATATGTTGGCTCCCCATGAGCTCTTCCTAACCCAGCAGATTATAAGATAATGAGCTCGAGCCATTATTATTTGGGGACCAATATACAAGATGCTCTTGAAAGATGGGGTTGTGTATTGGAGTGTGCTGAATGTCTCTGTGGTAGAGATTTACTTGTAAACCAGGGAAGACAGCAAAGATAAAAAATTACAGTTGCTTAACATTCATACCTTGAGATTGTTTTCACCTCTGCCTCCAGCTGATTCCCTTCTGGATTAGTTAGGTTTCCCAATGTTTGTGGGGTGTCCTGACTGTATGTGTGTGCATGCATGTGTGAGTCCCAGTTCTATCCAGCCAAAAATTTACACTCTTTCAAAAACTTGAAATACATTTGGAAGAGCAGCAGGAACGTCTCCATATTAGTCTCCGATGTTTCATAAAAATAGGCTTTTGTATGGGAGTAGTTAAAGCAAGACAGGCCTTCATTTGTGTGGCTTTACCAGTGTAAAAATGATTTAGTACTTCGATACTATTCTCATATGTGAAAGAAATGAGTGAAAGCTGATGTAAGGCACTTTCCCACTTGCAGAGCTGCCACTTGGGCTGGAAATATTATTTAGGTGCATGTGTTTTGGGTTGTTGTTAGCTGTATCCCATAATATCTGTGTCAAAGCTATAAAACTAATCCTCAAGACATCAGTGTGCAGCTCAGACAGCACATGTACACCTACCACGATGCTGGCTGTGGACACACTGGTAATTTAATATCTCCCATTTTTTTAAAGCTGTGTGACCCTACCAAAGAGGTGACTTCGTGTCTTGGTGTCAGGTTTACCTTCAACAAATTGCAGCAGTTCTCTCGTGCCTTTTACTGCTCACTTGTACCCAGCTGCCTCTGGATGTATTTGCTGCATGATTACACCTTCAGTGTCCAGATCACCAGACCTTTGCCCAAACCAGCCTGAGAGTGGCCTTACAAACACTGTGAGGAACTGGAGTGTGTTTGATTTTCCTTGGCTTGTTTGCTTTCCATTATCTGTCTTCATGGTGATAAAGAATGCTGCTGTTGACCTCAGAAATTCCCTGGCTTTGCTGTGTGGAAGACACAAAAGGAGGAACGATGCTCCCAGTAGATGCCTCGTGGAGCTTCTCCCCAGAGAAGCCAAGAGGAGGGAAATGTGGACCCCATAAATAGCAGGGACTCTCCAAGAACATGTGCTGAAATAAAAGCAACTAAAAATAGTCTGAGGCTAAATGTGAATCATCTGGAGAGCAACTAGCAAAAGTTTCTGCAAGAAAATCCTGAAAGGAGGAGGCCGAGCCGTCAGAAGCAATCATGGAAGCTGGAAGCAAACAGTCTTCCTATGAAAAACTGCCACTTCCAGCATGTGCTGTTGGGGGCTCCACACCCTTCCCTGGCTCTGCCTTCTCCAGTTATGCTGAGGCTCAGTCCCATTCTTACTGGTGCAGTTTTTGGCTGTCTCCCTCGGGATGGGATTTTTCTCCCAGATTTTGACCATGTTTCAAGAACTTGAACTCCGGCAAGTGGACTCAGGCTTTGTTAGAACAGCCAGTCCACAGAATTTTTCCCTTTCTCTATGGTCAGGCAGTTCCCAGAAACACAGCAAGGCGGTAAAACTTTTCTAAAAATGGTGATTTGCCTTTGCACCCCTTCTTCCAGTGCAAATGCTTATCCCCTCCCATCTTCCCTCAGCCATTCATTCTTCCCTCCTTGCCAGCTATAATCTGCTCCCGGGGGTTATGAGCTCTTTCCAATGCAACATGTTTAATCCCAAATTGAAAAGTCTTTGTGAGCCGAGGCCTCGGTGTCATGCGGTGAATGTCTGAGATGCAGGGAGGGATCAAGGTGGCTTCTTAGTTACCAGTAGTTAACACAACCTATTGTGGTTGATTTAATTGCCATTTATACGTGTCTTTGTGCCTCCTACTCGGAAGAAGCTCGAGCTGGAAATGAGATGGCACATAAAGAGCTGCGGTTTTTGCCGTGGCACCAGGCGAGGCTTCAGCTATAGTGCAGCCATAGTGTGCTCTGACAGGCATTGAGGAGCAGCCCAAGCCTTTCTGCTGGACAATGCTGGGCCACAAAAGCAGCATTAGGGCCAGCAGCCCCGGCTAGGCGGGAGTAGCTGATCCCAGATGTATCCCGAGGCTCTCCAGAGCCAGTTGGGAACAGGGCACGCCGTCCCAGGGCCCCACTGCTGTGCCAGGAGCAGGGACTGACCTGTCACAGGGCTGTGGAGCAACCCTGGAGCTCACCTCTGCTCTCCACCTGGGCGTGCTTTCCCTCGGGGTGTCTTTCAGCTTCTCGTTTTGTGATGGCATTTCTAGCTGAGACACTCTTACAACAGAGTGCCAAATTCAGCGGTGAAGCTGTTTTCCGTCAAACTGGAAATGTCCATAAAAATGCTGATTTTTGACAACTTGGCTCAGGGAAAAGGAAATTATGTGTAAATTTCAGAGCATCTCGCTTTGATGCCTTTCAAGAGTAGAAAGCTTCAGTTTCGTTTTGACCGGATTTTTAACAGGTATGTTTAATCACAACGTAAACGTTTAAGAAACATTTAAAGAAACTGATCGGCCCCGGCTTTTAAAAAAATTCTTTTAGTGCTAACTTTCACATTTTCCTTTAATTATTTTCGAGAGTATCAAAATTTCTCTTTCAGAATTCCCGTTTGCAGCCCGAGGCTGTTGAAAGACAGGGCAGGGCAGCTCCCCAACAAAACAGTCTAGGAATATATGGGAACTATATTTCATCAGAAATTGTTCTTTTCCATTCAGAAGAGGGATGACTAATGTGTGGTGCTTTTCCACTGGCTGTTAACAATGCATTTAGTTTTTCCTGACATGTTTAGAAGAATGCCACAGGAGCCCCGAGGCATCTTCTAACAAAGGAACGGATCACTTGGCGTTTTCACAGCGAACTGAGGCTTTTCTGGGTTACACACGTCAAAACGAAGCAGTGGGTGTAACCTCCATTACCCACCAGAAAGGAAACAGAAGGAAACAGTCTGATAAAACCGTGGTGTTTTATTAAGCACATGTTCCCATGTAAGGCCAAGAGATTGCTGCCTGCTGAATTTATTCCAGACTTCTGGCCTGCTTTTTAAAAAGTGTAAAGTGTGAGCAGATAAGGAGTTAATTTTACCTTCTCGGATTTAGGCCTTCTGAAAGGTTCATGGAAATTGTGAATGGGAGAGATACATTTTTAGTTGTGCTCAGCTTATTTAATTGTAATCTCTGCCAGTCTTTGCTTGGAGTGTGGAGCCCTTCCCTCTGGGTTCACACCCAGGCACATCCCATCCTAACTCTGGGGGAGAACTGGCCTCACCCCTGCCCTGGCCTAGGGGACACTGTGCCAACCTTGCTGCGGAGCTGAGCAGACCCATCCTCTGTCTCAGCCTGCTGAGGAATCAGAAATAACATTTCTTTAGGTTTGGATCTCTCCAGGCAGGCTCCAAATGCAGAGCTGCTGAATTAAGAAGCTGTACACGCTGCTGTATTCCTAAATTTTATGGAGAGACAGATGATCATCTTTTTGGCAGAACTCTTTGTGCTTAATCTCTCGTGGGCTGAGTGATGAAGCTGGTTGAAGGCTGCACACCCCAGGGCTCAATGCAAATGCACTGCCAGGGGCAGGCAGAGGAGCAGTTTATTCTCCTTTCAAACTGTGTTTCTGGGAGTACAAAGAAGTGTGAAAACTCAGATGCAAAACCAGAGTTGTCTTCCCTCACTAATTCTGTGACCTCATTGTCTCCTCTTGCTTCCCAGTCTCCCTTACAACACTACTATTTGAAGTCAGGAACTGAGGCCCTACTGGGAAGTTGTATTTAATTGGTTTACTCCAGCCACACTACACGTGGTCTTGGAGGAGGAGTTCATTTTAAGTTACTTCCACACCCGTAATGGTAACTGTAGGAGGAAAGAAGAGGATTAAAAGTATATCCTCCTGAAAACTCTAATCTTTTAAATGTTTCTCCCTTCCCACTTTGGGGATGAGCAACCCTCATCAGCAAAACTAAGGGTTCATAAATTTCCATTGTTGCAGAAATCTGAATGTTAGGAGTTCGTCTAGTTTATGATTAACTAGTAGAAAAGGGCAGGAAGTGTTGTTATTATACCATTAAAAATTGAAAGATACTGAAAAAAATGTTGCCTGCCCTGACTCAAGAAGTCATTTTCAGAACTGCTTGTGAGCTATAGGAAAAAAGGAAAAAAAAATCTGCCAGATGAGTCATACTGAGAATTTTAAAATGCTTTGATCTGACTTCCATAATGTAAACATTTTTATTGAAAGCAACTTACCTGTAGAAGCAAAGATTAATGTTGAACAAGGAAGTTGGAGTGCATTTAGCTGTGACAGAGGAGCAATGGAAAACAGGATTCTTAAATGCCTGTTCATCTCTTCTGGTTTTGCACAGGCTTGTGTGAGCTCTGGGAACCTTTTCCATCTTAACACCTCTAAGAAATGAAATAGCCATTAGCACAATTAACACGTTATGAAAGGGACAACAAATTCAAAAGGGTGAGAGCCCGAAACGACACCGGTTGTACTGGTTTGAGAGGTAGCACAGAGGTGGTGTGTTTTCAGATAGGCACTTTGGCTTCTGCTGCACTTGAGACTTCTGTTTTCCTCCTATTTCTTGTTCTCTGCAACTGCACAAATCTTGTATTTTGGACTGTGGGACCTCTGGGATAGGCCTTGGCATCACGAGACCTGACTGTCCAGGACCTGTTGCCATAATGCAAAAGTTTAGTCACGTGTGTTGCTGCAGCAGCTGATTGTTTGAATTCCCTGTGTTTCCATCAACTACAGATGATAAAATTTTGGCATAGCAGATTGTTACAGTCGCTCAGAAATAACTGATTCCACTGCAGGCTTCAATCCTGCCACTGTTTCAGTGATATCTGAGCAGCTCAAAGCAGGGGGGTGAGACAGAAAACTCATTTATTTCAAAAAAATTAACATAGAGAGCTGGTTACAATTCCAGATAGAAAATGTTTCGTTAATAAGCAATATTCCAGACTGATGGGAGCACTTCATGGAGGTTTACCTTTACCTGAACCAAAGAAGCTGGTGCTGTTCGCAGCTCTGTGTGATGCCCGTGGCCGTGCTGAAAGGAGCATTTGATTAGGAATGCCTTGGCCAGGGCGAGATCTGGAGGCTTTAGAGTCTGCCCCGGGTGTCTTGGCAACGATACACAGTTGAGAGCCCTCATCAGCACAGACACAGCGTGTCCCAGGTCTGGCTTCACATCCCACTCGTGCGCGGCAAGAGGGAAAACTTTGCTGCTACCGAGACGGGCTCTGGAGACACTGCAGCTCCCTCAGAGAACTCCACAGCCGTTCTCAGTAAGTACAATTTTAAATCAAGGGACGATAAGTTTTCTTCCCTCAGAAGTCATCCTTTGTTCAAGCGTGGCTGCAGGTCAGGGATGAAAATCAGGCTGAAAGTTAAAATATTCAGAAGTCTGCTTTCGGTTAGTGCGAAACTGCTCTAACCAGCCATTAGTTAAGTGATGTGGGATTGAAGGAGATGAGTTTTAGAAAACGTTACAGGCTGGGAAAGCAGAGGCTGAGCCTTCCCCCTTTGTCAGCATTGTGTGTGCAGTGCTACCTACAGCAGAGCGGGGCCAGCGCTGCGGGCTCGGCAGCAATCCCTGCACGGCTGATGCAACAGGGAGCCCTTCCCACTGCTTGTGCTCCGAAGGCAGAGCCTGTGATAAAGCAGGTTTGAAGATGAGAACTTGAGCTGTTCTGTTTTTTTTCTAAGATATCTGTTTTCTTATGCAGAAGTGGGGTACGCTGTGAGGTCTTGTTCCCTCTGAGGTTTTCTGCTTTCTGAAGTGTCTGTGTTTTGCTTTTAGTGGAGTAAAACATGACCGTGGAATACCTGGAGAGGTATTGCAAGCCAGAGGAGAGGGTACATTGTGGTTGTATGGCTGGTTTAGGAAAGGGGTGTCTGGGTCCATCTCCAACCTCTGTCACAGCCTCTCAGCTTGGCCTCAGGGAAGGAGCTGATGTGGCTGTGCACTGCTGGAGGAGCCCACACAGAACCTTCTCTCCCTGCATGTGACGTCCTTGCGTGGGCTGGCCTGGCGTGGGTGGGCATGACTGGCTGGTCTGGTGCTCATGGCAACCTCTCCCCGTGCCTGTGATGCAAACAGCAGCCACTGCAGGTATTGCTGCACTCCTGGGGGAGGTGTTTCAGGGCACACACAGGGGCACAGCCTGCAAAGAAGCAAATTCCTGTGAAGGATGTGTTAGCACCCGGAACGTGTTTCCAGGCATGTTCAAACACCTGGAACATAACTGAAACACACCTGGAATGCCTTGAACATGCCTGGAACACCACTGGAACGTAACAGAAACACATCTACAACACACCTAGAACACACCTAAAACCTGCCTGGAATGCAGCTGGAACATAGGAACACATGTACCTGAACACAGCTGAAACACACCTGGACTAGAACGTGTTTCCAGGTGTGTTCAAGCACATGTGGACCTGGAACATGTGTGGAACACACCTGGAACACACCTGGAACCTACCTAGACCAGAACACATTTCACTGCCCAAGTATTTCACTGTGATACTTGTTTCCTACAAGGCTGCTTTAGGATTCCTAAGCCAGTTTTTCACCTAAGAGAAAAATGGGATATTTTAGTAACAGAAAGCAGCATGGATATTACTTGTTCATTCCAGGTCCCCACAAAATGTGGTGTTGCCTCTCTGATTCCCTCATTTATCTCAGCAATTGTGCTCCATGAGGAGACTGCACAAGCAGGAATCAAGTCCCCTTCCCTCTGCTCCTCCCTTGGAACGTGCTTGTGTGTGTTAAATAAAGCCTCAGTGTTGGGCAGCTCCACCTTGGACTCATCTGATGAGTATTTGGGCCTCCCTGTCTCCCTCTCCTTTATCTTCCCCCTCTTTTCTTTCTGTTCCTTCCTCTATTCTCCAGTAACAGTGGCACCTAATTAGGTCATGGATTGTTTCCCACTCAGAACCTTTCAGGAGATTTTGCAGGAGCTGTGGGGTTTGTTACTCAAGGCACTTGTTCTGCTTGCCCAGCTTTCCTGCTTTGTGCCTCTATTAACTGCTCCAATACTGAAATACTTCTTACAGGGCTGTGGCAGTAAAAGCCATGTTAGTTCCATAACAAGCTGCTACTGACTGCTCGGGGAGCTCCCAAAGAAACATTTTACTCTGAGATGAATCTGCTTTTCTGCATTCCCTACTGTTTTATTAATAAGACTATTTTCATGAGAAGAAGATTCTCACATGAAGCCGCCTGCAGCTTCAGCTGCTGCTCCTCCCTGGGGCCCAAGCATGGCCTCCTACTTGCACAAGCTGTTGGGATCCACATCTGGGCAACAACACACACGGTGCTGCTTTCAGGGCAGGACTGGCAGAATTGGATTTTTTTGTATCTCTAACTAAAATCTAGGAAGCACCAGATACACCCAGTTCAATCTGCAGCCAGGAGTCTGTGACAGGGTGGGCTGGGACTATATGCAGACCTTGCAGTGGGTATTTGTAGGAGATTCCTACCTCCTTCCCTCAAAAATACCAGTTGTCTCCTGTTCTCTAATCCTACCTTTGAAACAAGCAGTTTATTTTATGGTCCTAAATTACAGTTGTGAATATTCTTAATAGCTGTATAAATACCCAGACACTGGAAAAAAAAACACAGATGAAAGAAGGGCTGATAATTCAGAATGATTAAAAAGATTTCAACTTTTCTTCAGAGTTAATTGAAAGCAAAGGCTGTTGCCCCCTTACTGCACAAATTTCAATTAGGCTCACGGCAGAGCTGGTCACAGTGGCTGAATCTTTCCTGTAACAATTTGTTAAGGGAAATCTTTCCTGTTTCAATCATTGAACCTTGTTAAATGAATTTCATACAATGTTTTAGTCATTACCTTTCCTTCATGCCCAACTAAAGCTTTTTCGTAGCAATCAGTGGCAGCAGAATTTGCACTCTTGGAATGACAGGACTGGCTTTGCCTGGTTGTGTCCTGCATAAGAGACTGTCCAGAAATCTTCATTCTGTGCTCTGCTGTGTCAAAGAGGGGCAGGTGGTACTTCCAGCTTCCTCATCAAGCAAGGTACCAGTCATCCAAGTGAGATGGTGGTGCCTGAGTCCTTAGCCTGAGTAAATGTTTCACCTGGAATGTTTTGTAACACTTTTCAAAGTGAAGGTCACACATGGCTGTGGAGGGACCACCTCGGCTGGCTTTTTTTCTGTGACTTTTTTGCCATTGCTTGCTAAATGTGGCTTAGCAAGAGTGGAGAGATGCTGGAATCTGGGAAATGGGTGAGGGAGACAAGAAAGCTGCATAGAAAGTAAAAGGAGATAAATCTAAATTGAGGGGCAGTTTCTCAGGGCACTTAGGATGTCCCAGGTCTGAGCATCAGTGCTGTCTCCAGAAATCTCACAAGGCAGGTTATTCAGTAAACTTCGTGGACTAGTAGATAACATCTCTTTTGTGGTGCATTTTTGCTCACATTTATATCCAAGGTTTGTTGAGTCACCTCTGATTTTTTTTGAGATTCACTTCTCCTTCCTTAATCAGCTCAAGCACTTAAAGCCAGTGGGTGTTAGGAGTAAGTCAAGAGTTTTGAGCTCAGCCTCTCCTTCTGTCTGAAGCTGAAATGGTCCAGCCTCAGGAACTTCTTGAGATACCCTTTTTGAGCAGGACATACTGTCAGGTTTACATGGAAATAACAACTGTCTTGATAGTTTTAATTCCTTTTTGCCTTGTATCCCTGTCCAATCTGCCAGCAGCACATGAGAAATCAGGGATGCAGGCTGACCTCCTGGAGGAAAAGGCATGCTGCCAGGGAAGTAGATCTCAGGTCTTTATAGAAGGAAGTGTCACATTACCAGCTGATTAAACAGATCTGACAGAGCCTAAAGCATAAAGGGTTGAGCCCGAAGCTGTAATCCAATAACTGTCCTGAGAGGAGCTGCGTGGCCTTTGGGGTGTTCCCAGGTGAGTTCCTGCAGTGTCTGCAGCCTCAAAGGAGAGTCCCCTGGGTCTGGTGCATTCCTCTGGGTTTGGGGTGGAGAAACACAGTTGTTGCCTTTTCCAGAAGGGACCGAGGGGAGAACTGGCCACAGCTCAGATCCTGCTCAGGTCACTAAAAGGCTCTGACTGGGGTACCTTTGGCTCCAGCAGCTCAGGCAGCCTGAGGAGCCCAGCAAACTGCAGCTGGGTGGTGAGCTGGTGTTCACAGCTCACACGGTGCAGTGGAGCTGAGTGCCAGGAGGGCCCCTGTGCTGCAGCCCCCATGAAGGATGTGTCTCTCCTCACCTACAGCTCCTGGGTGCCTGTTCCCATGTGGTGCTGCTGTGTGGAAATGCTCTCCTGGAGGGGCTGTGCCACATCCCTGTGATTGCCTCGAGCATGTTGGGTTTTTAGAGTGGCATTAAATGTCTGTGTTCAGGCAGCTGAAGCCATTCAGTCCTGCTGGACACCAGGTGGGAGTGACTGATGGCTGATCCATCCTTGGGCTGTCAGTGTTGCCTCTGCCTGCCTGGGGCTGTGCCACTGGGAAGGAAACAGGGAGCAGACACCCCACATCAGGGATAATTGACATCAGGGGCCCTATACACTGCAATTATTTCCTTCATTTTCCTTTTGTCTAATTGTAAGATGTGTGATTGCCTTGGGGGGGACCACCTACTGTTTTACTGTGATTTGAGAAAGCCTTTGAACTCGTTTCTTTTGTGCTCTGGTCACCCAAATGTAAAAACAGAAGCAATTAAAACATGGGAGAATTGAAAAGGTCTGGAAGATGGACATGAAAGGCTGGTCTGAGCATCCTTGGGGCCAGCTCTGCAAGGGGGGTGGAGGAGAGGGAGGACAGGTTTATCTTTGGAGTGAAGGGCACTTTTCCCCTGAGACTTACATGAGGTCTTACACCAGACTTGCAGCTTCCGTGCTGTTTCCAGGCAGAGCAGTTGTGTCTGCAGGACAGGTACAAATGCCAACTCTTCTGGCAGAGCTGACACTCAGCCACAGATCTGAAGTGTTTGCTCTGTGTCTGTGGCTACTCACCAGTGCATGAAAATGCCCAAATGCAGAAAGGGCATTTGTTCTCTGTGAGCCTGGAGGACAGAAGTTATTCCTGGCGAGGAGGAGCTGCCAGCATTCAGAAAGTTGTAGGAGCAAAGTGGTCTGGTAGGACACACTTTCTGTTCCCCTTTAAGCTTGGTGGCCGAAGGGCATCAGAAGTTTCCAGCCTCATCTCCCAGCCTTGGAGGGACATTCAGCCTCCCTGGAGGAGCTCACATGGTCAGCACTGTCCCCAGGCAGGGCACAGGCTGATTAAACCAACAGAGATGCTCAAGAAATGTAGTTGGGACTCAGCATGAGTGAATGAGGGGTTTGAGGGCTAAGGCAAAAAGTGTCTTTAAGGAAAGGAAGGTTTGCTACTGATGTCAGTAGCTTTTAGACCAGGCTTGGATGGGAGTGCTGGTGCTCACTGGGTCATTGTGGGTGTGTCTGGTGGCCAGCTTGTTTTAGCATATTTGAATATCAAAAAAGTCATCACTTTTCTCAGGAACAGCAGCTGAAATACTGGTTTCAGCTGGGGAGCTCTGTGATGTACTTTGTTCAGGCCTTGGGGAGACTTCCAGCTTTGATGTTGACTGTGATTTAATGATAAAATGGCAATATCCCTTGGGAAGGAAAGACAATTGGTGCAGTCAGCCACCCTCACAAATAACTGCTGTGCTGGAATTCAGAGTGCTGCTCTCACTCCAGGTCACTGCCCAGGGCTTGGTCGTTTGTCTGAGCACCAGTGAACAAAAGCACAGGTGTAGGAGGAAACACATCCTCTCTGCCACAGCAGAAAATGAATCATGTGAAATCCTCTCACCCCAGAGCTGCCCATTGCTCAGGGAGGAGGGAAGGAGTGAAGCCAAATTTTTGATGAGGATGAGGATAATTTTAGTCCTGTACAGCCTCCATCCCACCAGGGTCCTGCATGAGAGCCCTGGGGTAGCATTGCAAGAATGGGGAAAGAAGCATCCAAGTCCTGACTTTGTCATGCTTTTCTTGTCTAAGCTTGGAGAAGTCACTTGAAAGTAGTTTTAGGGCTGGAGACCACCTAGGCTGTGTTCCTGCTGTTCAGCAAAGCCTGTAAGTGATTCTTGGAGCTTTTATCACACAAATATGGAACAGTAGCAATTAAAGGGTGGGAAGAAGGTGTCTGAACACCTTTAAAAGCACAGCCTCTCTCTGTCAGATTCCTTTGCAGTGCAATGGCAGCAGACACTTCCTTTTCATGCAAGTGGTAGGAAATTACACTGAGAGGATCCAACCTGTTCCAGGCATGGTCAGACACACGTGGACCTGGGACACGGAATACACCCAGAAAACACCTGGAACACACCTAAAACACATCAAGAACACAAGTACAGCACATCTGGAACATATCTGGAATGTACAAACACACATGGATCTGGAACATACCAAGAACACACCTGGAACATGTTTTCAGACGTGTTCCGGGTCCAGGTGTTTTTGAACACACCTGGAAAACCCACAGAACACACCCAGAATACACCTGGAACACACTCAGAACATGTCCCAGAGAGGGGGGAGCAAGTCCCCTTCTCTCTGCTCCTCCCTTGGAATGTGCTTGTGTGTGTTAAATAAAGCCTCAGTGTTGGGCAGCTCCACCTTGGACTCATCTGAGAGTATTTGGGCCTCCCTGTCTCCCTCTCCTTTATCTTCCCCCTCTTTTCTTTCTGTTCCTTCCTCTATTCTCCAGTAACAGTGGCACCTAATTAGGTCATGGATTGTTTCCCGCTCAGAACCTTTCAGGAGGTTTTGCAGGAGCTGTGGGGTTTGTTACTCAAGGCACTTGTTTTGCTTGCCCAGCTTTCCTGCTTTGTGCCTCTATTAACTGCTCTGATACTGAAATATTTCTTACTCACAGGGCTGTGGCCATAAACACCTTTAGAAGCACAGCCTCTCTCTGTCAGATTTTTTTGCAGTGAAATAGCAGTAGCTACTCCTTCTTTCCATGCAAGTGCTACAAAATGGCAAATGTCCAAGCTGTGTTGCCCTGAATCTTCCTCCCTTGTTCTCCCGTGTCTGCCCTGCAGCACCAGACAGCACCTCCCAAAGGCCAGTTACTGGCAAAGATTCTCCTGGGTGATTTTGGGAGATCAGTGCAGCTGTCTGTCCACAGAACAGCAGCACTGCAGGTGAGCAGCACAGAGCCACCTGTGCAGGCTCCCTCTGCAATAACCCCACGTGTCCCCATGTCCTTTCTGGTGCTCTCTGTATAAAAATGAGCTCCTGTTGGAGTAAACTCATGGTGTGTAGAAACTGTTGCATCGATCCCAGAAGAAACCACAAACCCCAGACATGACACTCTGACTGCTTCCAGTTAGACACACACACAGTAGGTTTGTTTTACGTCAGCTGGCATTTGTCAAACCTGTCACAGTTTATGTTTGCCACAGTGTTCTTTTGGGAACCATTAAGATTGGATGTGTAACCTGGGGAAAAGGCCACGGGAGTCAGATTCAAAATATTTGTGTTGCTTGCAGCCAAGTTTCACAGCATGGCAAGGGCGTTTCACTGCCTTGGGCTGTTGGAGGTGTTGGTGTAGGGAATTAGGTGTGGGAATTAAAGACATGGCAAAGACAGAAGGTCACTGGGACCCCCTGCACGTGTTGATCTGTGCTCCTGAGGCTTAGATTGCTTACAGCCACCCCTTCCCTCCTCACTGCTGCCTGGTTTTTACTATGAAAAATAACAACGAAAGATTTGACTTTATTAAAGACATTTGCATTTGTGATGTTTACAGTACAGAGCCAGGTCCTCCTACTTAACTGTATCATGACTTAATGCAGTCATTTCAGTAGCAAAGCCTGATTCTGAGTTGATTTACACTGGAGTAATTCCAGGTTAACTAAGATATAACCATGGAGCAATCACAGTTATAAAAATATTGTTGAGTGCTGGGAGAGAAATAAGGGAAGGTGGAAGGACAGGCCCCCCTGGCAGGTAGTCAGACCAGTGTGAGTGTTTACAGACCTTACTCTGAAACAGGAACATGGGGCTGAAAGAACTGGTGATTGTGTATCTGCACACTCAGCCTCTCAACTGGAGTATTGTGGGTTTGTGTCAAAGT
This sequence comes from Manacus vitellinus, assembly GCF_001715985.3. Taxonomy (NCBI): domain Eukaryota; kingdom Metazoa; phylum Chordata; class Aves; order Passeriformes; family Pipridae; genus Manacus; species Manacus vitellinus. The sequence continues at coordinate 8,500,221 of NW_021939798.1, forward strand.
GGGAAGTTTGACAGAAAGTGCTGATTAAGACCAGGCTACTATCCCAGAGCAGACTAAAAAATACATTGCATTTGTCATTGTGAACATTTGCACTTATTAATAGACAATACTAAAAAAGCCCTCCGATTCCATCTGTTGCAGTTTCTGATTCAGGCACTGTATGTTCAGGGGATTTGGCAGGTTTTTAAAAATCTCTGCCTTGGGAAAGATTTTTTTGCTGATTTTAAAATGACGACAGTGTTTTTCTGAAAGTTGTTAAAAACACTTTACTTGTTCAGGTCGATAAATCAGGACCAAATGCTCACTGTAACACCCCTGAGCAGTGGCTGAGGAGTACTGAGATCAGAACTGGACATGAGTGATGAATCCAGCCTTACATAGCATAGTCAGGAATTTAGCCTCCCCTTATCAGTACATCAAGGACTTGAATAAAACAGAGAGATCGTGCACGAGGTGAATGATTAATAATGGTCATTTTTGATAAGACAAGGAATACAAGATTTATGTGCTGGGGAAATCTGTAAGAAAAAAGGCCCTTAAATTTTTCAGCCTGATCACAGGACATGGCTGTTGTGAGGCATGAACCTAAAAGGCAGCGTGTGCATCTGGTTCTTAAATAATTATCTTCACAGGAGTGCTAGCTTGGTGTGGAATGGAAGGGGCTGTAAACTGCAGCCCTGCAGTGTGTCACAGAGCCAAAGGGAATCTCTGCATGTGACCCTCCCAGCCCCTTGCAGGGGAGGGACAGGACACTGCCACCGTGGCTCTGAGGAGCCCATGGTGGTATTAAAGCTGTGTTGTTCCAGGCAGGGAATGTGTTGGAGGGTGAGCATCTCCTGTCAGTAGTTCCCATGCTGGTGACTGGTTTGTGCTGGTGACTGACAGCTGTGATAATGAGGTTATTGTGAGGAGGCAATCAGTGCACAGAAATGTTTTTATGTCTTATGGTCTGGGATCTTGGGCTTTTTTGTGTCCTGAGAGGCTCTGTCTCTAGTTGGCTGGGCCAGAGCAAAGGGCAGAACATCAAATGACTGTACAAGAAAAATCCCTGTTGCTTTCTCATCTGCATTAGGTGGTTGGCTTGTCACAGCCCTTGTGGAGCTGTTTGCTGTAGTATCAAGACAGGAGTTTTGTAAGCATTTTTTTGTTCCTTTGAAGTGAAAACACCTGGGGAGCAAAGTGAGTCCATTAGTTCCTGTGGACAGCTGGGGGTTCATAGATGCTCCATTTTTAGGTGAACCCCCTTTGCTGCCCACTCTCTCGATGTTCCCTGAACTCTGTGGACTGAACTCCAGGTTTTCATGCTGGTTAATCTCAGTACAGTGCTTTGCCCCCGGGAGCCTCGAATCTGGATCTTGGCTTATATCAGAACAGAATCCTGGGAGAGGGATCTGACAGCTGGGCAAGGGTGGCATGGGGGAAGCAGGCATAGTTCTGGTTGCAAGGTTTGATAAAAAAAGCTTTCTGCATGTATCTTTTCTCTCTGTTTTTGTCTCACTGGAGATTCGGAAGGTGGTTTTCCAAAGCACCACTTTCACCGTGCAAAAAATCTTGTTTTCTTTCTCTCTTCCCACTGACCTTCTCCTTATTATGCATCTGTGAGTTGCAAAAAAAAAAAAACCAAACCAGAAATGGCTGTCAGCTCCTGTCTCTCAGGGACAAGATTAAAATCCACCAAAATGAAATGTCATGGAAAGCATTGAGTTGTCATTCTCTGATGCCACAGAAAATTGACTTGCTGTCTCTTCCTGCTGCAGTGCAGAGCTGATGGAAGTACCTGACTTGCTAGATTTCAGTAGGAATGGGGATGGGTGATGAATAGGAACCACAAATCACAAAGCTAAAAGAATGTGCTAGGGATGGTCCAGGTTGGAAATTGGATCGTTTTGATGTCTGTACTGAGTCGTTAAGGATAGAATTCATGTTCCAGATGATAAGACTGTCCATGTGTGACTTTTAAATTACAATCTGTATGTTTCTTACTGAGATTGGACTTCCCTCTGTAATATCCAACCATGGCTCTGAAATGCTTTGTAGGCATTACTTGTAGAAAGTAGTGAGGGTTTTCCATCCATATGTTAATATTTTAGTGGTTGCTATTTTTTTTTTAGCCATATCCCAGAATGAGAATCGTGTTTCTGGATAGAACTGATGATTGAGCCCATTCCTGACATTCTGCATGATCCAAGATCTTAAACTCAAAAATAATCCTGAACTAGGCATATACAAATGTGCAGCAGCTGCAACTCGGACTGAAATGATTTTATTAATATTAGTTACTGAAAGGTGCTTACCCTGACAAGGCAGCTCCTCTGCTCACAACTGGTCAGAAGGAAGTGGAAACATCTGGTTCCTCAGTTGGTGGAGTAAAGAGCCAGGAGTCTGCCCAAAAGTGAAAGATCAGGGATGCAGCAGCTGAGTGAACTGCAGAGTCACAGGAACCAGACCAGTTCACATCTCTCTTGTATCCATGGAGACCCAGGGACTGCAGGGGCTGGGGTGCTGGGGTCTGTCACACTGTGCTGTCACCAGGTGACAGGGGAGGATGGAGCTCTGCTGGCAGGGAGGGCCCTGCAGTGCTCAGTGCTGGCACTGCCAGATCCTTGTGAGAAATCAGAGCCCAGGCAGAGCTGCACCTTAACCTGGTGGAAATGGTCACACACTGCAAACAGTTCAGCTCCTGCACTTTGCAACCTGCTCATCCTTCTGTCAACCAGCTCCCCACTCAGCCTGCATGGAGAGACCACAGCTGGCAGTGCCAGGGGCTGAGTCAAGACCACCTTGTTCCCTGGGGGTGTTTTCCCTGGTGACAGCCAGTTCCTGGTGTTGGTGGCACTGGGCTGGAGGACCAGCTCTGCTTAAGGAGTCCCACTAGGTATGTGCTACAGGAAGATGGCACTGGATTGATAAGACAGAAAAGGTGAATGGCCTCAGCTGCAATTTTCCAAGCAAATAAAACTTTGATCTGCAATGTAATTTAAATGATATAAATCATATACAGTCTGGGGTCTGAGATGTATCTGGGTTCTCAACTAAAAAGCGTTTCCCATGGCACGGTTTGGTGTCTTTAAGGAATAGCAAATGAAAAAGGCTTTCTTTAAACTTCTATATCACTCCTCTCCCCAGGTTTTGTTGTCTTTCCTTACTGTTCACACCTACCTCATCCATGTCTAAAAACTGGGGCTGGAGACAGGAGCTTGTGTTGGGCAGACCTGTGTGCTGAGCCAGGAGGGCACTTCTGAGGCCTTGTGTGAAAGAGATCATGAGATGAAGCAGAAAATAACATCTGTATTGCACTAAAAGTCAACATTTTGACAGAGGAGTTTTCTTTTGAGGTAGAAAAGTGTCCATTTTAGGATAGAAGAGGGAGGATCAAACATATCCTGGAAGCTGTGATCCATGATCTTATATTGCATGGTCATGTTATCAGTCTAAACACTGTCCTGGATTTGCACATCTCCCTAAGCACAGATGTGCTTTGGGCACAGTGGGCTCATTGTCCAAATAAAGGTTGGAGGGAGGTCTGGAGTGATGTCTCGTCATATAGATGTGGCTGCTAAAAGCAAATTCTCCCAGCAAGGAAGTGCAGATTGTTTCTGTTATTGATTGCCACGGTCTCTGCTTCATTGGGACCACATGGCCCATGTTGTTTTTGTAGCTGCCCTTTATTAAAACTGACAAAGAAGTATCAGCGTTTGAAAAGATGAGTCTTGAGAGTCCCCTGGGCGGCGTTTCCATGCTGTAAAGTGATACTGGCACATTTGATCCACAGATGCTTTTAGCACAGTGATAAAACAAAAGCTTCCCTTCCCAGGGTGGTCTTCTGCAGTACAAAGCTTTCTGGGTTTTTTCCGTGCTTAATGGGCCAGACCCCAAGAAGTGGAGAGAACCTGCAGTTCTCCCTGCCTTAAACTGTGCTCTCAGGATTTGGTCCCATGTTGTAAAGGCAGGGAAGGTCCCTATGTGTATAGTTTTTTAAGGTATACTTTGCTGCTTCATCAAAGGCTCTAATAATGTGGTTTACGTTCACATGGGTTATCTGTGTTGGTTTTCAGTATTCCAGAGACTGGTGGTTGGAAAGCTTTCATCCTTTCTGGTGACCAGCATTCACAGTCCCTAATCCTCCCCTGTTCTTGTGCCTGACTTTGTAAGAAGCCAGTCAGAGCTCTGTTTGAACACACAAACCAGAAGATTTTTGTTTTGGCATTATATTTGAAGATACCTAAAAAAATTTAGATCTGAGACATTTCAGACTAGGACCTATCATAAGTGGAAATGTGTGACCTCAATCTGTCTGTGCAACAGCTCCTGATCTGTAAAATGGGAATACCATCTTCCCTCATTTTGCAGAGACTCTATGAAGATAAATTAATCGTTGCAGAGCACTCAGATGTCAGAGTGATGAACACCACAGAAAAGCTTGGGGGGAAATAAATAGTTCTGTCTGCAGAGCAGGCTGTTAGTAGTAGCCATAAATAAGACATGAAGCTGCACTTTGATCAAGAGACTAAAGCAGATATTGAATAGTGGCTGATAAACTGAGCACCATCCAGCCTGTGTCCTGGACACATCCAGACCAGTGGGAAGTAGTGTGTGATTGTGTGATTAAAGAGATGTGTTGATGCAAACAAGCCATAGGACCAAAATGTTGCACCCATGAGCTCAGTACAGCCTTTCCCTTGCTTTAGGATGTTCTGTTCTGCAACCTTGCTCTTAGCATGTGTCATGAGAGAAGTATTAGCCACTGGTCAGCATGAATTATTCTTGTCCTGGACAGCTGATTCTTTTTCTTTTCCTTTCCTCTGCTAACAAGGTGTGTTATATGGAGTAGAGGCTAAAAGCTTAAAAATGTCATGAAAGTGTGCTCAGAGCTGACACTACCAAAAGGTGTGTTCTCCAGGCAGCAGCCTGCCTTCTGCACACCATGCAAAGCAGAATCCAGAAGAATCCAACATATGTGTTAGAGGGGCTGTCAGAACCCCCAGCTCCATCCACAGCTCCAGGCTCACCTGAGTCCTGGCCAGTTGCTTGCTCAGGTAGGGCAGTAACTCCTGGAGCCACGGAGGAGCAGAGTCAATTTGCCAGAGCAGAGACAGCTGAGTAAATGTGATTCCATCTTTCTGCTTGGCTCCCCCTTGGTTTAAGCTCTGGGGTGGCTCAGGGATGCTCACACTTTCCTTGCCATCTTCTGTACTCTTAAACGTGTCCGTGCCCTCAGTCTGCAGAGCCGTCCCAGCCCATTTCTAGAGGACAGGCTGTGTATTTTTCACTTGAAATTGCTCACATAGCCTATTGTTTTATTTTATTCCTTATTATTGGGCATTTTGACAAAGGCTAAACAGAGCAGATTTTGTGTCTGGCATATTTTTGTAACGCTTTTGACAGAGGTGCTTTAATCGTGGGTTTACAGCTACCATTATGAAGCACCTTCAGGGCTTGATACAAAAAATGCCAATGGTACAGTTGCGGTGATGAACAAAAACTAAACTGCTTTTCAGAGGGAAAGGCATATCCTGTTCCATTATCTGGCCTTTGGACTCACAGTTCTTGACTACTTGTCCCTTGTGAGGGGTTTTGGAGAGGAACACAGAAAATCTCTCCAAACGCAGCCTCATTAAGCAACTAAAGTGTAACCTACGGATGGCAAAAAGGTTACAAGTAGCTCCTCTCTAGAGAGAGCAGTGGGTAAGGCCCCCAAAATGTCTTTGTGCTGTAATTGGGTGTCACAGAGTCAGGTCCAGCTTCATTAGAGGCCCAAGGAATTGATGCTAATGGGCCCTCAGCCAGCCCCGTCCTGCCTTTGGTGCTCTCGTCTTGCACAGAGACCTTCTCCTGTGAGCCCTGTCTGACCCGAGCTGTTTGATGTGCCTGGCTGCCTGCCCTGCTCCTGAGGGTAGGACACAAGCAGGAGCTCTGCTCTCACTGATGTTAAAGGTCGTGGGGAGAGCAGACCCCCCTGGTCTACCCCATGGTGTGGAGTCTGAAGAGCTGCTTCCTTACTTACTAAAATAAGCCTCTCTGCAGACACTTGGGATCTTGTTTTTTTGGGAGTGGGAGCAGGGGTTGAGCTGAGCCTGCTTCACTCAGAGCAATGTTCCTGTGCAGCTGTAGTTTGGAGCTGACCTCCTCACCCCATCCAGGGGTGAAGGGATGGGGAGGGCAGGGAGGAAACTGCAGAAAGTTCTGGATAGGCTCTGTTGGCTGTAAGTTCAGCCTGCTTCTTCCCCCTCTACAGTCTTCATCTCACCAGCTCCACACTTCTCCCATGTTCATCCTATCTCAGCCTCCCCCAGCCTCCCCTTCAAGCAAGTCATGGGAACAAATTGTAGTCTGGAGCGAGCTCATTCTGCATTCCCTCTGTCCCCTTTTCCCTACCTCAAAGTCTGTCTTTGCCTATCCTAATTGTAAGGTCTTTGGGGCAGGGACTGTACTCTCCCTGTGTTTCTGCAGAAACTTCTTAGCTTAATTAGGGATCATTCTTGGTTTGTTCTGTCATAATAAAAGGGATTCATAATAATACTGCAGTAATTCACACCAGTCTTGCTGCATTTCCTTCAAAGGAAGCACTCCAAAATAAGATGAGAGTAGATGAGATGAAGATCAGGCCAGCTGTAATTACAAGTCTGCAATATCTCATTTTGAAGCAGAGCAGTTACACACAGTAGTAACTTGGCTGACTCTTATTGTAGGGGAAAAACCCTATACAAAAGGTATTTTTACATATGTCTCTGTGAAATAGCCACCAATATTCATCAGAGAGAGCACGATTAAAGGCTCTTGAAGCATGATTGGAGTTGCCAGTTTTCATGAGATAATTAAGATGCAGGTTTGGTATATACATTCCAGTGATCTCATTATCTTCATTATTAATTAGTCTCTGTTCTTCGCATTTCAGCTCCAGTTTCTTGTCATTAGGGTGACTCGCCTGTGAGTGATGAGTTAGTGAGATTCAGAGGAAGCATTCTGCCCCTGGAACAGCAGAGGAGGTGCCAGCCTTTGTTCAGAATTGCTCCAGAGAAATTGCGGTGCTCTGCACCAGATCAGCAGGTTGTCCTGCCATAAACCCTTTCAGCAACACACCCTACCCAGCGTTTCCTGGCCAGGAGCCTCTGGTTTCAGCAGGGACTCTGGTGCTACTGGAAATCATCGGATCGAGGGATCATAGTTTGGGTTGGAAGGGACCTTAAACATCATCTCATTCCAACCCCCTGCCATGCCTCTCCCCCTTCCCAGGGAAAGAGTCAGCAGTGATTGTGACTTAGGCAGTTGTGTATTCAGCAATCTTCCTCTTAAGCACCCAAATAGGAATATTTTTCCCAAATTTCCTCTGGCATGCTTCTCCATAGCATTTTCTGTGGGATCTGGCAGTACCAAGGGTCCTTTTGCCAGTGTAACCATCTCTTTCCTTTCCTGTGGTAATAAGGATAAAAGTTTACTCTCCAGTAACAGGTGAACCCCACCTCAAATCCTGGACAGGAGTTAAGAGTGCACAAAGAGTATTTCAAACACCTCTTTGGAGAAGTAGGCACGTGGCAGGTGGGATTTAGGGAAAAACAAGATGAATTAAGCTGGAAACCAGGTGTGAAGGAACACCCTGCCGTTTTCAGGGGCCAGCTATTAAGGCCCTGGATGAGCACATCTGCCACCTTAGGGCTTTCCTTTGAAAAGCAGCAATTCTGCTGCTGATGGAGTCACAGAATACCCGAATAACCACGCTCAGGAGGGTCTCCATGTGCAGATCCTATTCATGCAAACTACACATGAAGCCTGGAGCGAATTTCAGTGTCTGTGGTCATCTGAGCAATTACCAACCTGCACAAATCCCTCAGCTGCCTGAAATCATGACAAGAGAACAGACTCCAGCCTCAGATGGGAAAAATGTTATCACGCAACATCTCCTCCTGTGGCGCTGACTCAGGGGAGTCCCAGCTGCTGCCCTGGGCAGACGTGCACCCCCTCTGCTCCTGGGCATGAAGCACTTGAAGGCCTGGGTCACTCCCAAAATTAGTCCTCGTCCCTCCAAGAGAAGCCAGTGATGGCCACCTGCCCTCCCTCAGCCGTGGCAGCGTGCTCAGCACTTCCCTTTGTAGGAAACGAATCGTAAGTCATATCAAACAGAAAATTGTCACTTCACCATGAAATATGTAAAAATAAGGTTTGTGTCTCAATGGAGATCAAAGACAGTTTATAACAATCTCCACTTAATCAGACTTAGCTTTAATGAGGTGGGAAATGGACTTGTATTATTGCTAGGGTTATTACTAAATAAAGGTTTTATACAGTCATTGTTTAATAAGCAGTGATTGTCTAAACCCTGTAGGTTTTCTAGGACCTTTATGAGAAACACTTCTCTCAGTGAGAGATTTGTGCCTTCTCAGTTATTACTGTGTAATAAATGGCAAAGCCCTGGGTAGCAAAGTGAGTAGTACATTCAGCTGGTGTACCACACAGTTGTGCTTATGTTCTTAACATCTCTATTATAATATTCATTTTAACTGTTGCTGCTTTATCTGTTTAATGATTATTTTACGTTTTGCTCATCACAAGCTATTGGAAGTAGGGCTGTGTTGGTTAATGGTTCTGTAAGTGTCAGGAACCATTTCACAATATCTGTAATGCTGCCTAATCCCTGTAACAATACAAACACTTCTGACTTGCATCTTTCAGGAAACCATTACAGAATGTACTGTGCAGGTAATTATTTCATTTAAGGTTGTTGTTTATTCTGCAGTGAACCCCTGACATACAACTGTCTCTTTCAAGTTGAATACTGAAAGGAAAAGCGGATTTTAGGAGTGCCCTATTTAATAAGCAGTGCAGTTTTCTGTCCCTAGATCTGTCTTGTAGAAAAGTGCTTTCCTGTTCATTTAGATTAATGAATAGAAGGATATCTGGGAGGTGGTTTTGATCGCTGTTACACCGTTCATTATCAGCTTATCAGCTTCCCAGGAGAGCTTCCAAACAGGAAGGGTCTGGAGCCCCACAGCCACCGCAGGGAGCTGGGGGTCTGCTGGGTCCTGTGTGTGCAGGGACCCGCCCCAGCTGAGCCCTGCTGGCTCCCAGTGACCTCCCTGGACACGTGGGGACAGAGCCTGTGCTGGCTGAAGCTGCACTTCGCTTTCATCTGTTGCTGTTACACCAAACCTAAGGCATCCCCCACCCTTCCAACGCTTCCCTGCTCAGCAGAGAGGGAATTCTTTTCTTTTTCCTTCAGTGAACTGCGTAAAGGGTCAAGTTCAGTGCTTGCTTTAAGCGTTGCATGTGAGAATCGAGGCTAATGAACTTCTCTCTCTTCTTTCACTTTTTGAACAGCAATATTTCACACTTAGGAGTCACTGGCTGTGACGAAAACGAGGGAAGGCTCAGGCAGTACCTGGGACATGAGATGTTAAGCTGGTAGATGGGTTTGTCTGGTAGATGGGTTTGTCTGGTGGGCTATGTCTGCCTGCTTTGGTCTGTTTGTGAGAATTTCCTTGTCCCCTGCTTCAAGTAACTCTTGGGCCTCTCTGGAAAATGCCCTGTCTTTGGACACAGCGAAGTCCGAAAGATTTGAGGACAGAAGTGTAAAGTACTTCAGTGATCTTCAATGATTTACATTTACAACATCTCTGTAACTCTGTACATGAGTACTGTTACTGAAGTACAACCTGAAGAGCTTTGCCTCTTTTGAAACACCTGTAGGTAACTTTAAAACCAGGTTTTGGAATATGGCCGGATCCAATGGCCGGGTAACGACTGGGAATTCTTTCCTTTTCCAAGTCTTTCAGTACCTTAAGGTTGGGAGGGAGGTGCTTGTCTGCATGTGTGATACAGCAGTGAAAACTGCCACAGTCAGTGAGGGCAGGGTTAGGTCCTTGGACAGGGGAAATAATTTCTGTGGAAATAATACCCCCTTCTTCCTCAGAGTCCTCTGCTGCAAAGCCACAGAAACAGATTCTCTTTCTTTATTTTTTTCTTCATTGGCACAGACAGCACAGCAAACACAGTTCTTTCGAGGTGTTGCGAAAAAGGAAGTTACACAACTTCTAAGTGAAGTGAATGTAAAATAGCGAAGTCAGTGTGACTGTTCTCAGCCTTTCTGTTTTGCTTCTCTTTATCTTGTAACTAAAGGGATTAAAATCAAGGACAAAACAGACATCACTTCCTAACAGGATCTGTTTTGCTTTGCAGCACACTGAGGGTGCTTTGGCCTGGCACCACCATGACAAGAAGGGCGTAGATTTTTGTTTTATCATCACTCTGTTGTAGGATTGAGGGAACACCAGGCAGGTGAGGTGTTCCCCAGTGAACTCTTGATGTTCCCAGAGACTGTCCCTGCCTGGGGACCTCACAGCCATGTCTGCCAGGCAGGCCCTTCACTTACTAGGTGTCAGAAAACCATAACTGGTTCTTAAAAATTCCTCTGTTGGTGTTTCAGACGTGTTCCTGCAGACTCACCACCTGCAGGAAAGTTGTCCATGACCCTGAGGTGGGGAGGCTGGTGGGTGCAGTGCCTGGAGTGAGGCAGTGCTTTACCTGCCCTCACCCAGATCTGCTCTGGGACCTTCTCACTGCAACCTCCTCCCCACAGAGAACAGGTCTCTGCCCACCATAGGCTTGAGCACTGATATAGATATATAAAGATATATAGATATATACATATATATACACACATAGAATCATAGAATGGTTTGGGTTGGACAGGACCTTAAAGATCATCTCCTTAAAATCCCCGTGCATGGGCAGGGACACCTTCCACTAAACCAGGTTGCTCAGAGCCCTGTCCAGCCTGGCCTTGAACACTTCCAGGGATGGGGCAGCCACAGCTTCTCTGGGCAACTTGTGTCATGTACACACACATAATTATATAAAACCATAGAAATTTCGTGTAAATATATAATTAATATATATTTTAAAAACACAGTTGCATATAAACATTATATGTAATATATATATGTGTGTGTGTATATAAATGTAAATTATATAATTTATAGAGAATTACTGAGGTTTTAAGCCGCACTTCATTTCTCAGGAATCCCAAGCAGCTTTCCCCTCTCACTAGTAATCACAGCTGATTTTAATTACGAATAATTCTGAGCGACATCGTATTATTTTTGAGCGAAACCGGAGTGCAGCTAAACGCACCAGCGAGGTCGGGCACGCACCGCTCCCACCACACCACCCCGGAGACAACACCCGCGGGGACGGGGACGCGACGGACGGACCCGCGCTCCGATGTCCGCGGGTACCAAACGCTCTGCCCGGACCCTCCGCGTGCTTGGCAACGGCGGGGCGGGGATCTCAAGTGGTCTGCGCCGCCGCCGCCCCCCCCGCGCTCCGCCCCCCTCTGCGGGCGGGACGGGGGCGTGGCACCGCACGAAACTCCGGCGCGCGCCAGGTACAGGGGCGGCACAGAACGCGCGAGGAGGAGGAGGAGGAGGAAGGAGAAGCGGCGCTCGGTGTCTCGTGCGGCGTGAGGAGAAGTTCTCGGCCGTATTTTTGGGGGTGGGTGGGGTTTCACGCCGCAGCCTCTGCCCGTCGGAAGCTGCGGCGTCAGGACGGGGAGATTCCTGATGGAAAGGGGGATCCGTGAGGCCGCGCGGCGCCGGGGGGGATCGAGGAGCCGGGGGGGGAGAAGCGTCTCTGGGCTTTCTGCTGCGGTGTCCGCGTTTTCGTGAAACGCGGGGAATGCAGGTAGAGCGAAGCGGAACCCCGCTGGGGGTTTTTCTTCTTGTTTGCCAAAGGAGGGGTTTTTCGCTCCGGAGTTGTGTGTGCTGGAAGGTTGGGCTCGCTGTGGAAGCGAGCGGGTCCTGGGGATACTATTATATGGGCAAACGCCAAACCATACGTGGCTGTCAGCAGCCATGTGGGGTGAAATGGGGGTGTTGGGGAGGAAGGGGTGTCTTCCCGCGTAGCTGAGCCTCATATAGCACTCTGCTCTATCACCTGGAGATGCCCAAAAATCTGGGATTTAACCCTTTACAAGGGGAAGAGGAGGAAAAAACTACTTTTTTAGGATGAACACAAGCAGGGGGGGCTCGTTCTGTAATTATTTTCAGTGGCACTGGCAACGTGTTTGGATTGCCATTACTTATTGTTGACTGTTTTTAATACCCACTTGTGGTTCTGAATGCATTTGCTGGCTCTGGGATGCCGGTGACATAGGCAGGAAAAAATGATTTGCGGCTGGTGTGTGGCTGTCGCGACAGTCTGGGCTGGAACTGCAGACGCTGCCTGTAGCCCTCGTGTGGGACCCGTGTTGCCCTGATGGGCCTGGGTTAGATGTGCCTGGCACCGTAGGAAAGCAGCTCGCAGCAGAGATGTTCCTCTGAAGCTTTCAGTGGTGGGAGTGTAGACTTTGTGAACAGTTCCTGGCCTGCAGTTGTTTGTTGTGTCTCTGAAATGGAGAGGAGCAATTGTGCTTCCCTGTTAAGCAGAAGTGATCTGGGGCAGTCCTTGCTCTGTGTATTGTTCTACTGCTGATTTTGGAGTGGCAGTTCGATGTTGTTGCTTTGGTTGGTAGCAATACCTTCATTACTTGTGGCAGATCTGTGGGGTTATTCGTGGCTTTGGGGACACAGGTAACAATTTATCCTCGTGTTATTTGGCTGATTTATCAACTTACGTTGAGGAGGAGGCACAGAGGAGGGAAAACTTCTGAAATGGGTTCAGAATAGGCTCCCTGAAGGTGGACTCTGTGGTACCTGTATCCAGGCCTTTGTACCAGTGATAATTTGTGATCATTTTGCTCCCTTTTTACATGCTGTCATAACTGCTTCTGTTGAAAACAGTCTTACTGCACTCAGATGACACACTGAATGTGGGGTTGCTCCAGTGTTGGGATCAGATTGCCCTGTCCCAGCTGTGATTTTTCTGCCTGTGGACCTTCTGATTTTTGGGGAGGTGTGGAATAACATGGAGTCACCAACAGATATCTGCAGTACTGGGGAATATTATTCATGCAACTGGGTACAGAAGGACAGACTGGAATTTCCACTGGGTGTTTGGCAGCATCTGCCCAAACTGAGAGGAGCTTGAGCTTACCCAACACTAGATGTGGCAGCCTTCAAGCAGTTTTAAATACTCTTTTAATGGGCTTCTTTTAAGTTTGTTATTTGAAGAATTACTGCAAACAGCAGCAGGTCTCCCAGAAGCCACCTGATGGGCAGATGTTTCTCAGCTGTGGTTGCCTTGTCAGGGGGCTCTTACCACCAGCGTGGTTGGGGAATCTCTGCCATGTGCAAAGCCTGCAAAACAAAACACTTCCCATGCCAAAATAGCACGGGGAATGGAATCACTTTGCTCCAGTTATTGATTAACCAGTGCTGTTGCATGTGTTGAGCATGGCTTGATCATAACTCTCAGTCTTTTGAATAGTGTCCTAGTGAAATGTTTTAAATGGTTATAAAACTAATGGTGAGTTTCTGCTGAATTAACCATTATCCAAACATTAATATTCTCAAATGCTCGCCATGTCTGGGTAGCTGACCCCTTAAATTCTGAATTGCAGCATAATAGTGTCATTCCTTTTGTTCTTCCTTTAGTCATGTAGGTTGATGGCTACACTGAACATAAGACAGGCTCTGTGAGTCCTTCCTGACAACATAAAATAGCGCTTTGGGCACTGTGTTGCAGCAAATACTGCTGGTTAGTAGTAGGGGGTCTCTGCATATGGCTCTGCTTTGAATCGTGTTTTCAGTGTGCAAATTAGTGTTCTTATAAATGATTTCTGTTTGGTCCCCATCTGCTTTGTCTGTGAAGATCCAAGGGTAGAAATATCTCCTGCCTTATGTGTATTTTACTGTATTAAGTGAAAAAACACAGCTTGTTGACTGAGCCTGAGTTTATGATCAGTGGGTTCTTAATTCATGTTTGTCACGTGTGGAGCTCAGTGATGTGCTTGGCAGCCCTTCTGCAATTAATGCATTCACTTCACTGTAAGAAAGTAGAAGAGCAGGTATGTGAGAGATTGTCTTCAAAAAGAAATAAAATGTCTTTTATAAATAGACGGGGAGACGAAAATTTTTTTTAAAAATCAGTGCTTACAATCTTTGCTGGATAAAGGCTGCAGTTCCAGTTATTCCTGCAGCAGAGACACTTTCACCTGTGGTTTGCCCAGCCACCAGCTGAAGAGCAGCCAAGGTCCAGCAGCTCCTTCCTCCTCCTAATGAGGAGCTCTTCAGAGCTACTTCAATATTTCTTAAATGTGAAGTAAATTACTTTTTAGGCTTGTCTGCATTCAGTGACCAATGAGCTCTGGGAAGTGTTTCTGTATAAACTAGAGCAAAGCCACATCCTTAATGCTTTCCCTCTGCTTGCCAACATAAACCACTCATTATCAGGCATGGCTGGATTTCTTACTGTGCTGAAGAAACTCGAGATGTTTCTCTACCTCTTGGGGTCTGAAATTGCTCCCATTCCCCAAGCATCCCTCCCCTCTGGAGATTGCAGTATAATCTAATCTGGGTGGGTGGCAAGACAGAAATATCATTTGTGAGGCAAACATCTCTTTTTCTTTGTTTTTCTTTTAAATGGCTTTATTTCCCTGTGTTTGCTGGAGGCCAGACTTGCAGTGGTATAGAAAAGAAACGTGAATATTATAATTGCCAAGTTCTTTTGGGGGGATGGGAATTTGACCAGCGTTCCTGTAAATAATTAGCTCAGACACAGGCAGAACTGTTCCTGCCTGGGACGGCTTCTTCCTGTTCTTCACGCTGTTTGTGCCTAATGGTGCTCTGGAGGTGCCAGGAATACCCTCCTTCTCCTCACCCAGCCACTGGGCTGGGCAGCACTAAGTCAGCTCAAGGAACTCTTCACCCATTGCCTGCAGCACCCCCGGGCAAAGATGATGCAAGTGTTTTTTGTTATTTACTGAGCACCCAACTGGGTGACCTTGAGGCCTGTCAAGGAAAACATGTTGGCATGTGAGCTGAGTTGTCTCCTGAGCAGCAAACACCAAAGAGCATCTTGTAACTACAGAGTTGCTTAATCAGGGAACTGAACTGAGAGGCGAGGGCTGGACTCTGCTTTAGGCTTAGAATAAAGACATTTCTTTGGAAGTAGCCTCCAGCTCTCCCTGTCATGGTATGGGTGTTCACTTGTAGCATTGCTTCAAAATAACGTAATCTGGCCATACTCTGACCCTTGGTCTTAAGACTGGTCTGTGCTGGGGGTCTTTGGGGTGCCTTGAACCTTCAGCTGCAGGTCTGTGTTTGCTGTGTGAGTGATGTTGTGACACCTGGCACCCAGGGCACAGCGGCCTTCCTAATTTTGCTGCCGAGTGTCCATGCCAAAGGAGTGGTAAATGCTGCTGCCCACAGTGTGCCAGAGCTGCCTTCACTGGTCCTGAAGGGGCAGGTTCAGCAGGGACAGGTTCAACAAGGTCAGGTCTGAGCATCAGTCCCAGGCAGCCAACCCTGGTGAGAGCTTGACGTTTTCCATCCCCCCTCCCTGTTACTGCTGTTCTGACTTTTTAAAAATAGAGTGAGATTGTCTCATCTAAAGGCAGAGGCTTCTCAAGAGGGTTAATTATGTCACATTTATTATCTGCTGCGCAGATCTTTTTAAGCAAATATGAATAATTTTTTTAGTTGCATACCAGCTTTTATAAGCCAAGGTCTGCAGCACCCCCACACACGCTGCAGAGGCAATGCTGAGTTGCTCACAGCTCATTTCAACACAAGAGCTGCCAGACCAGAGTGTCCTGTCCCAGGGCAGGGGGTGGCAGGGGGGTACCTGCTGTGGGCTGTCCCAGCAGTTCACTGTGTGGGAAGGACCCTGGGATCAGTCTGCAGAGGGCTGGCAGAATGCACAGTCACAAGCATTTCACTCTAGAAATGGTACCAGAGACTTTTTAGGTAATTAGGTCTCGTTTCTGCCCCTCTGGAGTGGACACCTTAGGAGTTTCCTGAGTGGTGTTTGTGACATGCTCATGGTGTACCAGCATGGTGACACTTTGCACCACTGGGGATGTGAAAGAGAAGGGAAACTGTCTTGCAGCTCAGAGCTAAATGTGCCCTAAACAACGTTGGAACAAGGTTCCAACTGAACTCTGTGGTTGATGGGCTGGCCCTGTTCATGCTGAAGATAATGTACTCTTTTTCCTAGCGCTGCAGATTAGGATGTTTTTTTCATCTGCAAAGGGATGCTCCTTGCTTTGATGAGCCTCCAGTGATGGCTGATGAGTGTATGATAGTCCAGCAGTGGGAAGCAGCCTGGGGAGTGATGGGACACAACTTCAAAGTAAAGGGAAGAGCTTTTTTTTTTTTTTTAACTTTCTTTAGAGGATCAAATTAGCAGTCTGCTAAAGTCTTTTAATGTTAAAACTTTCAGAGCATAAACAATGACCTGTGAAAAGGAGTGCTTGGATCTGGACCCTGTGCATGATGAGGTCTGGCATCTCTATTACGGCCAATTAAAGTGACAGGTAGCAGAGTGTAACCACTCCTGACTCCTGCCGTTCCCTGCCTGGCTCCGGGCTGCACACGCCCTTTCTCCCTTGCCTTGGAAAAGGCACGTCAGTTTGAACTCCCCAGCCAGAGCACAAAGCAGCCTTTCAGAACCCCTGTGCCCTCTGCTCGTGTGCTTCAGCAGGAACAGCCCAGAAGCTGAAGCTCGGTCTTTCAGTCCGAACCTGCTGTCCTTGAATTGCACAATTGTGTGAGATACAGATGTTATCCTGCAGAGGCTGGCAGTGCACTGCAGCACAGGCAGAGCTTGCCCTGTGTCTGGGGACTCTGCACTGGCTTTCCAGGATTCTGTCCAGCACTCGATCCGGGATTTGGATTTTAGGAATAAACTTGCCCCTTCCAATACTCACAGCAGGAGTGTGTGAAGGTTTGCCATAAACTGAACTTCAAATATTAGATTTGAGTAACAAAACAGTCAGAGGAAGCTACTGCATTGAGCTAACTAACCCATGGCCCTAAAATAGCTTCTTATTTGAACAGCTTGGTAAAATAACCATGCTCTGCACACCGATGCTGAACTCTGAGAGATTTTATGTGGGGAGACTTGGTGTTCTTCCGTGCTGGAGGAGGAGATGGAAGCAGTTTCTGTGGCTTTCTGCCTCCCCAGCAGCCTACCTGCGAGCAGCCCCTGCTGTGCCCTGTGCACGGCCACAGCTGCGTGGGGGAGAGGGAGCCAGATGTGGGGGAGAGGGAGCCAGTCGTGGGCGAGAGCTCGCTCACATCACGGCTGCAGATGCCCACGTGTGGTCTCGCTCAGTGCTGCTACATTTTCCTCTTCCGCGGTTTCTCCTGTTCCCGTGAGATCAAAGGGTAGATCAGCACCTCCCCACCTCTGCCTGACGATTGAAAAGGGAAGGGAAATATGCCGGGGAGAACCTGGGCGTTAAAAAAAGTTCACGGCCCACTTGGTGTAAATATGCAAATGTTTGTAGAGGAGTGGCTGTTTCTAAAACACATTAGCGAGAAACGCTTCACACCCTTCTTTGTCACCCAGTAATTAAGAGAATATTTGCCTTCCACTGCAGTGGCTGCTTAAATAAAGATGAGAGAGCCTGGATTTTCTCTTATGATGGATGTGCAACAGTAAGTAACAATCATCTGAGACCACCAAGCCTGGCACACCTCCACGTGGCACCTCTTCCCTTCCAGTTGTGGTGAAGTGACTTTTCCTGCGTTTTTGCTGGGAAGAAAGTGAATGAGGAGGGTGCAGGGACTCAGACTGGCATCTGCCCCATACCCAGCAGGTTCAGGTTGTCAGAGTGCAGGCTGGGGGCACGATCCTGGCGAGGGAAGTGCCACGGCTGATGTGCATGTGGCATTGCTTGTTTCTGGTCGTGTGTGGTGGGTCCAGCTCTTACCAATCAAATTGCACAGTGGTGGGATACTTGGATGCTCTTTTCTTCCCTGTCTCCTCTGTCATACTGTGAAGCTGTCTAAATGTCAGGGGTGCTGGTGATTTGGCTGTGACGGGAGTGAATTTTAACGAGGCTTGCTCTTCAGCGTGAATGTATTGATGTAGGCATGTCATGTAGCCTGTCTGTCAGCCAAGTTACTAGCTTTCAGCTGTATTATATGCATATTTTAGGGACTGCTTCCAACCTGGGAAAGCCCAGTCAGGTCACTGCAGGGCAAGGCAGAGCTGACACTGCTTTCCTGACCCACAAGGATCAGAAGGAATCCATGGGAATCACTGTCTTCTGGTTCCTGCTTCTGTTTGGGGTTGCTGTTGCAAAGGCAAGCTGGGCTTACTCATCTGCCTTCAATGCAGCCACACAATCGCCTCTTTCGAGGAAGGGAATTCATTAGTTTCTGTGAAGTGGCCTTGGATCTCTGGGCAGCAGGTGCTTCTATAGAGCAAACTGTTGCTGAATATTCAACAGTTGCTAGACAAGCAGTCGGGCTGGCTGCCTGTGAAGCACTTGGAGTTATCTTGAGCATCCCATTAGATAAAGTGCAAAGCACTTGCAGGTTTAAACCTACCCGCAGCTATGTTGTGTTGGTGGTATTTTAGGTTCGGGGCTGGGGTTTTGTTTGTTGTTTTGTTTTTTTTTTATGTGAATCTTCCAAGATCATAAGCAGCAACTTATCTCTTTTGACTCAGCCAACAAAGGGAACTGTCTAGCAGAATGACAACCACAGTGATTCATATTCAAGGCATCATTCTCTTACTGGTTTGGGCTAATGATATGTGCACTGGAAACAAATGACTCAGGCTGGAAGTTTCTCTTCATAGTTAAACTTTTTAAACTCTCCTTAAACTCGAGTTAGCTCTTTCAAGGCTACCCGAATAACACTTGTTCTTGCCAACCTCTAATTTGGTACCTGCAGTACTGTAGATATCTAAGCTATGAAGGAATAATTTGAGGGGTTAAGGTGTGCAATCAGCCTTTTTCTTTTGTCTTTTTTTTTTTTTTTTAGCAGCTTAGGTGTGGTCTGTAAGCAGCTTGTGCTACATGGCATCGTTGAAAGTAGGGTTCTGTGAGAAACCATGGTCACTGAACAATTGCAGCTTGAAATAACTTACAGCTTTAGTCAGGAAGGCGTGGATGCCTGTATATTGTTTACTAGTGACATGCCCTGATCCTCTTGTCTTGTAGTGGCTTATTGAACCTGTATCAGTTGTTTTAAAGGTGCTTTGTCTGTGTTCTGTGTTCTCCTGCTGGTTATTTAGGCCACAGAAGGAAAACCTGTAATTCAATGTGTAATTGTGACAGTTGCACTGAAGGCTGGTTTCATCGAGGAGCTGAAGAGACACCTCAGTGGTGTTATCCTTGTTCCGTGCTTTACAGGTATCCTTGTGCCTGGAACACTGCATTATTAGGGGTGTAGTGATTCCACACCCCTAAGCTCTTAAAACTTAATAGCAAAGCACGTAGTTCTGCTCACAGAGAACAGGTTTCAGCACAGGGGCTGGTCCTGGTTGCTGTACATCTTGCTGAAATGGCACTGGCACCGATTGGAGGTGGACCTCGAGCACTTAAAAGCATGGAAAAGCAGCTGATGCAGCTGAGCCTTCCTGGCAGGGTTGTTTGTTGGTGCTGCTTGCTTTGAAAGGGCCGGGGGTCCCTCAGGGTGTGATTTGGCTGCCGGGTGCTCAGAAAGCAGCTGAGCACTCTGTCTGTGCCGGGTGTGGGGTCGGTGCCAGGTTTGAGGAGGGCTGGCAGCCTGGGATGTGGGATCTGCTTCCCCTGCTGCGAGGAAGCAGCTGAGGGGGAGCTCCTCCAAGGAGCTTGGCTGGCCCATGTTCTTCATTTATCCAGTCCCCATCAGTCCCTGAGCTCCCCTCAGCTCAAGGGTGGGATCAGCAGAAGGGAGGATCTCCTTCCAGAAGGGGTTCCAAGTCTTACAATGGGTCATCGCCTCCAAAAGCTCATTTCTTTTCTCCTTTTTTTTTTCCACGGGACTTTAGAAGTGTAGGAACAGAACAATTGCACTTGGGAAGGAATCCCTGGTACTGAGCAGGCTGGGAACAGTGCAGCCTGTGCTGGAGCTGTGGATGAACACTCTCAGACAAGTAAATGTGTAAAGGTTAAGTTGCCACAAAGTGACAGGAAAGAGAAATGAGCCCTCAGCCTGTACAGATGACACTGCACATTTAATTGCTAATGGACTCTTTTTAAAGAGCAGCTCGGCAGCTATTATTAGAAAAAGCAAATGTGTGGTGTTACCTACAGAGAGCAAAAAGGGAGTCTTTCCTGATCTTCTCGACCTTTACTTTCTTGTGTTAATTTGTTTAATACCAGTGAGATTTTCCTGCTATAAAAACTTGCTTAAGCAGAGACTTCTCCAAAACCTCTGAAAAAGACGTGCTAATTGGGAGCTTCAGGGATCCATTGTGTGCTACTCTCTTTCCCTCCTGGATCAGACTTTTACCAGCTGGTGCAATTCCCTAACAGCAGTCAAGGGCTTTATTGCATTAAATTTGTTAGGAGAAATGGGACCTCTGGGCCTGTGGGGCTCAGCGTGCGGGAGGAAACTTCAGGGAAATGTTAGATAAACAAACACTCCCGGGTACTTCTGAAACATTTTAATTGCTCTTAACAATATTTGCTTTTTCAGCACCTACTAAAAAGGTCTTACTGCTTGTGCTGTTTGTAGATCCCAAGGTACTTTGCAAAGAGCAACAGTGGCATTGTCCCTGCTTGCTTGTGATGGTGCAAGGTGCAGGTGAGATGTGCTGGAGAACCCGGGGCTAAGGCAGGGCCAGGACAGGCTCTAGGGCTGGGGTCTGACCTGCCAAACCAGCCTGTGGATGAGGGGCTGTGGCTCAGAGCTGTAAATCCGATTGCATGAGTCAGCATGGCTTCAGTAGAGACTACATGGCAGGAACCAAGGCTGAATGTCCTTTTGGACATCTCTGAGTGATACCTAAGGGAAGTTTCAGGTGTAACAAGGTTGACACAGAGCAGTGGGAAAAGGCATCTACACGTGTGGTTATTATTGTATAAGTGTCTCACTGACATTCCTTGTTCATCTGGAAGACCTGTTGAAAGCTCAGCTAGAAAAGCACCCAGTGTACCTGGAGGTTCAAACACAGCAGGCAGTGCTGTGCTTTTCCCTGCTCGGGTGTTCATTAGTTAATGAGGTTTGAGCAGGTGGGGTTGTTTTGAATTTTTTCAGCCTCCATATGCTGGGAGATTTTGTAGTTATATAAACTGGTGTTTCAGGGAAAAAATGGACAGCGAGACCTGCATTTCTGATAGGAGTTTTTGCAAATCTTCAGAAGCTGCAGCTTCTGCCTGACTCTTGTCGTGATGAAGTGAAAAAGACGCTGAGAACAGTTTGTGTCATCAGCACAGAACACCTCTGGTTCTGCAGGAGGGGCTTTAAGCCTCCTTGCTTCCAGCAGAGGAGTGTCCAGAGGCTGAACCAGAGCTGTAGCAAGTGGTGCCACTGTGGCAGTGTCCCAGTGAAGGTGCTCAGCAGAAGGGCAGGGGATGCTGGCAGTGGTACCAGGCTGCCAGTGCCTTGGGATTCCTTGGGGAGGAGCTGGGCAGGATGACAGTTATGCCTAAACATGAGGTATATCCGTGAATGAAATATTCCATTCCTTGTGCCAGTGAACTGAGCTTTAAATGCCTGATTGTCTTCACTTCCTGACAGCAGCTCAATGGTCAGGCTGCCTGTGGAGCTTCCAGGTGAGCTTTGGAGTGGAGCTCTGAGTCAGAGCATTTGCAGGACTCGCTCTGGACCTTTGAGTTATTTGTGTCATGCTGGATGGGAATTGTCAAAGCAACCCTGTGTTGCTGCTTATCAAAGGACAGAGTGAAATCTTCGCCTTTATTTTTTCAATTAAGAATTTTTATTTGTCCCTCAGGGCCAAGCAAATAGAACTCAGCTTGTCTTGGCTGTTGTGAGTGTTCACGGGGCAAGAAGGGGAGGGAGAGGACGAACAGCAAGAGCAAAGAGTTGCATTAATGAGAATGATGTCTTATTTTAGTTGATACATGATCAAGACGTGGTTCCAGGAAGCAGGAACAGATGATTTCAGTCTTTTTTTTTTTCTTGCTCTCTTAAATCTTTATCATCATGACTTACCATAAACATTTTAACACCTGCCAACTCTTTTTTCACCTTATATATTTTTGTGCATCCTCAAAGGCAGAGTAAACTGTTAGGCTTATCTGGTTTGCTTTTGTTTAATCTATAATATTAATCACAGGACTAACTCTCAGTGACTCATGTATTATCTTCTTTCAAAGGATGCCTCATTTTGTTATAAAACTTTGAGGATATTTGTTACTTCAAGTGCATTTTTTTAGTAAATTAGGGCAAAATTGATTGCATTTCATGCCTGAGTGTTGTGTCCTCTGACCCTTACTCCCATGTAAGAGTCAGAGACAGTATCTGAGCCCCTCTGGAAGGTACAAGCTACCTCAGGGGCCTGCAGGAACTGGCTTTGTAAAAGCAGGTCAGCTTGTTGTTTTATGGCTTTTATTCAGTATCACTGTTGCTTGCCAGGGCAGCCAGAGAGTGGGTTATTGCTTCTCCTGTATCTGCTTGACTCCCTCAAGGGGCGATCTGAACTGACTCCCAACTCTTCTCCTTCCAGGGGGGTGAACTCCAGGACTGTGCCTACTTGGACAGCGAGAGCGCCTACAGCGAGTCGGAGCTGTTCCCTGATGAGGACGGGATGACTCTGGCCCAGCAGGAGGTTCACCATGAGTCTGACATGGACAGTGCCATCGAGAGTGCCCAGAGCTCGGAGGCCTCTGACGTCTGCCAGGACAAGGACGGTGTCCTGGGGGGCCTCTTCCTGCCCGGGGACAAGTGAGTGCTGGTTTTGCCCCGTGGCAGCAGCTCTGTTCTGTTCCAAGGCGTGTGCCAGGGAGGAAGGAGCCTTTGGGTGACTAATCCCTGCTGTGGGAGGCTGAGGAGGTCTGGTGGATTGAGAGACTAAACATCCATTTGCAGTGTGAGGGAGATGGATGTCCAGGCCTGCTTAGGTAGTCCCAGTCCTGGCTCCTTCTGGCATGTTCTGTGAGCACTCACAGGACTTGTGTGTTGAAGTGAAAGCATTGGTGGGTCTCTCCAGGATGGATCACTGTGTTGGCATCCCTCAAAACTTAGGATCTTCTGTGTTCCCTTAAGCTTTACATGCTGGAATTAAATACTTCCTGCAAAGCAGTTCAGTATGAGGAATGCTGCTTTAGTCTTTTGTGCATCTAGTTACCTGGCAGTGGGCTCTGCAGATTTGCTTTGCAACTTCATGTACCAAGTTAATTCTTTGTGTTTCTAATTTCCATAACCTTTAGTGTTCAGCAGTAAATGGTGTTTAACACGGGGTGTGCTGGCATGTGTGTGTGTAACCATAGTTTGCTGTTAACACCAGTGTCTCTGTAATCCTAACTTGACTCTTCCCAGGTGTGTCCCTGGGGGTGTTGGCTAAAGGTGACTGGGGTGGGAAAAGGACCCAACTTGATTTAATCCTGCTTTGAACTGAGTTAATGCAGTACCACAGGACAGAGCTCAGCTGGGCTTGCTTTGTAAGCCTCTGCCTTGTCTTCCCTATTTTTGGCTTGCCATCTCAACTTGTGTGTCCTGAGCTTTGTTCATGGCTAAGGCAGCCTTCCTTCACTCTCCTGGGCCTCCTCAGGTGCTCCCTGTGCAGCCTCATTCCTGCCCTCCTCCTGAATTTCTCAGCTACCTGTTCTGACCTTTTCCCACTTGCCCAAGCAATCTCAGAGATTTATCAAGATAATTACAGTTTTCATCAGCTCTTTATCAAACTTGTCTCCTTTGCTTGCCATTCCCAGTTCTCCAAAGCCCCATCCTTGCAGTGACTTTCACCTGTACTGGGTTTGAAATGAGTGTCTTTCCTTCCAGCTGTGCCAGTCAGGCTCTTGTGAAGGGGGTGGGAAAGGCATTGTGCATCCTGTACCCTCCTTCTAGGGCAGGCAGGAACTACTAAGAGCTACTGTGCTACTACTGATAGACCTTGGTTTATCCTCTGAAGCCTCCTCAGCCTTGGTAAATCTGTGGGAAAACACTTGTGAAGCTTCATGCAGAGCAGGAGATAGCTTTAAAAGACAAGCAAACAAAAAACACCAAACACATGAAAGTTTCCTTCAGAAAGCGTTAGAATGAAGGAAATCATCTGCTTTTAGCAACTCTTTTGCAAATGGCTTTGCAATTCCTAGACCTCCAGTCCTGCTGGAGGTGTTACGAGGAACTTCTTCCCAAACTGACTCGGTGTAACTATGTTGAGATGCAAACAGCAGTTGCAGTTACACAGATCATGAGATCCCCCAAAAACTAATCAATACATGGCACAGCAGTTCTTCGTGAATAGATGTTGAGCTTCTCACTAATGCCCCAGCCAAGGAGCCTTGTTAGAGAAGTTTGATCTATTTCTAGTGTGAGTAGTCCTATCTTCATCCTTTAATAGTGTGCCAGGCTTGACTTGCCCTAATTTCTGTTAATGTGAGTTAGATAAATGAGTTGCAGGTTATAAATGGATCTCATCAAAACGGGAGAAACAAAAGAGCATACATCTGAAATGTTGGCAGGCTTCCTCTTCTGCTAATTGCTTTTGGAGGGAAGGGATATGCAGATAGTGCTTGCCAAAGGAACACTGGTGCATCTCTTGTTTACAGCTCATCAGTGTAGTATTTCGGGAAAAAGAATCTCCCTGTGGAGAGGTTGGGAGGTTCAAGGCAGACTCAAAAAAAAACATAGGAGGAAATATTGCTGAGCTGCTGTAGAACCATCAACTGGGAGTTACTGTCCCGTGGCTCAGCTGGTGGAGTTGAAGGTGCAGGCACTGTGCACTGAGGCAGAGGGAGTGGAAAACTTGAACCAATCTGCACAAAGTGCCAGCAGATTCCATCAGTGCCTGTATTCCAGAGGCCCTGGATTCTGCTCTGTAGTGGGAAGAGCAATGTGTTGGGCAAAGCCAGGGTTCCACAAGTGAATCATCTTACTTCAGGCCTTCCAGGTGGGTTTTCTGTAGGGAGAACTTTGTTTGTAAGAACTTGTATGTGAATTTAGTGGCTTCTCTCTGAATGCCTGACTGAGGTGGGAGCTGAGCAAACCTGTGTGGAATCCCTGCCTCGGCAGGTGCACTCTGGGGCTGCAGGGCAGTCTGGACTCTGGGCAGGAGAACACTGTGCCCTCTCTGCAGCCAACTTGCCCTGTTTTATTAGATGTGATGTGCTCAAAACTGCTCTGCCAGCTGCTTTCCTGTGGTGCCTGGCTCTGCTGATCTATTTACCTCTGTGCCCTCTCTCTCTGAGGTCACAGGGTCCTGCCATTCCTGCCTGTTGGGCACTATTTGAGGTGCTTCTCTGGTAGTTAGGCAGCCTCTCCTTGTGGTCCTTATCTGCTCTGAAAGACACAATTTGTCATGATGGAAGGAAGGTCACATCAATAGCTTTAGTGACTCTCAGGTGTGGTGAGCTCAAGTTTGTTTCTGACCACACAGAAGAGAGTGGCTGGAACTCCTGGGGTGTGGGAGAGGGTTTATTGGGATTACTGGAAAACTCTCTGATTATGGAATACAGCGACAGCCTCTGTCTTGCACGTGTTCCTCTCACTACCCCATGCATTTTGGAGTTGTCTGCATTCAGAGCAGAAGTCCTCACAAGGAAATGGTGAGTGAGGATCATCAGGGTGTGCTCTTTAAAGTGAAGTGGTTTGTGTTGATCCAAACCTGTCTCACAAGCAGCTTGTTTGTAGATTCCCGTGCTCGTGCCCTTCAGGGCACCATGTCCATTGCACATCAGATGCATTTAGCACTTCAGGGTTTTGGCACAAAGGAAGTGGGGTACAACTTCCAGTGAGGGGACAGGCTGTGAAGGTGGCAGATTCCATGTGAGGTGAGGTGCTATCAAAGTCGGCCTTCGAGATGTTTTGACCTCTTGTTTCAGGTCAAGTCCTCACAACCCTTCTGCAGCATCTGACCTCTCCACTTACTCTACCGCCTCTCTGATCAGTAATGAAGAACAGTTTGAAGATTATGGGGAAGGAGATGATGTGGATTTTACTCCCAGTAGCCCATGCCCTGATGATGAGACCAGAACCAACGCCTACTCTGACCTTGGCTCATCTGTATCTTCCAGGTTGCTCCTTATTCATTAACAAACAATTTTTAATTTTTATTCTTCTCTGACCATACCAGAGTTTACACTGGTTACACAGACCCACCTTAAAATGTTATCACTTCATTTTCTGCCCTCCAGTTGACAGACTGCATTTAATAAGAGCTGAGCAAATACATTGTTTCTGATAACCTCTGTTGGGTTCTGTTGAAATAACTGGGCTGTTTTGCTTCTAGAGATTGCATTGTATTGCAGACAATATATTTCACAGTTCAGGGCTAGTACTGGAAGGGATCTGCTGCAATGGAAACCAGCTTAGCACTGTGCACCAGCCCTGATGCAGTGGAGAGAAGATTTACAGGAGAGCTGTTTCTCTTTGGTGTTCTGATACTGCAAATCCTCAGCACTGAGCTGGGAGGGGAAGTGCTGCCCACGGACAGAGGGTTATCATAAGCAAGTAGCTGCTCTCTGTTGGGAGCTAGAAAGCCACAGCACTGCACTGGTTTCCTGCATGTGACCTCAGTCTCTGCAGCTCTTACGTCCTGTGACCGAGTCAGTTCCAGATTTTACAGTCCTTCCCCAGGCAGGGGAATGGGGGAGCAGGGTTGGGAAGAGCTGAGCATGGAGATTCTCTAGGATTTGCCTGCTTGGATCAACAGCACACGAAGGTCTTGTGCTTCATGGCTAACACAGGACAAGCTCACTGCATCCTTCTGTTCTGCATGCAGCCCCCACGTGCTCCCCTCTGTTTCCAGCACTTCTGCAGTCCAGCCTTGCCACCTCTGTCCTGCATGCAGAGCCAGCACCCTTCTCCTCTGCCCTTTCACGAGGATGGCTTGTATCCTTCATCCCCTCCTTCCTTGGGTTTGTGCAGCCCTTTCCATTCTCATTCCTGGGGCTCAGTGCACTTCATGCCATGATTGCTCTTTTTTATTTGAATTTATTTTCTCTTTATCATGCCAAGAGCTACTGTTATCTCCTCTGTGTCCACTTCTCCCTTCCTCCTCATTCCAGGGTTCCTTTCATCCTACCATCTGAGGGGCTTTGTGTGACTTCTTACCCAGCCACTCTGTTTTTCATCTTCCTGTCTTTCTCTTGGAGAAGAGACTCTTTGGTTTGCATGCCAGGCTCTAATGGGAAGATGGGCAGGATGAGAGGAGGGCACTGCTGGGGTGGAACATACTGATCTAGCTGCCTTTGCTACATGCATCCCAGTGGACTCTGTATGCCTTTTGCTATTCTTCTGGTCACCCAGACTGGTTCTTTGCACTGACACCCAGACCACGTCCTCTGGAAAGGCTCAGCTCAGACAGATAGACTTGCCCTAAGGCCAGAACGCTCCATCATCAGCTCTGAATTAGATGACTGTGGTTAGAGGTGATTCTTCAAGTCCCTCACCTGTGATTCTGACACACAGACACACAGTCAAGAGGAAAGCCAGTTGTGAGTTGGTCACTACAGCCAGTAACATCTCTCCTTTCCTGCAAACAGCGCTGGCCAAACCCCCCGAAAAATGAGGCATGTTTATAACAGCGAGTTACTGGATGTTTACTGCTCACAGTGCTGCAAAAAGATAAATCTCCTCAACGATTTGGAAGCCAGGCTGAAAAACTTGAAAGCAAACAGGTAAGCAGCCTATTGCACTGCTTTTGGCAATGCCCCCTGGAAGTGGCACCAGTTAGAAGCAGGAGGAGAGGGAGAGAGAACCCTCTCCTTTCCTGTATCCCATTATGTCTTACACATGTGTTGTCCTTAGAAAACAGTAAGAAATTTAGAGTTTGACATCTAGCCTGAACCAAAATGCTGTTCTTCATTAGCTAGTAATTATTTTTCTGACTTAAGGTGCAGACAGCATTAGTAAACTCAAATATTTTAACCAATGAGCTCTTTGATTGCAGAGTGAGAGTGATATTTCCAGGAATTTTTCCCAGGAAGTGAGATCTGTTGTGCTGCTTAGTGCAGATCTACAGTTAACTACTGCTTTCTCCAGGTGGGAAGGAGGGATCTGCAGATCCTTAGCTAATGCATATAACCTTACATACACCTCTCCTAAAGCTACTAGTCAGCAGAGGTACTTTGTTCCTATGGGTTTTTTGGTTTTTTTTTTAATCCTCAAGGGAACTTGGAAAAATGATCAGTTCCTATGGCAGAAGTTACTTTTGGGGTTCTTTGAAATTTCAGCTCTTTCCTTACATTTCTGTAAGGAAATTTCCTTACATCTCTGCCACTCCACCCCCTTCTGAGCTGTGCTGAGCACTTGGAAAGTGCTTGCAACAATCACCCAGGGTTTTTGAAGGGAGTTGTTTGGTGGGATTCTGGCTCCCCCTAGAAACTGAACGGGAGTCCTGCCTGCTGGCACAATCCCTGGGACAGAGCACACTGCCCTGGCGATGGCACAGCAGTGGAGCACTTGACATGAACAGTGTTCCTGCCCTAGCAAGGCTCTGCCAACACCCAGAGCATGACCCACCAGGGCTCTGGGAATTTTGTGAGGGAGGCTGTGAATGCCTGGCTGGAAGAGAGCGATGCCCTGGCAGAGAGCTGTGCCTGTGCACGCTGAGATGTGACATCCTCTCATGGAGAGGTGCAGCAGGATGTTTTGATCTGGTTCTGGTGCTGTTGTCTGCGGTGTGACCCTTTGTTTGGATAATTCCAGTCCCTGGCTTGCAGAAGGGAGCTGTGAAAATGGGAAGCACCTCAGTTCCTGTGCTGAACTGGGAAGCATTATGGGGAAGAAGAAACTAACTGTTTATAAAATCATCTAAAAACTGGGAATCCAGAATCACTAGTTCATCACTAACTTAGTGTCCCTTTGTGGTGTTTCTAATGTTAGTTTTGCTTTGATTTACACTGACAAATCTCTGCTAAACATAACAGTATTTGCAAATTGACTTATTAATGATCACAGTAATTT
Organism: Manacus vitellinus; assembly: GCF_001715985.3. NCBI lineage: Eukaryota > Metazoa > Chordata > Aves > Passeriformes > Pipridae > Manacus > Manacus vitellinus. Next base: position 8,529,122 of record NW_021939798.1, read on the forward strand.
GTGGCTTCACTCATCTTTGCATTTGTTAGTAACTGCAGCTTTTGGTTAAGTTGTTAAAGAATATTGTTCACAGAATCATGTTTTGACTTTGCTAAAATAGTCAATATTCTATTTCATTGTGCAATTAAAATTGGATCAAATCAGTATTTAATTCCTATATCATTCCTTCTGTATCCATATAGCCCTAACAGGAAAATATCAAGCACAGCTTTTGGAAGGTAAGAGTCTTCAACTTTTCCATGAATACTTGTGGAATCAGTCATAACAATTCCATAAGTGGGAGTGGGAGAAGAGGTTAAGAATAAGTTTGGAAAACAAAAATTTGCCAAGATAAGTTTTCAAGGAAAGGGGCCTGTGTTTGGGTAGAGATGTTAAAGAATATAGAAGCCAATACTTGGCTTGGAGCAGGCTCCTGAACTGGAAAGAACTCTTAAAAACATAGATAGTTGCTTCCTTGTCTGCCAACTTTCTTCCTTTATACTGCTATTCCATCAGTCCAGGTATTGCTTCTTTAACCCTCATAATGTGGGCCTTGTTGTTGTTGCCAAAATGCAAAGGAAAACAAGAGCACCCCTTTAAAGAGGACATACAGCATTGTCATCTTCCTTTGAATGAGCCAACCCTGGGCTGGGGAGGCCTGTAAGGGTTGAGAACATTTTGCATAATCTCCAGTGTTACGTATTTCTGACACTATTCTACAGTGGGAACTGCTTGGGATTTCTTTTTTTATATTTTTTTAAAATTCTTACTCTATGAAATTTTCTAGATTAACTGCACCAACCAGTGTGCAGTGGTGACCTTTTTAAAATTTCTAATAAGGCAAGTACAATTCAGTACATAGTGTGAATAAGACTTAAGTATTTTTTAAACTATGTTAATGCTGGTGGCAGATCCTATCAAAAGCAACAAAGAACTCACTCCCTAGAACTAATGTCATTGACTGTGCTCAGTGTGACTTCATTTAGCTACCAGTCTCTTGTAAGACTTGTGTTTAAACAGTTGTAATTGTCACTGAAATGGTTGCACAGATTTTAGCATCAGATGTTCAAAGTCTCAACCAGACTCTTTGTCCTCTCTCCTCATCAAGCAAAGTAATTATCCTTCTGATCTTTCAGACAACTCTTCCACAACAGTAACTTCAGCAGCAGCAATGGCAGCACAGAAGACTTGTTCAGAGACAGTATAGACTCCTGTGACAATGATATCACTGAAAAGGTGAGAAGCTGTGTGCCTTGGGATTAATGGACCCAACCAAATCCTGCTGCAGACCTGCACCCATGGATGGAACTCCTTGCTCACAGTGACCCCTGATCTGAAGTACCTCATTCAGAATTTCCTTGATGTTCCATTGATATTACGACTTTGTTTCCCAGTATTGTAAGAGCTGTGTGAGCACAGATCCAGGCACTGTGTTAGTACTTCTTTGGGGTGTATTTGCATTGATCATCTTCAAGGAAGATGCTGGATCTGGGGAACCCAGAATTTCAGAGCTTAATTTCACTGCTGGCTTTGCAGAGAAATATGCCACCTTTAAAAAAGAGTAGAATAGCTAAATGCCAGTTAGGAGCAGTGAAGGAGCGTTTGAAGAGAGATTCAAACTCTTCCATTTTTTCCACTTCCCCTTCCAGGTAACGTACCTAGAGAAGAAGGTGACAGAACTGGAGAATGACAGCCTGACCAATGGTGACCTGAAGAGCAAACTGAAACAAGAGAACACACAGCTAGTTCACAGGTAACAGGGCACAGAGCCAGGTCTCCTTACCATGCCAGAACACAATTGTGGGGAAGGAACATCTCTACCTGCAGAGTATGACCAAGTCTCCTTCCTTAATGCTGACAGATGAAATAAGGCTTCATCTGAGAAGTCAAGTGCAATAGGGATGAATTTTGAGCAAGCAGAGGCCTTCCAAACTGGTGTCTTTAACAGAGATGTTACTGACTTGCACAGACCAAGCTCTTGTACTGTGAGAAAGGTTACTGTGGTGGTTGGATTTGGTTTTTTTTCTTGCATGTAGCAAGAGCATAAGGCTGGGTTGTAGTCCCAGCTTCTTGAGATTGAAAACATAATAGATGAACCAGTACTACTTAATTCTGTGCTTATTGGGTAGATTAAATACCGGGAGAGATACTGGGAGAGATTAAATGCCAAGAGAGAGGGTGAAGTAGAATGAAATAAAGGAATGGGCCAGAAAGACGGAGGCGGTGAAGTTGCACACTTATTTTTTAAGTACTTGTGAAGCTCTTACTCAAGTGAGATCTGGTTTCCTTAGAGTTCATGAACTAGAGGAACTATTGAAAGACCAAGAAACATCAGCAGAACAGACCCTGGAAGATGAGATAAAGAGACATAGAGAAGCTTACAGCAAGTATGAAAAAGAGAAAGGCACTGAAATCGAACTGCTGAATACAAGGTAACAAACACCTTGGTGCCACCCAGAACAGAGCACAAGGTTCTCTTGTCTTCATTTTTACTTTGCATGTAAATGTAGGCTGTTTACCACCAGACAATGCACAGATGGTGGCAGGTTGGCAGGTCAGTAGAGTAGCTGTGCAGTTGTGTGTCTTAAAGCCCAAAAGCTGGGAGGATGCCTTACATTAATGCTTTAATCCACGTGGCCCATGTAGGCAGCTTAGCTGGATATTTGGCATGGATTCAAGGAGGGAATTGTGACCAGCTGTAGCAAACATTTGTTTCTTCCGATTTGATTTATTTTTTTAGGTACTTGTTTTTAGGAGCACAAGAATCTGAGGGTCAGTGTGATGTTTTGGGCCCTAAAAACAAACTATCAAAAAGCTCACGTTAAAAAGTGCTAAGATTAGAAAGATTTTTGTATTTGGTCTTTCTGTCAAGTGCAAGTGAAATGGCTTTTTAGAGCACACTATTTTGCATGCCTGCAGTCTTGAAGAGATATCTGCTGTAAGGTTTTTGTTATTAACACAGGGTTCAGCAACTGGAAGAAGAAAATGGTGATTTGAAAAGCACTGTCACACGGCTGAAATCCCAAACGGAGAGATTAGATGAGGTAACAAAACCCCCCTGAGTGCTTGAGCAATTTAACAGCAATTTCATTTGTGTAAGAGCAAAACTCATACGGTGCTTGGCCCGAATTCTTAAATTTTTCTTCCTTAAACTATTAATGGAATTGGAACATTTAGAGGCAGGAATACCCCGGGACACAAACCATCTTACGACCCGCTGTGTCTGTAGGTTCATGTTGTAAAACTCAGGGTTTCTCCTGCACTTGCAAGCTGGTTATGGAGTTCCCCGTTTATTGCAGGAAAGGCAACGCATGTCAGACAGGTTGGAGGACACGAGTCTGCGACTGAAGGATGAGATGGATTTGTACAAGAGAATGATGGACAAGCTGCGGCAGAACAGGCTGGAGTTCAACAAGGAGAGGGAAGCCACACAGGAGGTAGGTGTGAAGAGGGATGTAAGGCCAGGCAGTCTCTTCTCACCTGCATGCAAACCCATCTGAAAAAGGATGGGCAGACAGGATGAGCACTGAGAATACCACAACCAGGGAATGTCCTGCTGGATTGTGTTTCTGTGGGAGGGGTGCCCACAGGGTGATGAACGCTGCAAGAATATAAATGGCAATCCCTGACCCAAAGGGTTTACAACTCTTTGAGAACTTGCAGCTTCAAATGTGTGCCCTAATACTTCCCATACTAGGGCAATTATGCTTAGGGACATGTAGGGACATGAAGGTTAGCAGTCAGAGCCCCTTCCATCTCTGCGGTGGTGTAAGTGAGCTGTGCTTCCACAGAAGAGCAGGTGGCTGTGCTGTAGGGCTCTGGCCTCAGCCAGGCTCACAGGGTGCTTGTCTGAGCACAGAGGTGGCTGTTTGCAGGGGGGATGGTTGTGCAGGGTTGTGCTGGAGATACACGACCTCCTTGTGTGCCCACAGCTCATCGAAGACCTGCGGAAGGAGCTGGAGCACCTGCAGCTGTACAAGCTGGAATGTGAACGCCCTGGGCGTGGGAGAAGCTCCTCATCCAGCGTGAGCGAGTTCAACGCCAAAACCAGGGAGGTGGAGATGGAGCACGAAATAAAGCGGCTGAAGCAGGTGAGCAGAAAAGGCCTCTTGACCCACGTGAAATGTGTGGGGCTGCCTTGGAAAATGCCTACAGCTGCAACCCCAGCACACTGCCTTCAGGTTTTGTCCCCCCTTTATCACAAGCGTGAGATGCACATTGCATCTGTGCAGGACTTCTTTGCATCAGTAATGTGAATTGTGCCCTGTGATCCAGGCAGGGAGGACTTGTCACTGGAGGTAAGAGAGCTGCTGTTAATTTACTGCCTCACCCACGTGTCACCATTACCTGTGATGTTAAAATATTACTTATTTTTAATGAAACCTTGTAGGAAGAACTTAAAAGCGATTTGTCTTTTCATCCTCCTGAAACAGGAGAATCAGAAACTTCGTGACCAAAATGATGACCTTAATGGACAGATCCTAAGCCTCAGTCTTTATGAAGCTAAAAATCTCTTTGCAACGCAAACAAAAGCCCAGTCACTGGCTGCTGAAATTGATTCTGCATCAAGAGATGAGGTAATGTGCTCTTTTAATCAGGTACCACATCCAAGAATAAGCGTTTTGCAGTGTAATTAACTGTCAAGGTTGAACTGTCTGAAGTTGACAAATGAACAACAGAAATTCTGCTTTGATAGGAGTTCAGGAGCGTTGGAAGATTGCCTTAAGTCTAACAGTGTTTTGGGATGCTCCTTGTAATATAACTCTCCCATTTCTCTCTCTCAAAAAAAAAGGAATTATGAGACTCTCAGTGAACTGTTTTACAGTTTTAGGGTATTGTAATAGTATGACATAAGTTTCATACAGAAATGACCATAGGTAGTTATTATGTAAATTTGAGCTATATATTGCCTATATTCCCTGTAGCAGAGCTGAATTCTTGAAGAAAATAAGTAGTTTGCAATTAATAATCTGATAATGCTTTGGAAGATATTATGGGAGGCCCATTTGTCTGTGGGCTGAGTCCAGCTCATGTAGCTTCCTCTGAGCTCCAGGACAGATTGTGAGATCAGGCCCATGGATACATAAAAGCTCCCAGGGAAGAAGACAGGTTAGTGGTGAAGGAGATTAGAAGGAATTGTTTGCCTTTTATGCTCTGTTTCTTCCAGACAGAATTCCCCATTTCTTCATCAAAAGGAGTCCTGAGACAGGCCTTTTACCCAGTGTGTACTGGAATGACCTGCCAGCCTTTTAACTCCTGGGCAGGCCCTTGAAGTGAAGTGCATACTTGAGTTTCTTGCTGAACCAGAGCTCTGAGAAGGAAGGTGTTTAATTGTTGATCTCTAATTAGGTAAAAGCAAATTGGGCTTTTGCTATTGTCAAGAAAAGTCTGACTTTCTCCCTGTGTATCTCATGACTGGCTCATGCAAGGGATGCCCAGCACTCCCCCTTCAAAGGAGGGAAGTGCCTGACAGCTGTGGCCCAGGCTCAGTAAAACCTCACAGACCTGCATAAACTGTTCCCATTTGTGCCATTTTTCCTGTCTAATAAAACAGAGGTAAGAAACTGCAGATTCAGGGTAGTACTTATGTGAAGGCAAATGAAAATGGACACCCAAATAACATGGGCTTTAGGAGGATCTGGGGCTCTGTCACTCCTTGGCAGCTCTGCCAGTTTGGCATTGGACATGTGATGTAAAAAGCCAAAGCAGTCTTCATCTTTGGAGAGGTTGAGGGGCCTTTCACAGCTCAAAAATCTAACTATTGGTAAACTAGTGAGAATATTTCAAGAGTAACTTGGAAATGTTGTGTTTCAGCTCATGGAAGCCCTCAAAGAGCAGGAAGAGATAAACTACAGATTGCGACAGTATATGGACAAGATCATTCTGGCAATCCTGGACCACAACCCGTCCATCTTGGAAATAAAGAATTGAAGAGAATAGGAGAAGGAAAAGCAGCAACTGCCTGATATTTCTGCACATGCCACTGGATCTAAACAACACTCTGATACTGTAAATTAATCTATAAATATATATATATACACTACGTGTGAGTGTGGGTGCGCGGGTGTGTTTATATGATGTTTGGTACACTGTTATTTGTCATTGAATTGGCTTGGTTAGACTTTTTCCATGCACTTTCAATACCTGTGATAAGATGGATACTGTATATTAATGTAATAACAATATAACTGGATCATGCTGTTTTAGATACTGGACAAAATGACTCTACCTCTAGTTGTAAAGGTAAAAAAGACAATGGAAACATATGGATGTGGCCCTAACTTTAGGAGCAAGAATTTTTTCTTCGTTCTTCCAGGAATTTGGGTACCACAAACCAATTGACATACCCAGGTTCAGTTCCTGACTGGTGCTGACTGTGTAATTTACTATTTGATTAAGTTTTAGTACTTCAACCACGCATCGGGTTAAAAAAAACAAACAAACAAAAAACCAAACACACAACAAAAAAACAAACTTTGGGAAAAGACAAGACACAAAGTAAACGGGAAGAAGAGGAAGATACTGCAAAATTGTTTGCTATTTGCAAAGAAAAAAAAAATCACCATCCACTTGTTTGCCACTGTCAGCACAAAGTGCTTTTGATGTAAGATCACTTTGGAGCCTGCTCTGGGGTGCTCTGAGCCAGCTGCTCCTCGGTGTGTGTGTTTGTTGTGCCGGGAGGGGGGTCCCTGTAGCATTGAGGCAAAGAGCTCTTCCAATCTCTTCCCCTATTTTCAGGGGTATATCACGGGCCATTAAGATGAATTCTGGGATCCTGCCCCTTCCCCTCACCCTGAGTTTAAAGATTTCACTGAAGGAATGCATTCCAGTTCTTACCAAAAAAAAAAAATAAATTTTTGCATGACATGTCTTCAGGGGAGGAGGAGGAGGAGCAGCCCTTGACATCACGTGCTGAGTTGCTTTTCCAGCCCATATAGCTGCACTCCTTTGACCTTTTTTTGGGCAGGCTGTGGAGAGAATCCAGTGGTTGCTGACACAGCCATGGAGAGCAGTCTGGTGTGGAGTGGATTTTACCTATAGGGCAGGAAAAAGAAGGAGCTTGGTCTTGCAGGAGTTACCAGTCCAGACTGAGCACACACGTGCATATCTAAAGCTCTAAATAGGGAACACATCCTCGCTTAGCTGAGCAGTTGTGCAGGTGCTTAACTTTTAAGTGTGTACTGAGACTGCTCAGAGAAGTCAGTGTGACAGAATATAAGCTTTAAAGTTGAGTTTATGCTTAAATGCTGCCTTAAATAGGGATGACTTCAACATGTGCCTGTGTTCTCCGGAGCTGGATCTGTGTACTGTAGGGCTAGGACCTTTTTAATTAATAATGTAGCTTATATAAGGAGCTTATGGAATCATTTGGGTAGTTGAATGCTAAAAAGGAATTTTATTCCATGCACTTTTTTTAAAGTAAAAGTTTCACACTTTTGATTCACACCAACTGGCACAGAAAAATAGGCCCGAGTATCTGGCTTTCCCCAGTGCATAGAGATGTTTCCTCTCTTGAATACACTCCCCAGAAGAACGTTACAGTAGCAATGACTGTGCTTTTCTGTGTATTTCTTGCTGTTGGCAGTGTCTTGCCCTTAGTATTCTCTCGATGTATCTTGGTGTGTATATGTGATGCATTTTTCCTGAATTTGAATACATAAAACTGTATTCAGTTATGGATGTAAATATATATATATTTTTCTGCAATCTCTGTGCTCTTGCCTTCAGTGATGTGTTACTGGAGCGATGGGAAGCAGGGGATGTGCTGGAATCAGGCTTTCTTGAAGGCAAGAAAATAAAAACAGTTTGTTTCTATGTATCTGCATTAGGCAGGTGTAAAGTAACTGGAAAGAGAGAAGGGACCAGAGGAATGACTGTGGGACACAACACCCCACACAAAGGTGTCTGCAGGAGAAATGGTGCAGTGTGGTTTAAGCAGTTATGTCTCAGGGCTGGGTTCCTGGGACTCTGGGGTAATCTGGAGGAAAGGATTTTAAAACCACTCCTTTGCCACCTGGGAATGGTGTAAAATGTCCTGTGCTACATTGCAGCAGCTTCTGTTTGTGGAGAAGCTGGTGGAACACCATGGAAACCCCACACAGCCACCCTTCTGCTGCTGCTTCTGGATGTGCCACCCAGAAGGTAGGAGAGGAACAGTTAAGCCACTTGGTGCTACCTGCCTGCAGGACTCCTCACCTGCACTTTAGTGATGCCATTTCCCTCTGCCTGGTGCTATCTGTGGCTTGTGCCAGGGACTTTGCTCTCTGTATAGGCCACAGAGGACTCTTCCACATGGTCAGGTGGCTATTGCTCACCTGCTGTGACAAGCAGGGCTGGGTGACCAGCAGCCCTGCTTCTGGAGCTGGCTGTGTTTGGGAAGTTACACTGCTGGCCTGTGTGGTGGATTTAAATGTGAGTGAAGCTGTTGCAGCTTAGACTGGTGACTGAATGTTTTTCCCTAATTATTTTTTAAGTAAACTAGACTTGGCTTCAAAATTTTAATAATCTGAAACCCGTCCCCACTAGGGTGGAACATCAGCAAATGTTGAGGACTGTTTCACTGAAAGCAGAGCCTGGCTTACTTCACTGAGACCACAGAGCCCATGGACGCCAACAGAAGACATGACTGTAGTGGTAGCCAAGTTCCTGTGAAGGTAATTATATGTAAGAGGTGAATAGTCACTACTAGTGACAAATAGTCACCGAATCTGGCCAAAATCCTGAAAGGGATATTCCCAGCAGTGGATTTTCTAAAATCTTGGAGGACTTCTTCCTCAGCTCTGTACCCAAGTGTGTCAGCATGTAGAAGCTCTTACTTGCTCCACTGTTTGCATTTGAAAAGTTGTCTTACCACCATGTTGGTGGTGTTTGTAGCTTTGTTTTATTGTGTAAAGGAGTTACCCTTCTGCTCCTGTGGGGCCCTTGGTGTGGTACTGCTGTCTGGTACTGTTGAAATACGTATCCAGATACTTGCTATGTTTGACAGATAATGTGAGTTGGAGGTGGGAGAGGCATTTCACTGGCAGATTTTCCTCTAAGGTATCCACTTCTAAAAATAATAATTAGCAATTGCATTCTTAGACTGAGTAACTGCAGATATTAGACCAATCTGTCTTGCAGTTCAAGCTCTGGAAAGCCCTTCTATCCCAGAAAAGAAGTCATCACATTTTATGACGAGCAGGTAACTTGGTAATAAGAGATCACTTGATGGGTCACTGGGGCAGGGAGGAATCTGATGCTGAAGGTGCAGAGAGTGCACACTTTGATCAGGTGCCAGACACTTTGGCGGAACAGACGGGAGACGTGGCGATAGGGAGGCACCAGTTTGGGTGTCTGTTCTCTGATAAGTTTTACTTCTTTGCTGTGCTGCCTTTGTGCTCTCAGGAGAGCTGGGGAAGTACAGCCTGCCTCTGTCAGTGTTACTCTTGCTGGAACAAGGGCCTCGCTTCCCTGGGTAAATAACTTCAAACACAGAAATGTAGTATCACCCTGTTGTAGCAATGCACAAATGCAGCAAACATTGCTGTGTCAGACCCCTGCTTCTCACTTAACCCTTGGGGACGTGAACACAATCCCAGGTTCTGTATCTTGATCTGTTCCTTAGTTCATTCAACCTCAGACTCTCAAAAGCAAAGTGATATTCTGGTCAAACCAGTTGCAAACCACCGCAGGTATTTTCGTACCAGTGGCTTTTGGCTGAAAGCTGCCCTTGGTCAGGGCAGTTCTACACACAGAAAAATTGCCTCTTTCAAAACTTGCACTTGAGAGTACCTGAAATTAGTCTCTCAAGATTTTTCTGGTATTGGTTGCTTCCCTCCAGACTTCAGTCTTGAGCTGTTGCCTAGTATTGATTTCAGAGTGATGCTGATTCAAAACTGCTTTGACATCAAAAGAAGATTTTTCAGCTTTCTTAATAACTTCTGTTAAAGACTCAAACTCTTTAAGAATTTGTCTTATTTTGAAGTGCAACAGTGACAAACTGTAACTATCTCATCTATTTTTAAGGAATTTTTAATATGCAAATTTGTAGCAAGTCTCAAAAAAAAACCCCAAACCATCCCATGCACTTTTGCTGCCAACTTTCCTTTCATGGTCTTTGGGAGAAATTCAGATGTTTCTCAGCCAGCTCTGTAGGGAGTTGAACACAGCATTATTAATTCTCAAAGATATGTGTATCAACAAATATTTTGCTGTCTGAGTGCAGCAATGCTCCATTTACTTGGGTAGAACTGCCTTGCTCTCCAGAGAGGATCTAGAGCTACAGTGTTTAGGCTCCCTAATCTGGTTTGTAAATGAGGGCTTGGAAGCTGATACATAAACACACACTTTGGGCTGTTACACCAGGCTCAGCGGTCTCTGCATCATAGTGCTGGTGACATGTGATGAGTCTAAGAACTAGAATTTACAAATAAAAGATCAGTTTTTTTCCTTCTTTGATGACAGTGAACATACAGTGGTTTTCTCTTAAAACAAATACTGTATGGTGTGGTCTGAGGGATTTTTTCCAAGGAAGGAAGGAAGGAAGGAAGTAGCAGCTGATCAAACACTTGCCAAATCAGTGGCTTGGCTTATATTGATTTAAGTGAAAACTTGACTCAAACTTTAACTGAGCAGTTCCTGGTGTAAGTAGCAATGCTCATATTCTTGTCAAGTCATTTGTTTCTCGAGAAACATTGTCAAGAAGTCATGACAGGTGATGTAACACAGCTGCTTCGTTTTAAAGGATATAGTTCCACAGTTGCTGACAATTTTTTTCTTTGCATCATCCCCGGGGCTTTTTCTCAGTATTTTTGAATTCAAAGTATTGATTCTAGGAGCAGTTTGCTGTTGAAGCACGTGTGGGTTTCTGTTTAATGAAACTCCGCATGCACCTTTAGATACTGAGAAGGATTGCAGTAGGTGTTGGGTCTGAATCTTGTCATCCTGTATAATGCACTGGGAGTTGCTCCTATCCACGTGCAAGAGAGTTGTTTCTTTCTGGTATTCTTCCCCAGTATTTGTTCTGTTGACATTTATACTCTGTCTTGTCCCCAGCCACTGTGCCCACTGTCAAAGTGGCTGTGTGCCTTGGGAGCAGATGGAAGGGACAAATTCAACATTCTTGGCTTCAGTATGGCTTTAGCTACCGAGACAAGAATTTCAGCCTTGTCTTTATACCAGGCCAGTCCTGTCCTTGCCTTTTGTGTGGTCATGAAAGCTGGTTGTGTTCCATGTACAAAACACTGAAGCTGATTCTCACAGTGTACAAGCAGGTAGGGTAAGTTTGAAGGTGATCCAGGTGTGGGATCACTGGGATGTGCCACAGGTTTTGCCTGGATTCTGTACAGGTGTCCCACTGCACTCTGTACTCACAGCCTGTGAGAGGCACAGCCCTGCAGCTGAGCCTGGCAGGCACACCTCGAAGGGAACAGGGAACGGCAGCAGCCCATAAAGACACAAACATCTGCAGCCAGGGCCACGGTACCAGGGTTTGCCACAGTGTGGAGCCAGCTGACAGTGCTACGTGGTGTTCAGGATACGATGGGTTTTAGCTTAAGTGTTTGGCTTAAGTGTGAAGGTTTTGTTTCAACTCAAGAGTAGTACCTGTTCAAACAGACACAGAGGGATTACTTTTGACTGAAACTTTAAACCTCATGAAAACATAACAGTAACAGACATGGGCTTCTGTGGTGTAATTTGGACACCTACCCCTCGAATCCGTATTTCTGGTTGGTGTAGGTGTTGTTAGTGGTGCAGCTGTGACATGTGAGCTGGAGCTTTCACACCCCTGTTGTCAGCAGTGACACTGGCCCTGGCAAACCCCTCAGAGCTGCTGTGCCCCATCAAGGGGCAGGGACTCTCCTGGGAGAGTGTGCAGAGGGTAAGGGGGCAGGAGGGCTGCAGTTACTCCTCCACACAGGGATCTTACACTACCCAACACCAGCCCTATTTTATATAATACCTTATCTGTAGCTAAATTATTCTGGCTTTGGAGAAAGGATGCCAGAAGGGGAACTGAGAATTTCGTGTCTTGTGAACCTGCTACAGGGCAGTAAATGTTGCACTGATGTTATGTTTAAATACTGAAACATTTTGAGAATTACTGTAAAATTGGTTGTGAGAGCCATTTGTTTTTCTTTGTTGCACAGACTACCCACGTTTTTTGCATGGTTACGTATTTTAGTACTTGTGCCTTTTACTTCTCTGTTGTGAGGATACATTTTATTTTTGCATTTTATCATCTGTTTCGGGCACTTTTTATATACACTTCTTTCATTTGATCATCTGGTTTCTTGTACATGTGTATATATAAACTAGATCAGATTTGTATTCATGTGCCTCTGAGATGTAAAAAATACTCATTTTGTACAGGTTTTTTTAGAAGCACTAGATCATGGTCTAAATTACGTAGCAAATGAAAATTAACATAATTAGCAGTTCTTTGTCTTCTTTTAGAAATGTTGTGTCAGATGGCTGGTCTCTTTTGTAAGGCAATGTTTCACACACACACTCGCAGATTTATTGTTCTAGTATCGTTATGAGACCAATTCTATCCACTTGTTGGCTTCAGTTAATTCAAAATAATAAAACACTTAACTAAATGTTATTGTCCTGACTTGGCAATTATAGTTTTTATTTCCATTAAAGCCAATTTGCTTCTTTTTATACTTGAAATGGACACCAGACCAAAACCTCATTTGAACACATTGCCCATTTCAGGTTAACTGCAGTTCTGGGATTATTTTTGTGGGATTGGGCAAGTGATTTACTTTGCCCATTGAAATGGAAAGAGAAATAGCATTACCAATTCATAGACTTGCCATCTTAGAGTGCCTCAGATGCTTTAAATTATTCCTTCTCTTTCCTCCCTGGCTTCTGTGGCAGCATTTCCCAAGGACAGACCCTGATCTGCATGACTGGAGATCTTCCTTTTGCAGATGTGAGAAACTGGGTGTCTCGCTTTTCACATTTTGGCAAATGCTGAATAAACTCCTTCCCATGGGGGTTGTAGCACAGCACTCTCCTGCAGCATTTGGGAAGCTGAATAGATGTGTTTTGAGACTGGACATCTGTAACTGGCAACCAGGCATCTGGTCCTAGAAGTGTCCTTCCCTCCCACCAGCCTCTTCTCGAGCTGGTGGTTTCTTTTCTGGAGTGTTGACCCCCTCATCTGGTGAGATCCTCAAATTGTTCCCTCCACTCACACCTTGTGGTTTATCAGTACCCCACTCACCAGCCCCCAGACACAGTGAGATAATAAACTCTGCTAAGTCACAAGGAAGAAATCATCAGTATCCCCTAAATCTTACAAAACAATATCCCCTAAATCTTACAAAATCTTACAAAAAAAAATGATTTATCCCCTAAATCTTACAAAAATCTATAAAATAGTATGTTCTGCTCTCACAGAGCGGAATTTTTTGACTGAATTCGGCACCCATTTGACAGAATATAAAGCTGCCTTAGAAGCAATTAGGTGGTTTTATTCTTTTACTTTAAAGGCTGCTTAGTATGAAAATGAGAAAAGTCCACTTGTTCCATTGTTACTGAAAAAAAAGCAGCCAGCAGAAGTGGCATTTTTAATCTCTTTCTGTAATTTACACCACCCGTGAAGTGATGTCAGTACTGTTGCAATGTGCCATTTACACTATTTTCTTTGTATTTTCTTGAAATACTTTCTAGGGACAATAAAGCTGTCCTTGCTGATGTGGATCCTTCAGGTAGCTGTAATGTACAATCAGACATGTAAATAAATTGTTTGCTTTTCCTGCATGACTGAAACGTTGTCTGTGGTGGATGACTGATTTGATGTCCCTCCTTACCTTCCTTCCTGGTCCACCTCTTATTTCTGTGCTTCATTTAAAGGAGGACTGCCCAGCTCTGCTCTGCCCTGCCCAAACACCGGCTTCCTTATCTTTGGCTGAGTTATGAGGGAACTCCAGGATGGCAGTGAAGGAGTTTGCTCAGCACGTGCCTTACCTGACAGCCACAACCATGTAAAACATCCAAGAGCTGTGTGGGATGTGTAAGGCCAAAGCTTTGTATGGGACCGACCCATTAATCTCTCTGCTTGTGTGCTGATGGGCACTCCAGCTGTGAGCTGTTTGCAGGATTTGGAGCCAGTTTTTTAATCTGGCCTGTATTTACTGACCCGTGGTGCTGATGAGCAGTGCTGTGACCCCTGCCCTGAGGGGCAGTGAGCTGCTGCAGGGAGGGCACAGCCCAGAGCCGTGTCCTGGGGGAATCTGCTCTGGCCTCACATGGCCAGCAGTGACCACCCCAGGGCATGTGCTGGGGAGATGTTCACTGTTAAACTGGAGGTGCCTGTGCCAGGAGAAGCCTGAGGGAAGACTCTGTTCCTGGGAGAGGCTGAGGCTCCCGGGAGTGCCTGGAGGGGCCGTCCTGGGAGCAGGACAGCAAGGATTGTCCATGAGGAGCCAGGGTGGTGCTAGGACAGCTTGGGCTATGCCTGGGAGCTGGGACCTGTCACTGGTGCCATGTGTGGAGGAGCCCCTCAGCCTGGCGAGGGCTCAGGCCAGGACTCACCACGTTCCCATTCCCGGCGGAACAGGCTCTGCGTGAGGCGGGATGCTGGAGGACACACCGGGGCCCACTCGACCAACACTCTGAGGTAATTTTTTTTTTTCATCTTCTGTTTGAGCTGCCAGACCCACTGGCCTCTTCTTTGCACTGTATTTTAACTGCTAGACTTAAAAAAATAAGTGAGGAGCAGTTTGGGTTTGAGGCTGCTTTTTGCAAACTCTGTGGAGTGAGGGGAGGGCACGGTCACCTCAGGGGCAGCCGGGGTGTCTGTGGCACTGTTGCCCAAAAGAGTGGGGCCCATGGCTTTGTGAAAACGCTGCTGACAGAGGGGCAGACACAGCCAGGCTAGGAAGGTGCTGGGTGCTTCTTACTTGGTAAAAATACAGGGGGATTGTTGTGTGTTGGGACAATCCAGGGGCGAAGCATCTCCTCAAGCAGCCCTGTGCAGCTCCCTGCCTTCTGCCTGCCTGCCAGGCATTGTGTTGGAGCAAACCATCAAGGCTGGCCTGGGAGCACCAGCAAAGCCCACACTGATATAGCCACAGGGTGCAGGTGGCTCAGGGATGTGTTTCCACAGCAGTTTTACTGGGTTTGAAGTTTGGCTCCTGAAAATCTGCTGCTTCGTCAGGTGTCATTTGTGCCCTTGATGTAAAAAAATGTGACCGTTTTTCACCTGTGTGAAAGATGGTGAAGGGTGTAGAGCCAGGGAACTGAGCCTGTGGTGTATTATTTAAAATATAAAGTGGAATCTAAGGTGGTAAGATCTCTGCCTCCAGCTGGGCTTGGAGCAAAGGAGGAGGGGGAAAGGGAATTTTGAAAAGGCTTCACTAATCAGTTCAAGCCTTGCAGGGCAAAGTTTTTCCTTATAAAACATTTTGATGATCTTCAAGTGATCATAGCGTACCAAACAACTTTCATCTGGCTCTCAGAAGTCTCTAAACCTGGAATGTGTCTTTTACAGTATCATCCGTGTGGCTGTGGGGCAGCTTTTCTCACTGTGGGTACAGATATTTGGGGAATCAGAGCAAAGGTAGTGTATAAATAATATATGGAGCAACGTACCTGAGTGTTATCTTCTCAGGCTTTTCCATTCCCAGATTCCTCCCAGCAATGAGATGTTGGATATTCAGATTTATAACTGCAGGCTCAAAGAAAACTCCCTACTGTGTATGCTAAATTACTTCACCAGAGAGACAGGGAGAAGTTTTGTTCCCAAATCTCAGCACCTCAGGCTAATGTGATGTACTACTGACCTACTTCCAGATCAGTTACACACTGGTACACAAGAAAGACACAGTGGGAAAGCAAATCACCTGTTACTCTGGGGATAGAAATCATCAACACTATGTACCACAAAGTCCATAATAGTTTCTAAAAAATTATGCTATTATTACATGTTTCTACTTGGCCGGGGAGAGCCACAACCCTTGGGTCATTTTACAACAAGGAACTTTACAAGCTCAGAACTCCTGGGAGGTGATTCTTATCTTGTTCCTATCTTTTGAGAGAAGGCAGGAGGGAAGGAGGGTTTGAGGGCAGACAGGTTAAATGAGGCAGTAGCAGAACAGGAAATAGATTGCAGGAGTTCAAACTGCTGAGAACTTGAACAGTGACAAGGAGAGCTGTTACAAAGAGGAAACACATCTCATGTGAGCACTGAGTGAGTACATTGTCCAACTCCTGTAGTCTGGCAGCAGGCTCTGATCTCCTCATGTTGTCTTGGCTGACACGTTGTTCAGCAAAGCAGTCTCAAAGCCATGACTTCAGTGCTTTCCCTTGCTCTGTTCACTACTCTTGGATGGCCTGTTTCAATGCTTTCCTGAATCTCTGAGGGCAGACTGGGATGTGTGACTCCACTCTGAATGTCTTTTCACCCATGCAATGCAGCAAGGACTCTCCTGGCTTGCATAACTCGGGTGAAATTTGTCCTCGGAGCCAACTGCTTTTTGGATGCAAAATAGAGGTTAGAGCATATGACTAGTAAATTGAAGACTGTCCCAGATGTATAATCATAACTGTTTGGGTTAATGGTGATTTTAAAGCAACTTTGCAATGATAATATGTCAGCATGTCCTCTGGCACGGTGCTTATTTCCCTCACACCGAGATCTTTGTGCCTGAGCTCAGTGACTGATGAGGCAGTTTGCATTTTGAGGCAATAGTGTGTAACGTGGGGTTTATGACTCAGAGTACAGACTGTTTCTGAAAAGACAGAGGAGCTGGGCTGTGGCACCAACTGAGGTAGATGGAACTCAGCTGTTGAAAGGCTGCACTCGCTCTCTCCTTGTTGTACTGGAGCAAATTGCTGGCTCTGTTTTATGAAACACTGTCTCTGTGGCTTTTCCTAATGTGCTCAGGCTTTTATTTAAAACCTGAACAGTCACCAGGCAGGGCTGCTCTCAGGAATCCTCTGGTCTGCCTGAGCACTTGTGCCATGTGACACAGAAACAACACCTGACCAAGGCTGTACTTGAGCCTCTTGGATCAAAGTGTGGACTGAGGAGCCGAGCTCTGGCTGAGCAGAGCAGTGAATTGGGGGGCAGCAGCAGAGGAGTTTGTTTTCATTCACGGAAATACTGTGTAAGTGTGGATTAAAGGTGAAGCCCTGAAGCTCCCCCCCCAGTGGCCCCATGCTGGGGAGCAGCAGGACTGGGCAGTGGGATGCAGCATAAAACAGGCAGGCTCTTCCCATCTCTCTGTTAGAGCTAGGGAGGGAGCAGGAGCACTGCCAGGACTGTCCTGTGCCCAGGGATGTGGTCAAACACCCACCACCTGAAATGCAAAGTCCAGGGCCATGGAGGGGGCAGGATGTGGCTGAAAAACAGTTGCGAGTTCTGCAACCCCAGCACCTCTTGCCATACTGCTTTTTTGGGGCTCTGGGTATCGCTGGGATGCTGAGTTCCCAAGCAACTGTAGCCTCAAAAAAGTAAACCTTAGCAGCAGAGACAGGCTGGGATAGATTCGCTGCAATATTGTTATGAACACCTTAAAATGGGACCCTGAGGAAAGCAACTTTTCCTCTTTGGAATGAGCTGCTCAGACCTCACGTGGTTGGTTTATTTGAGCAAGGAGAACACTGCAAACACAGGATGCATTCCTGTAATAAAGGTTGTGTAACTCAGATCTGACTTGACAGACAGTGGGGCCTGGTTACAAATTCATAGTATAAAGTAAAGATAGGGATTCTATTATGTGAGATTGGCAGTAGGTTCTAACTGTGCCTTTTCTCTTTGGTTGGTTGGTTCGGTTTGTGTTTTTCAGGACGAATATGTAAGCTAAAAAATAGCAGATTACTTTCTGCTGCCCAGCATTGGTTGAAAACCAGAAGCCAGGATGAAAAATGTCAATGCAAAGCTAAATAATGGTTCAAAACCACAACCTTCAAATTCTTCCCTCAGCTAGTGGTGATAAAAATGAGAGCTGATTCATTTCTTGGGTTTTAACCAAGCGTTAGCCATAAGACTAAATATTTGGTAGCTGGAAACCCAAAGGAGGAAATATTAATAATGCAGTATTGTATTTAAGATTTATGCTATTATGATTTGACTGTGTAAACAGAAGATAATGGGATTGAAGTAAAACGTGAAAATTCAGTTTGAATATCAGGAAACACTTCCTGACACAAACCATATTAGATTGCCTGATGCTGTCCCAAGGGAAGGGTGGGGAAACGCTGCTGCTTGGCTCACAGGGAAGAGACGGGAGGCTCCGGGACAGTCCCCGCCAGCCTCCCGAGAGCCGGGACAGTCCCCACCATCCCGCGGTGTCCCGGGCCCTGCCAGGGGCTGTGTCCGATCCCACTCGGCTCCTGCCCTCGGGGGATCCTTTCCGGCCCCCCAAACCAGGAGCTGGCCAGCGACAGAGCCGGAGTGTGAGCTTGGCAGTGCTTTTCTCGCACCGAACAGCCGCTGTTTGTTTCCCGAGGCAGCTCCGTGTTCCTGCAGGGACGCCCCGCGTT
>NW_021939798.1:8548391-8557377 GCF_001715985.3 Manacus vitellinus
CTGGGACCCCTGTGTCCCCTCTGCACCACGGGACCCAGGAACCACGTCCTTGCAGGAGACAGTTTCTGTGTTTTGCCCCAGGACAGGTGTCCCGAATGCAGCGAGGCACAGTTAAAGTAAAGCTGTGCTGTGCGAGGGGAGTGTTGGGTCCGCTGGGATGTGAAGAATCCCTCTCGCTGGTACTTTCTTTGTAGGTGCTGGGTTTGATGTACTGCTCACATATAGAGTCCTTAAAGGGTAGAGAAGTCGAATCCTGGAATAAAAGCTTAGTGCAATTAGAATCAAAGAATTTTTAAAGTTAGCCCTCTGAGATCATCGAGTCCAGCTGTTAACTCAGCACTGCATGTTCGCCACAAAACAATGTCCTCAAGTGCCACAGCCACAGGTTTTTAACTCTTTCAGTTTTAACCCCATCCCAGGGCAGCCTGTTCCAGTGCCTTACCATCCTTTCAGTGAAGTTGTACCATTTACCCAGAATTGACCTTTATTGTTTGGTTCTTAATGCACCAGTCTGAGCAAAGCTTTAGACATGTGCAAGGGCATTTCTGCTGGCTCTCTATAACATCACTTTGGTCACTGCTGCTCCCAGACAGCTTAAAATATGTAAAGAATAATCATTGCACTGCAAAATCGCAACAGCCAGATATCTGGGAAGAGTGGAGGAACCTCTTTCAAAGAACTAGCTGCTTCCTTTGATGCTCAGGAAAAAGCTGGTTTTGCTGTTTCAGGTGCCACACTCAGCCTGGGCCTGACTGGGCAGGAGGCTGTTTGCCTTTCTTAATAGGGACTGCACTGTAAGGTGTTCGGGGAGGTCTGTACAAAATGGTTGTGCAGTATGTTATTAACGAGCCACAAAACAAGCTCTAGTATGTTTTGATATAAAAACAGGAAATGCAGTTTAAAACTTGTTTAGAAAAATGTACACACTATTTTACTTGGAAAATGCAGTGCTGTCAAAATCCTGTCACCTCTGTTAGATGAAAGTTCCAGCTTTGAAACACCTTATTTTGACTTTTTTTTTTTTTTATTCTGCAGTTTCTCACATCAGATTGTCAAACCGAAATGCTTCTAATTATTCAAAAACCATCTTGCAGCTTCTGCAGAGCATTTCAGAGTTCTGTGGGTTTGTTTCTGGTTGAAAGCAGTTGTGAAAGCGAGGTCCTCCCTGAAGGAGACTTCCCATCCCGTAAACTCGAGCAGTTGAGTCTTGCCCAAACGTGTGCCACAAACCCAGGAGTAAGAACCAGGTATTTCAATAAAGCTCTGGCTCTGCTCTTCTCTGTGACCAGAACACATCCAGGCAACTTCCCAGTTGCCTAACTTCAGTCTCTGCAGAACTGGAATATTCACTTTTAGCGCCCACACGTCTGTGAGGAAGGTCCTTCCCAGGCTCCATGCTCAGCTCCTGGGGAGGGGCAGGGGACAGCCCTGTCCCAGGACTGCTGTTGGAAGGTTGTTGTGCATTTTCCCTCCTGGATCCTTTCTGTCCAGGAACACACAGTTCTGTCAGTGTGTTCCTGCTCATGTTGTTGTCTTCAAGGCACGGTTGTGTTGAGGCAGATCACGTGTTCCCTCACTTCCCAAATTCCTGCCCCCCTCTTATTACTCAGGCAATAAAATTGATTTTTACCTTTAATTTAATAGCTTGTCCTGAAATGCCACTGAACTTTAATCAAGGTGCTTATGATCTGATCATAGCTGTGCTGGAGATGGGTTTGGGTTAGGGTTTTTTGGTAGGTGGAAGAGAGCTGTTTGTTTTGGACACAAGTCCTGACTTAAAACATAAAAATTTTTACGTGGCCCTTTTGAGTTGCTTTAAGGTCTTTGACTTTATTCCAGAAAATACTGAGAACCTCCCTCTGAATATAACACCTCTGTGAAATGAGGATTAAAATGAGGCCCCTTTTAATTACCCAGTAAAAACACATTACAATTAATGTACTTAAAAGATGTGTTACTGCTGAAAATCTTGGCCATATTTAGATACAGAATTGTCTAATCTTTCTGGCTTGACAAACCAGTTATTCAGAATCCAGACTTCATGACTGCTTTAAAAAAAGTGTAAAAATGAATTGATTATAACAGCAGTATTTCTGGGTTTGATGTATTTTTGAGAGGCTGACACAAAATGTGTACTTGTGAAAGGTAAGATGTGAATGGGGACTAAAAGTATAATGTTATTTGTTTGGACTATTATAACATTTTCAGTGCTTTGCAACTCTCCTGAGTCGCATCTTCCCTGGGGTCTAACTTCAGCACAAAGCAGTGTGTTGGGAGCACAGGAGGAGCTGTGTCTGGTCAGAAATAGCAGTGAGATCACTCCCCAGCCTTCCTTGGACCTTGCTGTGTGGAGCCAGGCAGGGGGATTGTCCCACAGGCTGGGCAGCCCCGCCTCTCCCATTAATAATGGTTTGGATTGTTTTCCCACCTCTCTTGTCACCCTTCCATGGGATGGCTGACACCTTTAAAAAAAAAAAAAAAAAGGGAGAAAAAAGCTCAGCCATCCAAGCCCTGAAACCTTGACCTTGGAAAGAAAAGGGCTGTGCTGAGTTGTGCAAATGGAGTGTGGTGTGCCAGGGGTGACCAGGCTGAGCCAGCTGGGCCGTGAGCTGGGCAGAGCCCCCTCTCTCAGCCTGGGGGGCTGTCCTGGGGGCCAGGACCCCCTTTGTACACAGTGAACAACTGGGCCAGGCTGGGAGGGTGTGCAGTGCAAAACTGAAATAATGTTTTCTGCAGGTTGGACAATTAAAAGTACAAGTTTTTTTACGAAACTGCAACCACTGGTGAGGAGTGGTGGAGGAGGCAGAGAGCTCAGATGAGGCAGGAGAACACTATTTGCAGTATTGTCTGAGTCCCAAATACATGGCAGGGTAAATTAACCCATGAGTAAATAAACCCCAAACTGTGGAAATCTTCACATGGCTACAGCAATGTGATTCCCATTTCCATTACGCCTGGAATTTAATGGACTGCTGAAGTTTGACCAAAAGGCATTTCTTGTGTCAAAATGAAAAATTACAGATCAAAAGGGTGACTTTGCAGACAAACATATCGATCTAAAGCCTGGGTGACACAGACTTCCTGGAAGAGAGCCCAGAAGCATGTCTGTGTTTAAAGTCAAATGGCTGTAGCCTTTTACCACTGATGAATAAAAAATGTTTTTGTCTGCATGCCGAGGGCTCGAGCAGAAACAGAAATTATTCGATTTGTTCTGCCGGAGGAGCAGGTACGTGTCTGTGAATATTTATCCATTGGATGCTGCAGAATCCAGTAATTTAAAAAATGACAGGGAGATAGGAAATAAGAATTATTTTTTCCCCTTGAAAACTCTGTTTATGGCACTGTAGGAAAGGCAAAGTGAGACTCCTCATTCTGTGTTCAAGGGGCAGAGTTAACTGCTGTCCTCCAGAAACATGAGGAGGGGAGCAGTTGTGAAGTTCCTCTGTGAGGATCCCAGTTGTATTTTTGCTTTGGTACGGGAGCAGCAACTCTTCAGAGACCCCTGAGGTTGCTGCTGTCCTGTGTAATTAGGTATTAATGGCAAGGTCTAGGTGTGCCTCCCTGACCAGGATGGATGGAGGGCCCAGCACAGGAACGCTGCTGCTGCTCCTCTGAGAACGAGGTGTAAGGCAGGAGTGGCAGCAGTGGGATTTTGTGAATGAGCTCTGTGGGCACCAGGATTGGAAGCTGGAGTCCTTCCTGCCGTGCTGGTGGAGTGGAGCAGCGCTCGGTTTCCCAAGGGAACCCGTGAGACAGATTTTAAATGAAAAAAGTGGTGCTGAATGGCAACGACTGCTTCTGGGAAGCCCAGAAAATGCCAGCTGACACTCCAGGCAGTGTGTCTGAAAGGAACTGCAATTATGCAGGGAAGGAGGAGCAAGGGGGATGGATGGGAGATTTCTAATCTCTTCTCGTCGGCAGCCTGTTCAACCTCAGCAGCACTGGGCCTGCTGGGCACAGAAGCCCTACTCCTTTCCCTGACTCTCTCTCAGGTATTTATTCATGTTCCTGGCTGTAAACTGCATGAAAAAAAAAAAAAAAAGAGGCTCAGAGCCAGGCCTGGAAGGTTTGTGCACGGGGTTCTCCTTATCTGTGTGAGTAAGCTCTCACATTTACCACAGAGTGAAGTTTGCTGCAGTGAGCAAGCTGTTGCAGGATGAATAGCAGTAACTTGAGTATAGCTTTTATTATTATGATCTTGCTGTAAATTGGAAAAAATTTCTGTTGGAAAAAGTTCTCTTGATGAAATTATATGTTTGTAAATGCAGTGCCATGGGAGCAGAGTCAGGTGTTGGATTAATATAGAAATAGGACAAGAGGAAATGGCCTCAAGTTCCACCAGGGAGGGTTTAGATTGGGTATTTGGAAAAATTTCTTCACCAAAAGGATGCCAAGCCTTGGAATGGGCTGCCCAGGGAAGTGGTTGAGTCACCCTCCCTGGAGGGATTTAAAGGATGTGTTGCATAGGGACATGGCTTAGTGGTGGACTTAGCAGTGCTGGGTTAATGGTTGGACTTAAAGGTCTTTTCCCACCTGAACAACTCTATGGATTTCATATCAGGTGACCCTGCTTGAGAAGGGCTGGGTCCAGATGACTTCCAGAGGTCCAGCCTCAGCCATTCCATGAAACTCCTTTGCCTCTGAAGTTTGTACTGAAAGGCCTGGGGCCAAACCTGCCCCTGTACCACCAGCAGTGGCTGCCTGGGGGTGTTCCCTGGGACTGTGCCTTGACATCTCATTTGTGGCAGCGGTGATTCAAACTAGTGCTGAGTTGGTACAATCACCCAAGTTAAAGAATTTAAACTGTATATGAATTCAAGGCAAGGACAGCCTAATATAGAATGTAGTGTTTACTGTCTTTGAAGAAGCTGTAATAAACTTGGACAGGGAGCTTAAGCAAGAGATGGAGCAATCAGTCAGCCTTGCAAGTGTGTCAGAGGGTCCTTGGGAGCCCCAGCCTGAGATTTCTCTATGTTATAGCTGGGCACTGTGGCCATCAATTGAACCCAGAGGGTCATAAGAATTTGATGGCATTGTACAGCTTGCACTGTCACAGCCTTATTGGAATTGTGAGGATTGTGCATCTGGATTGATGGAATCCTTGTCACTAATTTCACAGGGATTGTAGCCAAGTTCAAACGTATTTCATCATAGGAAAAGGAAAGCAGGAGTCATGTGAGGCTCTGCTGGTGTAGCTGGGTTTAATGCCTCATTTCATACTCCTGGTGTGTAGAGGGGAGGACTAACGCTGGGGCAGCATCTTTGATTTGAAGAAAGCATCTTGTACAGTCCTGTGATCACTGTCCCCTCTCAGCAGTCACTGCAATGCCTTGGTGCCCGTGCACGGTGAGAAATGAGCTCCAAGCCCGAGCCTGCTCCCTGTGAGACTTGGCTTGAGCTGAATTCCTGACTCCTGTCCTTTCATCACTCCGGGCCCAACTGAAAGAGTACTTGTGAGCTACCAAATATAGAATGTGCACAGCCTATTTCACAACTGGAACTTGCAAATGCTGGAGTGGATTTCATGGACTGAAGCCCCCCAGGGAGGGAACATTACAGTGAATAATGTTAGTGCATTTGTTTAATCCCTGGGGATTGTGGAACACAGGATTAAAGTGGGCTAAGGGGATTTCCCCATTGACAGCTGCTCCGCAGTGCACAAACACACACACACACACACAATTTTTTTATGTGCAACTTGTTCAGACCCAAAGAATTTAAACTGCATATGGCACTGTGCATAACATGACCATTGTTTCCACATCTGGTTACACATATCTGTCTCCCCCAGTAATTGTCTTTAATAGGCACAATTGGGGATGAGGTAGTTGTACTAAGAAGAGACATAGCTCTGTGTTTGAACAGGAAACCATTATTTCTGAGCTTAATCACAGCTCGTTAGTCCTGTGATTTTCTCCTCTCCCCCATATACACACAAGCACACATGCTTTAAGTATGAAGGCCCAGTTTTTGGTAGGGCATTCCTCTTGTACTGACAGTTTGCCAGAGTTTCTTTGGACAGGCAGAGCCTTGGCCAGGGAGCAGAGAACCAGAGCATGTCTGAGCAGTGACAGGAGGCTGGAGCTCACTGGTGTTACGTGGGTGCTCCGAGGTGAACAACCATGTTCTAGTAAATGTCTCAGAGTGGGGACTGAAGTTCTATAAATCCTTAATGAACTTGGCTGTTCAGTGTTCCCACAGAGATACATGGGGTCAGGCCAGCTCTTTGCAGTACATCCTATTTGCACATTTCAGACCTTTTAATCACAAACTTGATATTCCTATTGTTCTGATTCAGATCTCGCTCCGGGTCTCTGGCATGGATTCATATTTTCAGGTGAAGATGAGGGAATTTCATCCTGTGCCATCAGTGGATTTCAGCTGTTTCTATCACGACATTGTGTTCCAGTTTAACTTCTCTGACAATCCAGTCGCTTTGTCAACAAGGTCTGATGCCGAAATACCAAGCTGTTGGCTACAAACCACCCTTGCTTACATGCTGCTCGGTGCCACACGCTGGAAAGTTAATAAATCAATGGATCTACTTGCAGAGAAAGGTATTGCATGAGCATAGGCAAGATTGAGAGAGAGAAGCTCAGAGTAATGCATGCCTTCAACTAGACTAAACAGTGTCCACAGGCTCTGTGTCCCACCCAGCAGCAGGCCAGCCTCCCACCCACAGGAGGTCCCTCCTAACTTTGGAGGTTTCACACCAGGCTTCCCCTTTGTGAAACCTTTGTGGAGACCTATAAAGAAGCTGGTTCATGGCTCTTGTAAAAATGTTTTCTTTTTTCCAAAGAGGGCTATTTTCAGAAGTGATAGAAGCTGTTGTTCCATAGTTGATGTTCCGGGCTATTGTTGGTCAAATGTTATTAATATATTAGCCTTTTGGCTGCCAAACAGCTTGAAACAAACTGGTTATGTTTATTTTTAGAATTGTGTAAGTTTGATGCTTTACAACTTGATACGCTTGTGATTACATCTGAACTGTATGCAGAGCTAATCCTCTTCCCAGCTCCCATCCAGACAGGGGCTGTAGTCATGCATTCCCAGCACATGGATTCTGCACACCATGGAGAGCAGCCAGCAGGTATTTGTGAGAGGAGATGAAGTCCTAAGACCTGACCTTCTCAGGTACGGAAGTGCCTCCTGCCAGGGGAAGACTTGCCTGGAATATACCTTATCCAGTTACCAGGAAAGGGCTGCCAGTGGAAGTGGGAGCGGGCTGCCAGCAGCTGAGCACATCCCGTGGGATCAGGCTCCCTGCACAGGAGCTCCCGCTGGGCGGAAACGTTGTGTGAAAGTCTTGCTCTGCTCCCATGGAAATTACGAGGCACTTCACATCACTGCCAGTGGGGGCAAGGTGAGGACGAGAGGCAACATGTTCGAGGCCGCTGAAAATAGCGAATTAAACGGTTGGTCGGGACATCAGCGAAGCCCTGTGCCGTGAGCTTCATTAAGATGAAAGTTCTCCACTCCCTGGCTCGTTCTCTTCCTTCCATGCACGTAGGTACATTATTTGCTGTGAGTTGTTCTGCTCAGAATTGGTCTGTGGTGTTACAAGCAGCTGTTTGATAGAGCCAAAGAGCAAGAACAGGTTTTTTTTAAAAAAGGAAAAAGAGAGTAAGAGGTTGGCAGATGTAACTTGCAGTGTTTGTAAGAGTAACAGTCTCTTAATTTCTAAAATGTTAGGCCTTTTCTTGTTCAACTCAAATGATTTCAACAGCATCCCTTTCCTTCACCAGAGAAAAAGTTAGTCTTTTATACCTTTCTGGGAAGTCTTAATTTCTACCAGTACTCACTGGGCATCATCACTGCAGAACTGTTCCTGATGGTTCAAGGAATTCTTCATTTCTGTACCTTCTGCCAGTATGTCTTTATTTTCAAAAGGCTTATACAACTTTGTCCCTCTTTCAAACCTTTTTGCCCATGGTTTATGATTCACTTTGCATTCTACTATCAGCTTTAAACAACATGTTCCTTGGCTCTAAATACCCATCAGGCTTCCAGCCAAGGAACACGTTCTTCTGTGTAGAGGATGGCTTCACAGCGTTGATCGAGAGCAGTTACATGACAGATCAGTTCAAGTTCCCTCTCTGGCATTCCATCCACCCAAGGCAGGTAGAGTCACTTGCCACATCTGTAACGATGCTGAGCACACAGTGGACCCCCATACACGGGGCTGCCTTGTGTGGCTTCGGCACAGACACAGGCAAAAAATTTGGTGTAGATGGCAGAGATGTGCATTTGTGTCCTGCTGAACCCAAAGGTTTAAAAGATAAGGCCTCTGGCTGCTAGCTTTGATTTTTTCACACATGAGCACACAATTACATCATGCATGAGCTCACAATTGCATAATGCATGAACACACAATTATACTGTGCATGGGTGCACAGCTACCTCATGCATGAGTGTGCTGTTATATCATGCATGAGCACACAGTTACCTCATGCATCAGTGAAGAAGTCTTCCCAAAACAAGCAAAAAACTTTTTAGGGCCTCATAGCATCTTCCTAAAACACATTTATAACTGAGTGTGTGTTAAAAAACTATACCATCTATGTATAGCTATGCTTTGTGTCCAGGTGTTCATGGTCATACAGGTGTGCTCACACAGCCGTACTGGAGATGCACATGAAGAGATGCAGGACACAGGAGGTAGAACAGGAGGTCCTGTGACACCCCTGTGGTATGGACGAGGTGTCTTTGTGGCCGCTTTGAGGTGTGCAGTGGAAGGGTGGATGGATGGAGAGCAGTGCAGGGAGACGTGTGGGGAGCAGTGCAGAGAGACATGCAGGGAGATGTGCAAGGAGCAGTGCAGGAGCAGTGGAGAGATGCAGGAGCAGTGGAGAGAGCTATGCAGGTGCAGTGCAGGGATCAGAGAAGGGATGAGCGCAGGGAGCAGCGCAGGAGCAGCGCAGGGAGCAGCGCAGGAGCAGCGCAGGGAGCTGCCGGCGGTGAGCACACTCGGTGCATGCAGGGAGGG
>NW_021939798.1:8559337-8743562 GCF_001715985.3 Manacus vitellinus
TCCCGCAAGACCATGTGCATCCTTCCCTCCGCTTTCACTTTCAGAAAACACATCTGTTTTCTTTTTCCTTTCCTTTTTTTTTTTTTTTTAATAAATCTAGTCACATCCATTCGGAGTGGCCGGGCTCCCGGGAGTTCTCCTCTTACTCACCTAAGCGTTTTCACCCCCCACCCTTCCGATGTTCCCTTTTTTTTGTCGGATTTGGATTCGGCACACCACGCGTCTGCAGACACTGGTTTGTGCTCCTTCTTTGGGCACGGTGTATATACAACTCCGGGTGTGTATATTACTCTTGGCTTGTATAGCGTCGTATTTATAACTTCTGTGCCCTTCTGTGTTATGTTACATTGCATTTTAACTTCTTAGAATTATTTTGAGAGTCCTCATAATTTTTTTGATTTACGTAACGATGTTTTTACTCCTCTCTTGTAAAGTCAATGATATTGACCTCCAGTAAGGAAAAAGGCCAAGTGGCAACGCTATTCTCATGGCTAAGGTCTATAAAAGCAAATGGAAAATTAAAATCTTCCTGTGTGTTTTTTTTGAGCCACTTAGAATTTCACTTTGATGTTTGAGTCTACATTCTGTAGGTGTGTATGCAGACTGCATATCATAGAATCACAACTTTTATACTCTGTTCCCATTAAATTTTTGCAAACAAGCCCCCTTCTCAGTACAATTTTCTGTTGCAATTGCCCATAAAAATAACAATATTTACTGTTTTACAATTAGGAAAAAACCACAAATACTATTATAGACCTCTGCCTACTTTTTTCTTCTCCACCCCCCTGTATCCCAACACTTGTGTGCAGCATGCTAACGTGTATTAATAGCTGTTGCTCTGACACACATCAGGACATACAGACCTTGACAGATCAGAATTGTTTCCTGTGTTCAGTCCCTCAGGTGTCTGTTTGATTTGAAGGACAGTGGGCGCAGTCAGGGCTTACTTGGGCCTGTTCTCTTCATAAACCTGTTCATAAAGTACTGGTTGGGAGCTTTCTTTGAAATCAAAATGTCAGGGAAAACTTTTTGCACATTTCTTTTCCCCATTTGCCCGTTTTCCCAAAGAACTCGGTCTAGTGGCCAGAAAAAGGAAAAGTATGTGAAAGTTAAGGAGTAAAGGCAAAGATACTGTTACTCTTTTAGGAGAGAACCCCTTAAAACCCGCTCTGCTGGCCTGTTTGCAGCCCTCTTCTCCCTGCAGATCTGTAGCTCTCAACGAAATTAATCTGCAGTGAAATCACAGAAATCTGATTCTAATCATCGGCCCTGGAACGAGTCGGAGCTACAAGAAGACGAGCATAGTGTAAAAATACTTCAGGCACGCGGGGCCGTATCATTAACATTAAAACCCGATGGTGTGAACGGGGGGGCCGGGGAGCAGATTCCTCTGCCTCCTTAGCGTGCTCCTTCCAGCTTCTTGTGCAACTTCTGAGGTATCACTGGCAAGCAGCGAGTTGTGGAGGTTGGTTGTGTTGCTGGTCAGGCTCCTGGATTAGCTGGTGGGCTAAACCCAAGTTTTCCCTTTCATAGGAGAGTTCCTTAACTGTGCAGTGTTTTAGCTTTTGTCAGGTTTAACATAATCTGGATTTTTTAATTTTTTTTTTCCTCAGAAACAATTTCATTTCTTCCTGCCTTTAAGTAACTCTGGCAAGTTTTGTTCCCCTGAAACCTATTCTGGAGCACTGTGTAGCATAACTTGAGTTACTGTCTGTTCATTTGAGTGCATCAGTCAAGAGTCAGTGGAAGCCTGGCTTCTGGAGGGAGTGAGTGCTCAGCATTTTATGGTCAGCAGGACTTGTTAAATGTGTACTTTTGAGCTTCCAACTCCCTAGTCACTTTTAGATTTTTTTTTTTAGATGGCATTTGCCAAGGTGAAAGGACACATTTTTTAAGCAACATTCATCTGTTTGCACTAGTGTGGATGTAGTTGTCTATAGCTGCTAGAACTCTGTTGACAGACTGGCTGATATGAGGAATGTGGGTTTTTTTCTCCATTCAACTACATTATTAGGATTATTTAGATCATAGCTGCACACACTGCATTGACAGGCACTTTCCAACTTCTGTCTGTGCCCCAAAGAACATACAGTACAATGCAGACACATTTCTCAGCATCTGTTTTACACTGTGGAGTTTAAACATTCTCTCTGAATTAGAGTTCAGGCTGGAAGGGAACATTCCCTCATGCCCCAAATGGCTTTTTGTGGGTCAAATTACAAAGTAAAAATATTTTATTTTTAAATAATATTGCTCTGAAGGCTGGGCTGGGGGTAGCCCATGGTTTAGCACTTTCCAAATGCTAAAGAAGATGGTTCAAGCTTCTGCTGCAAGTTGTGGACAAGCTCTTAAATTATTGTTTTAGCTCTGAGGCTTTCACAATGTCCTGTGCTCTCTGGGATGCAGATTCAATTATTCCCCCCCTCCCCGGTTAATAATGGGGCTTTGTTTTATTTTCACTTCTAAACTTTATGCCTCTCTTGCTAATCTTTCTGTGTGTACAAATATGCTTTCTTTGTCAGTCAGACTTGGCAATACTTGGGCCACACTAAACTAGTTCTGGGCAGTACAGCAAGGCTTTCTATTTATCAGGGCCTTTCCGGGGAAGTTTATTACACTGTAGGAGTGACATTTTCAGCCTTCTGAAAGAGTTGGTAAATATTTGGCAGGTTCTACTCCTTCAACAACAAAAAAAAAGGGCCATATTTTATCTGTGATAAGGCCTGAAAGAAAACTATCTAGGCAGAAGGGTGGGGTTCGTGCAGTTTATTCTTTGAATTGCCCTGAGTGAAGTCAAATGTTTGCCTGCAATTTAAGAACCGCTGTTCCTCTATGTTTGCAAATAGAGACCTTCGAGCCAGGGCTGTATTTTAAGTTGCAGGAGGGCACAGAGCAGAGCAAGTCTGCGGTGTCTGGGTTACAAATACACGTAAACAGGGGCAGGTTAGAGTCAGACCAGGCCTGGTATTGGCTCTGTGGTCCAGTACAGACCTTTCACAGCAGCCTGGACATGCTTGTGTTAGAGCCTTGCACCCCTAGTAAGGACAAACTCTCAGAGGAGCGAGGCAGTGAGTGAACACCCAGCTGCAGACACTTTCCCCTCTGCTCTTGGCTCCATCTGCAGATGGCAAACCCCAAGCCCGGGCTGTGCTCTGTGCCAGCTCTCCAGCACACAGAAGCAAAGCAGACGTGGAAGGGAATGTGCTTCTCCCTTCCTACTGCTGGCCCACTTGAGAAAATCTTTCCAGCTTGTGCCGATTTCATCACTTCCCTTCCTGAGGACCCAAAAGGGACAGGTCCCAGAGGGGAGAGGAGGAGGGTAGGAGAGCCTAGAAGAGGCTGCAGGGTGGCTGGTGCTGGTCCACAGGCAGGGATGCACCTCTGAGGCTTTGGCTCCTTCCCGCAGTCCAAGTGACATCCCTGTCAAACAAAGACTGGTGGATCTGTGTGGCTTCCCCAAGGCACAGCACTGTCCCCTTTGCTGGTGTGATCTTTGCTTGGGAGAGAGGTTTCTGTTTGGGTTTGGCTGCTCTGGAGTGAGCAGGGAGAGGGTGCACGTGGTGATCCTACCAGGAGGATCCCAACTGCTCCGATCCCAAAGAGGGGAGTGTCTGATACTGGTGCTGGGAAACCCTTCCTTGCTGAGGGCAGAATGGGCCTTTCAGATCCCACCACCAGCCTGTGCATTCCCATGGGCCTTGGTGTGAGCCAGCAGTGGTGTGGAAAAGAAATCATGTGGCTGCAGACTGAAGGAAATGAGCCAGGGTGATGCTGGTCCAGGGACAGCTTCCTCTTCCCTGCATAACTGGTGGGCTATGGATTCATGGCATATTTCTTTAGCACTGAATAATCAAAATATTTCCAAGCATTGCTTGGTAGATTTGATTTGGGATAGAGTTCTGGAATTTTATTTGGATCTCAGTTTAGCCTATCAGTTTAGGGGCTTAGGCTGTTGGTTTTTCCCTTCTGTGGCAGCAGGCAACAGGCCTTTGTTCTTCCTGTCCTTTGGCAGAAAGTGCTTCCCAGTGTCCTGGACATCCCCGTGGGTGGATGACATGCCCACACTCCATGGCAGCATGCAGGATTTCAGGATTTTCCCAATGCAGGTTTGTTAGTGACACCACTTATAGGTCCAGGACTGTAGTCTTGACTCCTAGATCGTGCCTGCTAATGTTGACATTCATTATTGTTATTATTTTAATTATAAAATGTCCCATCTGACCAAGGCTTTGGAGTCTTGCTCAGGCAGTTACTGGACAGTCATGGTGTGGATGACAGACCATGGAGGAATGAGGAATGCACACTGGTTTTGAGGAGGAAATGTTACCCTGAACTGTCCAGTCTGGTGAAGGGGTCAGTCCCAGATGGCTGGAGGCAGGACAGGGGCTCTTCCCATCCTTTTCCTGATGAAATCTGATGAAATGAAATAGTGACATTCCAGTTCTTACAGCTGTTTTGAATCTCTATAAATGCACTTTACTTTTTTTCTCTTTTTTTTTTTCCCCCTGTTCCAAGTATGGAATTTCCTCAAACTATAAACTTTGAAAGCAGATTTCATTCAGCAAATTCTCTTTCAAAACATGGCGAGGAACACAATTTAAACCACTTTAATTCAATCAGCAGCCTGTAGGAACTGATCTATAGTGGCCCAAAGGCCTGCTAAAATTAGTCATGGTTTTATGTTTTTGGAAAAACCCTCTTTAGGAATGGCTCTGTCGTTACAAAGAATGGGACTTTTGGTTGCATGACTGTCAGTAGGGTTAAATTCAAAAATGCAAGTGCAGTAGTTTAAGGAATAAATTCCAGAAGCTGTTCAAGGCTCAGCTGCATTACAGAGCCATGATCAGGTTGGGTTAGACTGAACTGCCATATACCAAAACATCTGGAATAATATCATGTTTCCCCAAAGTGGAATTTTCTTTAAGAGCAGCAGCAATTGCTGATATTTGAGAGGGTGGAGCCAGCAGGAACCTGCGAATGCTGGAAAATGAATTAGGAATTTATAGGGTGAAATATTGAGACTTTGTCAGGAATCATGATTTTGATTATGATCTCTTGTTTAAAGCATCAGCTCATTCTGAGAACTGGGACTTTCCAGGCGGTGGGGATTGGTCGGACAGTTTGTGCCGTGGCCGGGAACTCGGCTCCTGGGCACTTGGATTTTCAGCCTTTTGATGAATTCCAGGGAAACAAGTTGTGGCAAACTGATTTGGAGCTTTGGAGCCAGAATATGCATGAAAAATCCTGTATGAAAAGAGAGATTGTTTCATAAAGAAGAATTTAAATGTAGTTCAGTTAAAATATGCTTGATTTAAAACTGTAAATGCAGTTTTGATTTTTTTATGAAAGATAAAAGTTTCCTCAATTCTGGTGTTCTATTTTACACCTGAAGGATACCATAAAAGCAGACTTGAAGTCTTAGTTGCATTTAAAGCTATTTTTTATTACAAAATCTGCTTTGACTACAGATATTTTGTATAATTGTGACTTTATCTGTTAATTTTGAAGGAAATATTTCTAGAGGAGGAAAACATTCCCATGCAAATATAACAGTTGTACAGAACCAGGAACAGAAAGGTGCTCAATCACAAATGAGCTTGCCCATTTTAATTTTCCTTGGACCATAAAACCAAACAAATAATGTAATTTGTGAAAAAACATAATCAGATATTTACAGTACCCATGTTGTGCATTATTCAGCAGTACCTTTGACATAAAGCTTTCAATATACTAAGAATGTCTGCTGTTTTACACACCCCAGAACCAGTTTGAATCCACATTTTAAAAACTACTTAAATGAAGCTGTTTTTTTTTCTAAACTATTTCACTGAACAATGAAATTTAACTGAGTAACATAAGCTGAATTTCTTAAATCTGAGTCGGCAGAGAGCTCCCAAAATGTCATCCACAATACTGTAACAAAGGAGCAGCACTTCACTGAATCATTGCACAGTGTTTGTAGCTGCACCTCCGAGTGCTACTCTGAGATCAGAATTACTCCAAGTCCCAGCCTAAATTTAGCTGCAGGATTCACATACTGCACTCTCTTCACTGCAAGAGAGTCTGGTTCTCTTGCAGCGTATTTGAGCTAGTTTTGCATCTCTTTGGGGAATAAATTCCAGCCTGAATGAGAACATTCACACGTATTTATGGCATTAATGCTATAGGCAGTTGGAGGGGCTGTGAGCACTCAGCCTTTAAAACTAATACTATCTCTAGCCCCCTTCCAGGACTTAATTTAATTGCTGTATCAATGGCCATCAAGGGCAGTGAGACACAGTGAACCAACATTTTTTCTGACAGTGTTTCTTTGCAAACATAGCAATAAGTTTCTCTCCTTCGAGTTCCCACCAGAATGAACTCTTCCCCCCCAGCCCAGCCCCATGTGAATAAATGCACTTGTACAGCAAGTTGTTTCACATGCCCCAAATAAAAATGTAATAAATCCAGAGTAAGGAAAATGCTTATGAGCCAGTCTAAGGCTCATAAGGTGTTATGTAATACTAGTTACATAAAGTTTTGGATGTCTTTATACTTTTAAGGTACTATTGCCTACAAAAAAAACACAAACTGTAGTTTAATTTCAGAACATTTGATAGGAGTTTAACCTTAAAATACATAATTTGGGCTTGTAGATTGCCTACATCACAGAATTAATTTAGTGCTCTCCAAAGAAACAGCAGCTGTGCCCAGTGCTAAATAAAACATCTCCTGCAAGCCAGTGGAGATCTCTTGATCTGCACCAGCCCAGGATTTGTCCTGTGCTCTAATTTTGGTGACTAGTAATGTTTTCAGACAAACAGCCACGAGCACTCTATCATTTCATAGCAGTATGTTCATAACTGTTTGGAAATTGTCGCTTTCAAACCTTTCATAACTTTTTTTAATTAGCCAGCTATCAGTGTTACAGTAATGCCAAATTATGGTTAGTTGTTTGTAGACAGCTAGCAGGGTTTAGGTGCTTCAAAATACATATAAAGCAGGATTTCTGTAGAGACCCAGCTCCGTGGCCAGGATCTCATCCTCCCTGGGCCTCTCTTGCCTGTGGCCTGTGCAGTGCACAGGAGATGATGGGATCGATGTGGTGACTGAGCTCTTCCTCTCCTCTCCTTTCCCCCTTGAATCAATCCACACCCTGAAGGAAACACTCCAGTGCAGGTGAAAGAAATGCAGTACACCCCAATACAGCCTCCAGACATAATCTCCCACCAGAATGATTTCCACAGCAACTAAAGATTTTCTTTTAATGAAATTTGCTACAACCTGACTATTCCAGGCATGGCTTTGAATGTAAGCAGCACTGCTGAGCTGCTTTTTACCTGACAGCCAGAAACCTCATTTGTTAATAGTATTTTCAGAGGGACAGAATTTCCCCTTTTCCCAAGCATTTCTTGTGCACCCCTTGCAATATTGAACAGCAATCATAAATCTGGGCACTGGTAGAGCATTAACTGACAACATCTCATTCTCATTGAAGTGTCTCATTAGAAGTATCTGGCAAAATGATTCCTAATTCTCCTAAGATGGAGTTTGGTTAACTTCATCAGTGTAAAAAGCAGGTCCTTGGTCTGGACTTACTTTCAAGGCAGAAGGAAAGGGGAGGTGGCTCCAGGGTCAGGGTGTCTCACTGGGCGAGTTTACACCTGAGGATGGGAGAAAGCACCCTCCACGCACAGCTCTTATGCCACTAACCAGGAAGCTTGTACAATCAGCTTTGAGTCACAGGTGCTTAATATTTCACTTAACCCTTTCCAGTTAACTGTCAAGATTTCACTTAACTCTTAGATTTGCTCGATGGCTTTGGTGTGAGAGGTGTAAAACTTGTAGGTGAGAAGCTGCCCCTGTAACAGGTCACTGGTGGTCGGGCCCTGAGCACCTGCAGGCACCAGCACCAGGGTGTTCCTGCAGCATTCAGCAGGTCTGAACGTTGCTGTGCCTTTCTTTCAATCTCCATGGCAAGTGAATTGGGTTTACTGGGTTTCTCTAATCTGTTCTTATGGCTCTAAACTATCAGCAATTTTAAGGGCATTAGTTCAGCGTCATGTTGCCAAATCCTGCCTAGTTCAATTAATTACATTCAGCAAATGAGCTGTAAAGAGCTTCTGGATATACAGAGTTGGACCCAAACCCAGTGGGCACTTCCAGTGGTTATTGAATTTGTACCTGGCAATCTGGTCCCTTTAGAAAAACATTTCAGAGTTACCAGTGAGAAGTAATGCTGAAAGGAGAGAAAAAGTCGTGTAAATTCTCCCACAGCTGCAGCACTAAGGCTTGGTTCCCTAGTAATGTAAACTTCATTTTCTGTGGAGGATTTTACTGCGTTTTCTATCAAAAAAAGCTGTAAACTTCCAACAAAAGACCAACATCTTAAGCAGAGAGCAATATAGTTTAAAAGCTTGAGGTCTAGTGCTGCGAGAAGAGTGAGTGTACCTCTCAGGGAACTGTGGGGTTCTGTCTCTTCTCTGTTGTGCCCCAGTATCCAAAATAGGCACTTTTCATGAATGTACTGGCAAGGAAGAGCATGTGACGGGATTATTTAGGAGGAGCAGCCAAAACGTTTATCAATTATTGTATCTGTTTTCTTCCTCCAAGAAGGCTCCTCCAGAGGCACGTGCCTCCTCTCTTGTAACCAAACCCTCTGTGCTCTCCCTCGGTTGTTGAAAATCGATTTGCTCACGCTTTGAAGCCTCTTGGCTCGTTGATGTTCCATGTCAGTGTTCCTGGGGCACTCGGGGTGGGTGCTGCTGCCGTGGGGGTGCTGGCACTGCACGGGGGTCACACGCCTGCCTCGAGAAGCCGCCCTGTCCGCTCCATCCCGGCTCCCCGAGCGGGGATTTCCTCAGGCATAAAAGGGGCAGTTGTTCCTTAAAAAAAAAAAATACACCCAAAAAAAAAAAGTGAAGCTTTCAGGTCCCAGTCTCCTCTGCTTGCTCCTCCCAGGGGAATGGATGCAATTTGACCTTCCTAAATTTTTATGAACTGGGAGTAAGCCTTTGCTGGAAAGGTGGAAAAGCACAGTGACAAAAATGCCCAGGATCGTGTACGCTGGGGGTAATGAAATGTGAATTTACGTGACCACCCATAGCTGATGCACATTTCATGCTTGAGTTCTTCCATGCGATGAGTCTGCTGCTAGCAGGGGCAATAGTTTTAATTATATGCTTCATAATTGTTTTAGGACTTTGTACACTGCTCAGACATAAGGGGACGAATCCACAAAGTGTGCAAATGAAATTAATCTGAGTTCTTACCTGAAGTAAAACCTAAGACTGATGCTTTTTAAAAGCTTGTAAATGACAATAATTAGCTCCTGCTTTAATGCCAATACATTCTGAGCATATACTTAGTATTGTAATGCCCATAATCAATATTGGTGTAAACATGGGCAGAATAAGTCCAAAGTTTCTGACTTTAAAAAGTCAGAAACTGGACTTGGGGTGAATTCTTTAGAGCGTGTGACCATAAGAATATTCTTATATTCTTTCCACTTATTGGGCCTCAAAGAACTGGAAAATGGAGAGCACCAGAACACCTGACAAATCCACTTAAAGCTCTGGGTCAGTAGCATGCTTAAGCACATGCTTAACTTAAAGCAAACGATTAATCACATCCCTGGTCCACGGAGTAATTAAACTTGTGCTTATGTACTTTGTACGGCGCAGTACCAGCCTGCAGGCAGTCTCTGAGTACTGGTGTGCCTGAGAAAGTGGTGAATCAGAAAGTGATTTTTGGCTGGAGTTCGAAAATGAGCTTAAAAGAGTGAGTTAGGCACCCAGAACTCATTAGATTTGAATAACTACGGAAAAGCTGGTCTTGTCAGCAGAGCTGTGTAAGTAGCAAGGTGTGGCCCTTTACCTCATGGTAATGCCTTAGTTTTGTTTGAAGATAAATGATTTAAAAAACCCTTTCGCTCAGTAATTTCCTGCTGCTCTCCTATAACTTTTTGCTTCCCTTAATGCTGTCCAGACCAGACTCTGTTCCAGCAGAGCCCAAGCCAGGCAGCCCCTTTGCTCTGGCACTTCTCTCTTACCTTGCTGGTCAGAGCCTAGGCAGGCTCAGCACTCACAGCAGTGCTGGCAGGCCGGGGCCAGCAGCGTGGCTGTTTTCCTGTCGGTGATCAGTCCAGGCACAGCTCTGTGGTAACACACTCCTCTGGGAGCCAGCAGGGATCTGTGCACTGCTGCTTGCCATCCCTCCACCTTCCAGCCTGCGTGGGCTTCTCCAGCACTGCTGTGCCCTGTGCCAGAGCCTTGGCTCATAGCTGCACCAGCCAGCCCAGCACTGAGGGCTGTGTGCTGAGCGTGGTCCTGGGTACAACCATGGCCTGGGACTCCTCCAGCCAGTCCTGGACATGGTCTGACAGCATGAACCAAGGACCAGTATGAACAGGCTGTTTGGATGTGCCCTCCCCCTTCTTTTGGTGGCTGAGACTTTTAATAGGACAGTGGTGGCCAAGCTGGTTGGCCGTGCCCTGGTTAATTTTCTAGGAGCCACGAAGCCTCTTCCAGCCACAGCTCCTCCCCTGGCATGTTCTCCCCTTCCTGTACCCGTCCTGGTGCCAGCCAGTTTAGTATGTTAGTCATCACACCAGCAAGATCTCTTCTGAGTTGCTCTGGGTGTGTTTTGCCCACATGCAGGCGTTCTGACCAGGCAGCACTGCCACCCTCTTCTTTGCCAGTCTGAGCCAGGTTATGGTCTCTTGCCACTCAAGACCAGGGTAATGTGGCAGCCTCTAGCAGACTTGTTGATGACTAAGTGTTTTATTTTATATACTTAAAGTCAGCTGCTTTAATTTGCTTGTTCTCCAAGGCTCTGTGTATAAATGCTGGTGAGGTCACCACAGTGAGCCAAACCAGGGCAGCATCAAACAGCTCCTCTTGGAACTATTGACTCCTGGGTATCTGAACAGTGGGAGGCTGGTTTGCAGAGCAGCTCCATGGAAAGTCTGTGTAATGTGTTTGATTATCCAACCTTGCCATTTTCAAAGGGACCCAGTCAAGATTAACAGGGCCTAAATGTACCATCTCCTAAAAATAACTCTGGCTTCCCAGCTCCTCTGCTGATGTTGGGAGTGGGAGAAAAAAGTGACACTCCAAACTGAGGATGGCAAAGAAAGAGGAAATGTCAAACGCACGTGGCCAACCCCACCCCTTGACAGCCCTGGAGAATGGGTGCTCTTCCATCAGTGCTCAGGTTCCTTCACTTTGGGGTCCCAGGCAGGGCACCCCCTGTGCACTGGCTCTCCCAGGGGACTGTGCTGGATCCGTGTGGATGGGAATCTCAGCCGGGCAGCTCTCGCTGCTGGAGACAGCAGCAATGGGGATGTTGGCTGTTCCTTGGCAAAGGGAGACACTTCCCGAATTTTCCTAATGTGTGTATTTTTTTTTCTTCTGGGTGAGGGAGATGAATGAACCCAGCTCTCATCAGCACCTCTGGAGCTGCTTGGGCCTGCACAGGGACAGCCCAACGAGGGTCACCGTTCGTGCTGGCATGACCCAAAGCCAGGAGCTGCTGCTCCGGGTCACTGGCTCATGGCTGACAGCATTCCCCAAGCACAGGGTGCAGCTGGGCTGTGCCACAGTGTCTCCTGGGAGCAGGACTGGCTGGGAAGGATCCCAGTTCACTGTGCATTTGTTCTGTGCTGCACAGTTAATATTTTCTTGGGGACTGTCCATGTAATTTTCAAGATGGTGATCAGCCTTGGTTTTGAGAGAAAAACCTGGGCCGGCCACGCTGCTACGGTTGTTTTCTCACTGTTGTGTCCGCTGGCTCATGCACCTGGAGTCAGCTCCAGGTTTGGGAAGTGTACAGTCCCGGAGTCCTTGGAGGCCTGCTGTGTTTTTAGCTGCTCTGAAGGCAGCCCTTCATCTTTTCCAAGCTACATGGAGTCAGCACTGCTGCCATGTAACCCAGGGGCTGAAGCTCTTGTCCGGGCAGAGCAGGATCAGCAGCTGCTGTTAAAAGGCCCAGAATCTCTCCTGTGAGTGGGTGTTATTCACTTGGTTATACCAGTCCATTCCAGCTGAGGATCTGTCCCTTTGTTTTGTGCATGGGACAATTTGTTTTCAATTTTTGTTTCTGAAAGGAAACTGTCAAGACAAAATTCACACTTAAAAAAATTAAGGGAAACAGCCCTTTGTCCGTTTCTAACAATCCCCTTCGATGACTAAAGCTGGAAGAATTCTAGAAACTGCAGTAATTTTCTACCTTTGCTTTGGTTTTGTGTTGCTCTCGCATTTTCTGAGTTTCAGATCCAACACACCGAAAATATTAGAGGCTCAGATCACCATGTTAGGACGAGTGCAACCCAGAGATGTGTGCTCTAAAGATCAGAATCTGGTTGTGCTTTATCTAGAAGTGGAACTGGGACAGCAGGGAGCCGAGAGCAGCTTGGGCAGGATTCCCTCTTCTTGTAGCACACAGCCTCGTGCTGCCTTTGCAATCCAAGAGGGAACATGTAAAGCCTCCACGAAGGCTGTTCCCTGGAGCAGCACACACCCATCCTCGCCGGGTTCTGCCAGTGACCCAATGCAAGTAAAATAAAATCGCGGGTGAGACAGCCTGCCCAGGCACCAATCTGCAACAACCCAGCTTTTCCGTGCCCTGGCTGTGCTCAGCCTGCTCCTGGTGGGGTCCTGGCTGCCAGGGAGGTTGTGGTCTCCCTAGGGCAGGGGCTCCTCAGATTTTCTTCCATGATGGTACAGCAGCCAGTGCTGCAGGGACCTGGTCCTTGCCTGGGGCTCCTTCCAACTACAAAGACTTGTTTATTGTCAATCCAAGAAAAAAAAAAAAAAGAACTTTTGAAAATAATAATAACAGCATGCATCTCATTTTCATTTTAGTCCTAAAAACTACTTGATGCTCATTACAAAGGAATTGATTCCTTAAATGAATGAAGCAGCCGTGAGTGCTGCTTTCAGTGTGGGACTGCTGACACTGACTCATGCTCTGCTTCTCACAGGCTCTGGCTTTTATGCTTCATTTAGGACACCAACGTCATTAGCATTCAGAGGGCTGCTGCTTTTTTTAAAATTATTATTATACTGCTGTTGTAACTTTTTCAAAGATGCAAATAATATTTGGATCCGAATCACGGCTCATGTTTTATTACCAGATCAGGGCACGGGGTTTGTTTTCCCTTGACTTGCAAGCCCTAGAAGAAATTCTAGATGAAAATAAGGTGTGGCTTTGTACAGTTCTGAGAAGGTTTCCGGGGTTTTTGGATGCCAGGTTGACTGCTACCGTGGAAAACCATCCCCTGTGGGATGGGTGAGGATACTGGTATGGTGTTGTACTGTATTGTGTGACTCCCCAAGCCTCAGAGTGGCCACACCAGCTGTGTGTGTGTCCCTGGGGATGGCACATGTGAACAGCTCCAAACATGATGCTTTGCTCCAGAGATCCCTGTGCTGCCACTCACATCTCACCTCACAGCATTTCAGAGGCACTCAACCACTTTGTTCTTCACAGCCTGTAACCAGGAACTGGGGAAAGGATCCCTTGCTGAGGGATATGATGTGATGTTTTTACTGCAAAGGGGGGGGAAGAAGAAAAACCCTGAGAGCTTTTCTGAACTCCTGAACACTCTGAAACTCCTGAAAGCCCTCAGGCATGTCACAAAGTCCCTCTCAAGGGCAGCAGCTTGCAGGGATCCTTGCAAGCCCACCAAGGGATGGGGCCCACACCAGCTCTCTACAAAGAGAGTTTATGGGGAAACAACAGAGCAGAATTGTGGAAATCTGCCTGTACTTTCTGTTGGGTCCCCTGCCATGAAATCCAAAGATCCAATAAAAGGGAAATGTTACTCCTTGCCCGAAGGACATGCTGGGCTGGCATGGGCTTTCCAGGAGGACTTGTGAATGAAGGCTGAAAATTCCCAGCCAAATACCTGGCACCTTTTGAGCTGTAAATGTATAGATCTTTTTCAGATATTACTTAAGCTGAAAGTTGTTGAGAAATCAGTAGTAATTCCCTCATTAAAATCCCAGCTTTATTAATTTATTAAAAGCAACTGCTTCTGCAGATGGATGTGAGCTCTTCCACGGGGACTTGGGTGCTGTGGCTGAGCAGCTCTGAGTGCCCTGGGGAGCTCTGAGTGCCCCAAGGATCGTGGGTTATGACACAGGAGTGTGGGACGTGCAGAGTCCGTCAGCCCTGGGGCTCCACTTCTCCTGGACAAAGCAGCAGTGCTCACCTGAGAGCCAGTACCACCAGTATCTGCAGGACAAGGCATTCCTGCCTTTTGCCCTGGTGGCTGGGTATTCCAGGGCTGCCTGCAGATAGCTGTGCCAGGCTCTGTTTGGTGGCATTCCTCTGTTTGGTGGCATTCCCAGTGAGTGACAGACGAGCCATCTGGCATGACGCTGAAACTCAGCCCAGCCTTCGCTGAGGAGGAGCCCACAGGGATGACAAAGCACTTCCACACCTTCTGCTGCCGTGTGGGCTGGGCACTGGGACTGGGGTGTTCCTGGGCACTGGGACTGGGGTGTTCCTGGGTATTCCCGGGCACAGCAGCGTGACACAGCACAGTCGTGCTGGAGAGAAAGGACCCTGCCCTCGTAGGGACGGACTGAGCGGCAGCAAGAAAAATGAGGGAC
This sequence comes from Manacus vitellinus, assembly GCF_001715985.3. Lineage (NCBI taxonomy): Eukaryota > Metazoa > Chordata > Aves > Passeriformes > Pipridae > Manacus > Manacus vitellinus. The sequence goes on from NW_021939798.1 coordinate 8,573,938, forward strand.
TTTCAGGGGCAGCTGTGTTTTACTAACCCAGTCATAATGCCCCTAAAAATCCTTATTGTTCTTGCAATGGTCAACTGTGACCTCCGGCACGGGGAGGCCTGGAAGGGAAGCACGAGCACTCGGGGCTGGGCAAGCACGGAAGGATGGCTGGGAAGTGGGAGCAGGGTTTCAGGCTGGGCAAAGTGTTTCTGTTGGAGGGGAACTAAAAGGACGTGGTGTTGTGACCTGTGGTGTGGAGAGTGTGTGCTCTGTATGGCGCTCAGGGCACGAGAACTGGAACACAAAGATGGGGAAATGAAACAATCCGAGTGCTTTCCTCCCCACACCCCCACCAGAGCGAAATGCAGCCCAACCCCAGAGAAACAGCCCTTACCCAAACCATTCCCCACTCCCAATTCCCTGTTTTACTCCTCCTTCAGCAAACTGTCCTTGCAGGTCTCTGCTCATGCTCCTTTCTCTGAGCTTTATTCCTGTTCTCCTTTCTCAGACCAGCCCAGGATGCAGTAATTGCATGCAAAGAAGCAGTTTGTTAAACAGAACCATAATATTTAATTATTTGCCATCTTTATGCATTCTAACACTTCATTTGCATTTCTGAGAGCTTCTATATGTTGAGTAAAAGTTTTTATTTTCATTGAACTCTGCTACAATGTTCAAAGCTTTTATCCTTTAATAACTCTACCCTAGGGTATGGATAGTCAAATTAGTCTGGCCCCACAGCAGCAATGGGCCTTTCACACTGTCTGCTTGGATTACTCATTCATTACCTTTTGAAAAGGCTTTGTTTATGGCTTTTATGATTTTTATCAATTAATTATATGTTTATCAATTAATTCTGCTTTATATGCCTATGCCAGTAGATTAGATTAGAAGTGCATGCCTTTTTTTTTTTTTTTTTAAATTGGGGTTTATGGTTTTGGAGCAGGATTTACTCATGTGTTATTTGTCATTCTCAGGAGCATTTCAAGTGCTTTTCCTAAAGCTGAATTCTCTATAAAGGAGAAGTGACTAGAAACCCTGAACTGAGTCCCAGGTCTCGCTTAACTTTGTAAGGCACAGTGACACACTGAGGCTGCTCCACTTAAGGTATGGTATGAACCAGGAGCTGTGGAATGAGTGTTCACATGGATCATCCTGCCTGTGGAATGAGTGTTCACATGGATCATCCTGCTGCAGCTATTCCCGAGCCAGCAGCTGCTGTGTAAGCAGAGCCTAAAAGACAATCCTTGCCCCAGTGACTGTGTGGCAGATAAGACAGACAATGGGCACCAGGAAGGCCCCTGGCTATCAGGGAAAGATGGATACTGTTCAACCAGCTGGGAACAAAGAAACCTGGGCTGCTCCAGACCCCACAGGACTGTCCCAGAGTGTCCTTCCCTGCCTGCTGGTTCCAAGAACGTGACACTTTGGGAACTGTTTGTGTCAGGACTCCCTGCTTTGACACCTTTGATTTCTGAGACTGCCTCATTTCAGGAAACCCCAGAGCTCCTCTCCACAAGGATTTCCCCATCCAGCAGCTCTCATGTCTTCACTGGATACTGAAATGAGATGGAAGGGCTTGAATGTTTCCTTGGCAAGATGGGTGGATGGCATTAGTTTAATCTGTTCTGATTCTGGTTCTACCAAGTCAGCTGGACCCAATCACCTCCTCTGCTAACAGGCTGCAGAGCAACAGTCTACTGGAATATTCTTTGTGCTGAAAACAGGAAGATATGGAATGAGGGTTTGTAACTTTTTTGGATGACTTTCTATGTTACAATTTTTACCTTTAATATCACCACTTTAAATAAGAATATTTATTTGTTGAAATAAACACATTTTTTGCCCTGAAATACTGGAATATGCCTCCACAGCTTCTTCCTACCTCAGCTCTGCCACTGTGAAGAGAACCAACTTGTGGATTTCAAAGTCAGAAGGACGAGCTGGAACCTCTAACAGAGGATGTGCACAGAGCAATTCCTGCAGTTCCTCCTGCAGCCAGGGCCCTGAGGAGTGGATCTTCTCCTTACCTGCTCTAGGAAATCCTGTATAAATGTCTGACAAGCTCTTCCAGGGCTTTATAACTTTGTGTCTCATTCCTTAAGGCAAGCTGCAAGTTGCCTGCTTATCCCATTCCATCTTGTGTGGCCTCTGTGGATGGGACCCTTCCTGTGTGTGACTGCACGTGGTGGAGAGGAGAGCACAGGGGTTTGGGGCCATTTTTATCTGATGTGTTCCCAAAGCAGCTCTCCCAGTTGCCACACTGCCTGTCAGAGTGGAGGGCTGGTGCAGCAGAGGTCTGTAGGGACACTTGGTACGTGGCCAGGGGATCACATGCAGGATCCCTTGTGCACATCCTGCAGTGGGATCCAGCCCTGCTAGTCTCTCTTTAACACTTCAGGACATTCTCAGCAGACCCATGAATCCATTTCTCAGTGCCCAGGCTAGGCCACCAAGACTTCAACAGCAAATCTGACATTTGCAGGTGTTGGTGGAAAAGAAACTGCACCTTCTCCAATGGGATGGCTGGGCCAGCCTGCACACGAGCTGGACCCTGTTCTGGTGCCCAGTTTGTATTTCCTGGGCTTCAAAGGTTGATATTTGGTAGTTTTTAAAGAGGAAAAACCAAAACAACCCCCCAGCAAAGTGAGTAGACTTCCCTGGGCCACAAACTCATCAGCTGATCTAGGGCAGTGTGACTGTGCCTTTCTCTGCAACATCGAGCTCAAAAACTTTATGTCATTGGAGCAGGATTTGTCTCTTAACCTGGAAGGCTGGCAGTCAGAAAGTCCTCTCTTTACTGAGGCTGATGCAGCTTTAGATGCACCTTAAGGGAAAAAAAAGAAAAAAAAATAAGAAAGAAACCCCCAAGCTGTTTCCTGACTATTAAAGAGAGAAGGAAAAAAATTCATGGTATTCTAGGTAAATAACACAGTTGGGTGTAATGAGTCAAATCCCACATTATCATTGTCAGTTGTCCTCTTGGCTTTTTGTCATGGTGCCCATGACCTGACTCAGTGTGACAAAACCTGAAGGGGTCCCTGATGACTCATGTACCTGCAAAACCTCCCCTGTACTTTTAAGTTCATATTCCTGTAAACTTCACTTATTCTGCCTGTAAACTCAGATTGGTTCTTTAAACTCAATAGCAGAATATTCACAGACAAAGCATGCAGAGAAATTCAGAGATGCAGCATCCAGTTTGCAAATCAGGGTACCAGCAGGCCCATGGAGTTGGGCATGATGCCTTTATTTATTAGTCTGCAATTAAGGGAAGGTGATGAAGTTTCCTCTGAACACCCCCAGGCCCCTCAGGCTGCTCACCTGCCTCATGAGAGAAGCTGAGTGGTACAAGGATTCACTGTGCTCCTGAATCTGTGGAGGAGCAATTTGTTTTCTCCTTAAACTTCCTGTGACTTTTGCCCAGCATTCTTAAAGGAAAAATTAAAGACTCAGTGGTTCCTACAGCCTACCTGCAAATATACTCCTACTTCCACTTCTGCTGATTCATTCACTTCTCCCACAGCAGACTGACATCCTAATTAGTGCCAGCATATCCAAGAGGCATTTTCAGTCATCACATAATGAAGTGGAACAGAAAAGGACCAGTGACCCAGTGGTGCCCAGTGCCATTGCACAGGTCAGGTTTGGCCCACCAGTCTGTTGGCACAACAGAGGTTCCACAGTCCCCACATCCAGTTACAGAATATTCTGATATTTATGCCTGGTGCCATGGATCTTGTGCTGTGTGTGTAACGAGGCTTTTGCTCCATGACGGATGAGAAGCAAATCTCTGGATCCCAGCGTGTGGACTTCAAAGTAGTTACAGCTCGCGCTTAATTGGGGAAAGGAAGCCAAAGGAAATCATGTGCATTGGAGTCAAATACCATTTTTAGGAGTGGGAACTGCCTGTGTATTTCACCAGTGATTAAAATAGCCAGGGATAAAGGCTCACTCTTGATTAATGGTCTCTCTGTGAGCTGAGGACACGTCCTCCAGAGTCTGGCCCTCCTGAGAGACACCCCTGACGTGCCACTGGGCCGAGCTCGGTTTAAAGGCACGAGCAGGAACTGGTTGGTTGGCTTTTATCATCCTTGCTGTGGATCAGTTCTGTCTGGTGGCTTGAATGATTATCTCCTACGTCCAAAGCGTGTGCTGTGTGTAAGTAGCTCTAACCCAACCTGGACCAGGGAGCAGTGCTGCATCCCTGCAGCCGTGTTCCCATGGAAGGAGGTTCCTTGAGCTCTCCCTGGCATGCTGGGCTGGTGCTGCAGTTGGAACAAGACCAACCAAATGATTATTTTAAAGCCACTCATTTTTTCTCTATTCTTGTTCACATTTTGTGACTCTGCTGCTTCTTAAACCCCTGCCCGTCCCTCTGGGCAGTGGCAGTTAAACCACTGAGTAGTGGCTTTCTCCTGATAGAGAATCCTGTGGGACACATGGAGGTGAGGGGGAGACCCTGACTCTATCCTGTCCCCATTACAGGACACAGCTGGGCAGCTCAGGACCAGCTCAGCCCCTTTAGCAATCCCTCCCAGCCAGTCTCAGTGGGGTATGGCAGCAGGGCTGGCACTATCCAGCTCCCTGATTATTTGATGCCAGAGGGGATGCTCCCCAGAGCTCCAGGAGCAGCTGTAAGCGGGCTCTGAGGGTTCTGGGGAGGGCTGAACCCCACAGAGAAGGTGAGCTGGGGGCTGCTCCACACTCCACCCTCTCTCCCTGTGTGGCAAAAAGCACAGGCTTAACCTCTGCGTGCCTCCCACCCCAGCTGAGCGAGAGATAGGAAACTCTGTCTGTCTCAATGGGTTTCTGCAGCACTTAATTGATTTGTGCTGCTAAACACCCCGCAGTAAATGAGTCCAAGGTGTTAAAGGAGGATGCGTTAGTGGGAAAGATCCAGCTGAAACACAGCTTAGATAGGAACCATGTGTGTGCTGGGACAGAGTGCACCCTCGCCCCGTTCCCACCCCTGGCCCTGCGCAGGGGGATTAATGCTTCACGGAAATGCTGCCTTGTTTTCAGGCCTCTGGCTTGTCCTGGAGCATCCCCGTGGCCAGAGTGTCCAGAGGGATTTGCTGCTGCAGGAAGGAGCCCCGAGTGGCACCGAGGAATGCCCCGTTCCAGCCCCGTGCTGACACCACTGGTTTGCACATTAAGGGTCTCTTTTCCTGCACAGAGACAACAATACAAGGCACTGCTGTAAGAACAACTTGAAAAAGACACAAACGAGGAGCTTCTGGGAATTCCTCAGGTTTTTCCAGCTGCAGAGGAGGGCGAAAACTGTCAGCTACAAAAATATTATAGTTTATGCTGTTAAACAAATCATCATTTGTCAACAGGTAGCTGAATTATGTCCAATTCCGCTGGCAGAGGCAGAACTGATTTTGTTCCCAATGCTATTGTATAGTTAACAGCTGGCAGCAAACTGGCAGTGAAGGCTGTGCTGGGCTGATAAATAACCCAACAAGCCTCACAGCAGAAGTATCTCATGGAGCGACTGCAGCTCACGCTGGAATGTGTTGAACAAACGCTTGTTAACAATCTATGCACAGGCGGGGAACTGCTTGATGAAAAGGTACTAGAAAAATGTTATTTAAGACACGGATTTCCTAGGGGTATCAAAAGAACAAACCAGGTTTTAGGCCTAAGAACACCAAACACAGCAGCAAAGCAGCAAATGTTAGCATTTCTCGCTCGCTGAAACCGAGTCTGGTAATAATGAGTGAAACGTCCCAACCAGTTTGAAGATATCAAAGGCAAGCCAGGAAACCAACAGAGAGAAATATTTCTGTATTTGTTTCACAGCCCCCAAATTCTGCTGGACAATTTTCCACTCTTCCAGATGTTTTCTGAGAGAGACATGCTCTGATTTCAAATGCTGTGTTGCTTCTAAGCTGATGAGGCCACACTGTGCCACCTGGGACAAGGCAAGGCGACAAGTGGAGATGCCCCATCACGAGATGCTGATCAAGCTGGAGCCCCTCTTTCTGGACTTAACACTGCTCTGGTTTTGTCTCTGCTTTGCAGACATTTCATTTTTACCATGGGTAAGAGCAGGAATGTGTGTGTGTCTCTGTGAGAGAACGAGCATGGGGCTGCAAGCTTCATCTCAGTGCAAATAATATTTTGGCAGGAAACCTGCAGGAGATTAAATTAGGGGCCTAACGACTGAATATTAAACATTTCAAACTTCGAGTTCCTTTAAATAAGCAGCTACAAAACAAGGAAGAGTCTGACAGAATTAGCAGGTCCAAAGCACTAAAGGAATCCACTAAGGATCACTTGTTTACTAATGCAAATTTAAAAGGACCTTTTTCATTATTTTTATTAGTAGCTGTGTATGTCAACATGCTACTTCCTCAATGCATTTTGAGTCCAGATTAGCTAAAGTTTTAGGTGTTGGCAGACTTGCTACAATAGAAGGGAAATGCCAATGGAATAACTTTAAACATGATCCAATCCCTGATGATTCACTGGATGTGTTAAAATTTCCTTTGAGACCATGTAAGTAATGCAGGGACTGGAGTGCAGAGTGCCTGTGACTCAGCTCTCTGCGAGGCAGCGGGAGGATGTCAGAATTACTCACTGGGACAGGAGGAATCTCATTTATCTATTTATAGGCAAGGCTGAGATGAGCTTGTACCATTAAAGAGCTGAGTTTGCCAGTTCCCATAGGGGAGAAGGAAGGAAGGACCTCACTTTAAGCTGTTGAAATAAAAGCCTCCTTTTTTTTCCCCGTTTCCAGAGCTGATGACTGGCCAGTTACGTTTTCCCTGCTTGCACAGGCAGTGCAGGGCTCCTCCTCCTTGTTAGGGGCCAGTGCCCACTTTGCCAAAATCCTGTCTGCTGCACGTTTCTAGGAACGCAGGGCTCTGGATTACTGATGCAGTCTCCCACTATCACAACCAATTACATCACATCATGCTTTTTGGCAGGCTATTCCAACACTTCATTTTAAATTTTCAGCCTTAATATCATTTGTTCTTGTGCCAGCATCGTAATTTGGTTTAAACAATTCTCTTTTTCCTCTGATCTTCACCTATCAGATGTATTTACTGAAAACAATCCTATCTGCTCTAGTCTTTGTTTTGAGAAGCTAAACAAATGAAGCTCTTCTAGTCTCCTCTTGTTCTAAACCCTCTGATCATCCTCAGTGCCCTTCTCTGTACCTGCTAATCTTCCTTGAACATGAGTGAACCTGTATCTTCTAGGACTGTGTTTGCCTTTCCATATCAGATCGGTGGCTCACAGTTATCCCTCAGAGCAAGTAATTCTCAGTATGTTTTTTTTTCCACCACCCTGCTTTTGTCATTCTCAAGTGAGTAACGTGATATTCTAGTTATTAATTTTTAACTGCAGGTCTTTATGCTTTGTCTAATCTATCTCAAATTCTGCCATTCAGTTGATGTTCTGATCCCTCTCTGTATCAGCAAAGCCTGTGTCGTCAGCAAATTTCTTTTTGACATTCCTACAGCTGTGCCAGAGTCATTAACAGAACAAGTAAGACCTGCTCAAGACTGACCCTTGAAGAATTCCACTTTCTAACTGCCTCTGTCCTGCCTTTCTCCTTCCCACAGAGCTCCCTGTCCTTTGCCCCAGCAGTTCTGCATTTGCCATCCACACTAATCCCCATCTTCTCAACTTCAACTAGTAATTTCCCATGTGGTGTAATATCAGATTCTTGACTCAAGTCTGGATAGAGTAAAATCACCTGTATTTCATTTGTCTAGGAAAAAAAAAAATCAGTCATCAAAGAGAAATATGAGGTTAAGCTGAGCTCCTTTAATGTGCCAGTTCTTTCCAAATCCTGGGGTGGAAATCTGCCAGTGCACCTTCATCTGAGCACATGGAATTCTTTAAGCTTTTCCTTCCATCTTACATGTGATAATTTTCATTCCCTTAAGTATGTGCCTACTAGAAATCCTGTCTTTGCCCCACTGTTCAATATGATCATCTCTACTGAAAATGCAGGCAAAGTGGGTTTAGTTCATTTTGGACCATGTGTAGCCATGGTCTAATCTCAACCCCGTTCTCACTACATAATGACCACATTTCTCCTCTTTTCCTCTTCTGTATTTATCGAGCTGAAACCTTCTGCCATCTGTTTCATTTCCTCTTCAAAATCTGATTCACAACTTCACTACTGACATTTCTCATTCTACCCCTACGTTTTCTGACCTCAGCAAATTAAAATGGGATGACTGAGGCAAACAGTGCCTCCAGTCTCGCCCCACCCCTCTGCTCCAGTGCCACCCTCGTGGCAAAGATGACAGAGCAGCTCCTAAAGCAGGTGGGGAACTGCAGGGCTGAGCACGTCACCGGCACAGCCGCTCTTCAGGACCTGCTGCACGAGCAGTTCCATCAGCCCTGTGGGAGGGTGATGGGCTCCAGCAAGGAGCAAGGCAGGGGGGCCTCCCCTGCAGTGCTTCCCTCCAGATATCTGGTCTCGTCCCTGGCTGCACGGGAACTGAACAGCCCATTGCTGCCCACACCTTCTGCCCAGCCCTTGCCTGACTCCGCATGTGTTTGGGGCTGCTTATTTATCCCACTGGTTTCGGAGTGTTTCCCTTCAGGGTTCGTCCTCCTGCATGTTCCAACGAGTTTTGGAATCCAGTTTCCATCACATTCAACTCCTCAGCTCCTCAGTGCCTTGGTTCCACTCACTAGTTCCCTTAATTTCCCAACATTTGTCCTTTTTGAGATGAATGTTTGGTGTGTGACTACAGACAGTGCTGGAGATTCAGCCCTAATGAGGTACCTTTAAAAGCTCCTCTTTCTTAACCAGGGTCTTCAGAGGCTCTGGATGACTCAGAGCTCAGTACTTTAGAGACTGAAAGAACTTCACTTGCCTTTCTTGTGTGTGTGAGGCACTGTAACCCTTCTCAGGATTAACTAGATTTTCATTTAAGGACAACTGAGACATAAAGAGCCTAAAGATAACACTTCAGAAGATACTCCACTGTATGAGTTAAGTGCACGGAGGTGAAGTACAAAGCTTCCTAACCCCACTGAGATCACTGCAGCAGTCAAACCTTGCTCACCTGAATGCCAGGTGCCTGTGCCAAGCTATTTGCTTTGAATTTTGTCTAGTTTCTTGAAGAAAGCAAAGCACAATCCAGGCTGTGGACTGACCTGTCCCAGACACGCTTAGGACGGGCTTAGCTGAGACTGGCCATACAGGCCAGTGTTAGAAAAGAGGAGCCAAGCCCTCAGAACACTTCACAAAAACGTACTTGTCACCTGAGCACCTTTAAACATCACTCTCAGGTAGGTTACCTGTACTCAGAGTGGGATTTGAAGCTCAGCAGTCAGTCACCCACCCACTGACTTTCCCTGCTCCCCTGACACTCGCTCTGGGATCCTGCCCATGGACACATCCTTGTTTCACCTGCTTTCTGAGCTGCAGGACAGCAGCAGCACAGCATGAGTGACACCACCACAGCACTGAGGCCGTGCTACCATCCTGCACAGATGGGAGCTCTTCCACTGGCAAACTGGTGCATGTTCAAGCCCCGTAGAAAGAGATGAAATGACAGAGAAAAGCAAATTTTTCTCCTTTCCATGAATATACTTGAAAATACTCTGCAGTTGAAGAAAAATATGCCCCTCTCCCAGAGCATGTCTGATTTGACTGCCCATTGCTCTGCTGGGCACCTACTGACCTTGGCAGGGTCACAGGACTCGTGTTTGTCTAAAAAAGTAACCTCCTTGTGAACAGGCTCTTTGCTTTGGGAAACACAAAGCAGTCTTGTCTTCCAAGTGTCCAAGCCTTCTTTTCACGTCTGTTTAGTCCTTCAGTAGCATTTATTTTTGGCCTTGAGAGAAAAACACAACTCCACATTAAAGGGGTGGTGTCCAGTTAAACCCACAGGCTGCACCAACCCTTTGCTCCCCCTTTGCAGGGGAAGGCAGTGGAGGAGCCCAACAAAGAACAGGAGAAAACTCTATTGCCTGTTGGGCACAAAGTTGCTTTTGCTTTCGAGTGAAAAGGAGCAGAGCATCCTCAGAAGCACAGAAAAACTGGCCAAACAGGCCAGAGCCTGGATGCCTGAGGCTTTTTAGTAATAGTAATAACAAGTCCAGGGGCCACATTTCCATTTGTCCTGGAAAGCCTTTCCAGCTAGGATCGCTCAGGGCAGGGAGACACTGATGTTCCACAGTGTTGTTCTCAGTTTGTGGTGGGTCTGACTCTGGCAATCCCAGACTTTAGCACATCACCTATGGGGGACACCAAACCAGAAACACAGCCTGTCCCACAGTGAGCACAGCCCTGCCAGCACTGCAGGACAAGGCTGTTGCTGCTGTGTGCAGGAGCTGAGGAGGGGCTGCAGGTCACCTCTGCCTCCTGTGACCAGGCCAGCTGCACACACACACCCTGCTCAAGGCCAGTGCTGAGCCACAGTGCTCAGGGGGTTGTGCTCACCTGTTTGACTCTGCAGAGCAGAGGAGTTCACACAGCCCGTGCCAGCTCTGTCCCCTCAGCTCCAGCAGAGACCTGTGACTGTGTGTGGCCCGAGGCAGCTGCACAAGGGCTGTCTAAGGGCTCACAAAGCTGAAGCCTGAGGCACGAAGTTCAAGGCAGAGGTCCTGTACAGGCAGTGTGTGTGGTCAAGACCTGCATTCCTTTGGGGAGAGGCAGAAGAGGAGCAGGACTGCATCAGGAGCTCTTTGGGCTGGATCTGCAAGAGGAAATAAGCTCAGTTTGGCCACAACTATGTTTTGGGCTACCCATCAGCATCCAGCATCCCAGGTCAGGGAGTTGTGCTCCCTCCTTTAGGACTGACTGAGCTGGGCCCCTGAGAACAGTGTCATGAGAGCACCCTGCTCTCCAGACCTACAGGACAGGGACCACAGCCCTGCCCACTGAAACCGGGGGGACTCTGCCACAGGCCTGACTCACCCCCCTCCTGCAGCAATCCCTGAGCTTGTAGGTCCACTGAATTCAGTGAAATTAGAGCTGTCAGGCCCTGGATGTCCATGAAGGCATGGCTGGGCCCAAGGAAACGGAGGCAGCAACTCCTGGACATGATGGAAGCTGAAGTCCCAGGAAAGCCTGTGTCTGCCTCACACGGAGCGAGTTAGGGAATATTAACAGCGCCTCACTCAGAGTAAGTGCTTCTGGATGCCTGGCTGACTTTGGCAAGGGGCACTTTGAGAAGGATAAAACTGCATTTTCATTGCTGAGAATCCTCCTCCAGTAATAAGATGTGCCCCGTGGGATGCTGGTAACATATTGGTATTGTCTGCAGAGTAGCTGGGGGCGAAGGGCTGACAGTGCTCAACCCTACCCATGGAACACCCCTCAATGTCACCACCCAGACCCAGGATTTACAAGCACACAGGCAGCCACAGGTAGGCTGTCCAGCTGTCCTCCAATTACTCTGGGAATTTAGAAAAAAAAACCCCAACCCAAAGCCCTAAGTAATTTTGTATTCTTTCCTTTGCATATAAAACGTCATTAAAATAATTAGAAAAACAGATGCATTGTATCAGTAACTGACAAATTAAGAATTCAGTCATGGTTGTTCAGGAACCCACTGCCTCCTTGCAATACCAATAATGATTATTTATAGCCTGCTCTGCAAGGAAAGTGGTCCAGAAAAATAGAACTATTATAATGTGAAGCAGTCATCCCCAGAGAGGATTCTAGTGCAAGACGTAGCCGAGATCTCACACCATTTCCTTGTCTCGAATTATAAACTTTATTGTGAGCACTGTTTGTGTATTTTGTACAGAACGTCCTGGTTCCTCTATAACAAGTATCCATTTTATTCCTGCTGAATTTCATTGAACTTGCCCCTGATTTATAAGAGGCAGATCCATATTAGTGCTTTATAGAGTGATCTCTTAGCTGCCTATTCACAAGGCTGTGCAGCCTGGCAGAAGAATGAGCGGAGGGAATGAGCTGGGTGGCAGACGAGTTATTAGTCTGATGATATCACCATAGCATCTGGAGCAGTTACACGCAGCACTAACACAGGGGATGAGAAATCCTCTGCTCTTGAAAAGAGCTAACAAAGAAAACACACAGAGGGTGGGAGCTGTGGAAGAGCCACAGAACACAGAAGGAGCTGTACAATGTCACATCGCAGGAACTGAGAGAGGCAGGAGCAGAATCCTCCTCTCAGCCCTCTCCAGCTTCATGCTGCCTTTGCTTCTTCTGGTTCTGCATGTGGATGTGACAGATCTTTAACTGGATGTTCAGTCCAGAAAAAGGAAATAAATTTTTTTCTCATTTGTCAAGAGAAGCAGCTTTCTGCTAATTTTGCAAACAAATCCTTTCCCATGATTAATACCTGTCTCCTGTGCTCAAGACATCAGTCTCTGCTAATAAAGCAAAGTTCTCTTCTCAGAAAACGGTTCCCATTTTTTCTGCTAACATTCCTCCTCACAATTGCCCTTGTTTAGCCCTATGATAATTTTATGATGCACTCCCAACATAACTCACAGTGCTTCCTATTATTGTGTGCCACAAGTGTTTACAGAGCCATTTTTGTGGCAGATACCAGCCCTTAGACATTCCACATTTCCTGTTTCACTGGAGCCAATCACTCACTGTTCAGTGCTGGGATGCAAGTCCCTAATTAATTTATACACAACGAAGCACTTCAGTCACTGCAATGAAAGTGTGGTGGAGAGCAACCCATTGGTAAAAATTGGCTATCAAGCATGGACAAATTATTTCCTTTTCATGTTTCCATCAATATTAAGATTGATTAATCATCTTTCAAAAAACCCTTCCCCCAGCTGTGCCAAACTGCCTTTACACTTTTCCACTAGTGCTCTATGGGACACCTGGGCCAGTCTGGCTTCCTCTCACAGCAAGGAAACCTCTCTGATGTGCTGAGAAGAACTGGGTTTTCACCACCACAGGGGACTTCACAACTGGTCCAACCCCCCTCATATTCTCTTTATAGACTCAGAATATAATAGCCTGGTTTTAACAAAAAGAAATCAAGATTAAACTCAATATATTCTGAAGGAATGAAAATTCCTAGCAACAGCTGAAAGGGAAGTGGAATCTATAAATGCCTCTTTCATCTTTATCAAATTACTATTCAGTGCAGTTACATTTATTAATAACAACATTCCTTAAACCACATTGTAAAAAGCCATTAGCAAGAAATGCTTTAAAATGTTCAACAGGCTGTAACAGATGATTTATCAAAAGCTGAAACAAATACTGTGAGCAGAGTGGGCATTTTCATGGGCCACAAAGCTTGGCAGAGGGATGTTATGGTATGTTCAGAGATGGACGGTTTGCATGGCATAACTTAACTTTTTAATTCCATCACCTCCATTAGGAAGGGGTAACACCAGCTCCTAGTGATCTTTGAGGTTTTTTTCATTTCACTTCTGTGTGTACCCACCCCTGAAAACGCTGGAGGGCATCTCAAAGTCATCACCTGTGGCCTCTGTGACACGCTGAGGTACCAGAGTGCTCTGAATCAGGGTTGGAGAGAGTGAACCTGTGAGAGCAGATCTCTGCTCCCAGAGGAAACACCCTCTGACTGTCCCAAACCCTGACAAGGGGAGCCCTCTAAGGAGTTGTTTAACTGTCCCCAGGAGGGTCTGACCAGGGGGCAATCACCACATTGTTTTCCCTTTCAGCACACCCTGCATTGGCCCTGCAAGGTCACATATTCCCTCCCTTCGTTTCTTTACTTGTTTTTTCAAACACAGTGGGGATGTCGATCACTGTGAGTAATCACTGTGGAAGGGCTGGATATTGCCCCTGGATCCAGGTGACTCTGCCAGCATCCTCACGCATCAAACTGCCAGGCCCGACTAGTGTGCACACCCCACAACACTGAAGGTTTGCCCAGGTCCTGGGGGGATCATTCCAGAAGGACTGTGAGTTCTCTCAGTTGCTTCCAGCTTGCAGCAGAGAACAATAATGGCACAGACAGTCGGCACTGCTCCGCTCATTCCCCAGCCGTGACTGTGGCTATCGCAGCCTCCCGCTGCAGCAGTGTAAGGAGGGTTTTGATGACATTTTCTTTGTTGCTGCAGAAGGCAAAGCCTGAGTCAGGGATTACAGGGAGAGGGGGAAGGGGCAGGAGATGCAGTCAAAGCCGAGGAGGGAGTGAAAAGGCAGCTCTGGGGTCTCAGTCCTTCTGGCTGCACGCGGGTGACCGTGGGTGCATTTGGTTTTCACTCACCTGCTGACAGATCAGGTTCCCTCTCCAGATTCGATAATTCCCTACATCCATAAAGAGATGCCTGAGGCAGGTCAGATGGTTTCTGAGGCAGATAACACAGTGCAGCCCAACTCCCTCTAGAGTGAGAAGCTCTCTGCACTGGAAGCTGTGTTTAATTCCCCCAGGCCGACAGACAGACCTGTGCCACACACCAGCCTCCCCCTCTTGTGTTCGGCCGTTCCCCCAGGGCCTTCCACTCAGGAGCACAAAACGGTGGCAGAACGAATTCGTGGCAGAATGTATCTTCTGTAATCACACACGAGCCAACTTGTTAGATCATTTTCTGTCCCAGCTGAGATTGCAGCTCTGTGATTACTTGTGACTGAGCAGAACTAGAGAACACACAATTACATGGGCCAGAGCACAGACAGCGGCGGCTACAGATGCTGGTGCTTAGCTGGGAAAGTGCAGCACATGGTGGGAGGGAGGGAGGGAAGGAAGTTGGAAATGAAGTGTACATTCCACCTCATCCCCACTGCAGAGCTTTGGGCTTCCAAGCTGGAATTTCTCAGGTGTAATGACAGATTGTGTGGCCTGAAACACCATAAGCTGTGTCAGTGCTCGAGCCTGGTGGGTTCAGCTTGCCCAGCCAGATGAAAGCAGCCTGGACTAACCCTGGTGAGACAATACTTGGCATCTCGCAGGCAAAATCATTCTTGGCTATAACATCCCCCTCCTGGTTCATTTTCTGTTTTTCTCTTGTTGACCTCCAGTGATGGAGGAAAGGGGCTGGACAGGGAAAGGAAAAAGAGAAGGCAGTGGATGGTGCTGTGAGCAGGAGAGGGGCCTGAAGGAATGGGAAAGAGAGGGAACAGCTGTGGGGCTGGGAGGGAAACAGAGACGGGGGAATGAAAGAGATATGCTTTCCCCTGGGGAGGATGGGCTGAGCTAGTGTGAACAAAAAAGGGCTAAAATGAAAGGGAGGAAACTAGAGAAGAGAAGAAAGATGGAACAAGGGAGATCACAGAAAACAACAGGAAGCAGCGCTAAGAGGACAGAGATGAAGGCTGGGGCGTGTTGGGGAAGAGCAAACAGAGAAAAAAAACCTTCAGGAATATTGTGCAAAAGACAGAGGGAATTAGAAAAAAAGTCTGATGAAAATGCCAGCTACCCAGCTGGTGTAAGTGAAACTCCACTTACGTCAACACCACACCACTGATCAGCACCAGGGGAGGAGGTTTGGGGTTGTCTTTTAATTGCATGGAAAGGCTTTCAGCAATGCAGAACATGAATTTCAGCTCCCACTGAAGTCAGAGGGGTTTGGAGGTGCTTACAGCCACAGGAAAACAAGACCCAGCTTGATAAAGCCCATGAGACCAAGATGCCACGTTACGACCTTGAGAACAACCAGCCTTTACCTTGTCCGACTTCCACCCCGAGACCCAGGGTGATAACAGCAGCACATGTGGGAAGGGAGCCCAGGGCAGCCTCAGACCTGCTCCAGGGACACTGCCCAGCTCTGCCCTGCACCACAGCAGCTTCTGCTTTGTTCTCCCCAATGAGCAGTGAGGTCCTTCATCCACATGTCTAAGCTTGAGTAGGGGTAAGAGGCATCCTCTTTGCTGGTTGGAGTGAAATGTTTGGCTTATTGGCACGGCTTGTTTAATTTGGCTCTTAGTGCTCAGTCAGTGTTATTAGAGAAAGCAATAAAAACGCATTAAATATAAGGAACTACATTAAAACAACATGGAGTTTGCAATGCAAACCAAAAAAAGCCAGGGGGCTGAGTATGGAGACTGCCATTCCCTCCTTCAATCATCCTCTTCTCCGTGAATATGGAGAGTGTTTGAAGGGGTGGAGGGCCCAGTGGTCACCACACATCAGATCTGGGAAGTGTCAGATCTGTGTCCAAGGTTGGCTCCTTCCCCAGTGCCAGGGTGGCTGCTGAGGGCAGAAGTGGGAGCAGATATGTCACTCTGGTGCAAGGTGACAATTCAGAAGTACTGAGCTCCCAAAACCGAAGCTCCTGTCAGAGTTTTGCTTCAGTGAAATCTCCCCAGAGGCAACAAGTGTTCATCTTCAGCTTCATATCCCTCTCCCATCTATATAAACCATCATTAAAGAGAACTCTGTATCCCACTGCATTTTCCCTCTCCAGGTTTGCAGATCATGTGCCATCTGTCCCCAACCCCCTGGATGGCAGCAGGCGCAGAGAGTGACACACGGGGAGCAAACACTGGCAATGGAGATGTCACCACTCCAGTGGCAGCAGCTGGGACCTGAGTCAGCCTCCCAGGCTGCCATCACTGACTGGATTGTCACAGATGCTGACATTAACTGGTCATCTTCCAATCCTAATTCACCTCACAGCACACCTTCCTATGCTGCTGTGGCTCATTCGACGCGTTTCAGCTCTTCCACTGCTCGTTCACGGCTGCTCCTCCTCCACCTCTGCAGTCCTTTGCAAACCTCAAGGCCTGTTTCACACCAGCACCTCTCCTCAGGGTTTAGCCTCAGGTTAGTCTCAGCCCAACCCCTGGTGTGCCACAGCAGCCCAGCTGGCACCACACAGCCCCTGGGCTCTGCAGCGGCTCTGCCTCACTGCCAGCTCTGCTGGGGAGCAAGACTAGGGATGCCATCCCTAGGGATCACTGCCCATGTCAGTCAGACAACAGTTAAAGCACAGTTCTGATTGTCTTTGCCCACCACACGCAGCCTGGCTGTGCTTTTAGTGGCGTCGACCAAGAGTTGCTGCCCGCAGCAACATGGAAGATGTCGTCTCCTCTTTCCCTCCAGCAAGTGGCTCTAGAAAGACTTTGAAATGCTGCAAACAGCCCCTACACATCCCTGCTGAGCCCCTTTCTGACTGAGTTCTTACACTTGTCATGTTTTTCCATCATTTTCTTTTGACCATATAATAAAGGTCAGATCCCACCAACACCACAGGGAGGGACTAAGCGACGTCAGAGATGACACGTCTGTCACCTCCCCAGGCTGGTGCTCGCTGCTCTAGCCCAGCTTTTGCAGCTCAGTCAGATTTCCTGGTTTCTGTTTGGCCTTGATACAGGACTCCTGAGGCCCTGGGATCTTTAATCTGCCCGTTTTATTAACTGATCTGAGGCACAGCTGCATCCTCACACTTCTTGTGCACCATGAAAACCACAACTGCACGTTCTGTTTGGGCAAACGGAGAGGTGACTGTTCTAAAGCCTGGAATTCCTAAGGAAACAAAGTTTTACGTATGATCACTCTCTGTGTGTTTGTGTGTGTGTGAGTAGTTCTTGAACGTGTCAGACAATTTCAACATGGCAGAGGAGAGGATCTCTCAGAGCTCTGAGGCTCCCAGAGGTGCTCTGGAGGGGACAGATGAGGGTACAGACACCATTAGTATTCCCTGAGGAAAAGGCTCCCTGCACACCAGACAGAGGAGACGCCACAGGGGTGAACGCTGCTCATTAGACCTGCTGGTCATGAAAATGTTCCTTAACAACCTCAGTGTGCCTGAACGTCTCCTGCCAATCCTGCTGGAGCTGGGCCCTGCACAGCTGTCACATTCACAGCTTTCCTCACTCACCTTGCCCCTCACCCCCAAGTCCAGGTGAGGAGGATGCCTGAGTGCCACTGCAAAATGGGCAAGGGAGGAAACAGCAGGAGGATCCAGGCACAAGAGGAGGTGCAGCAGGGCGAGAGCTGTCCCTCGGCACATCCATTGTTCCCTGGTGGAGCAGCTTGGAGAGAGGGGTGTAAATGACAGGAACTGGATCACTGGCTTGGGCAATGTCAGCACGTCCCTTCGAGGGCATTCACTCCCCCTACACCATGAAACGAGCAGTTATTATTTAACAGCAGACCTCACAGGGAGGAATGTTTGTCTGTATTCATGACCTCTAACAAGTGTGGCAATTGTTTACTATACTCTGAGCTACCCAGCAGTAGCTATAATGTAATAATTATAGAGAAACCTTCCTAAAAATATATTTCTGACGCATCAGCAAAACTCCAGCTGGCACTGAACATATGAGTTCAGCCCAATCTGAGAATGAGATCGTGCACTACATTTTGTGCAGCTGTGTAAAGCCTCCAGTGAGGAGCTCTGCAGTGATGGAGGGAAGGACAAGAAGCAGCACAGAAGAGCCACAGGTTCCTTTCTCCATGGTCAGTGACAACAGAAAACGCCAGGCCCATCTTCAAGCTAAATAAACTGAGATTTTGAAAATCAGAACATCAGCATTTTCTAATCTGGGTACTGACTTGTTGGTGTCTGGTTTTAGAGGTTCAGCCTGAGTCCAGGCTTTGCTGGCATTTTTCATGGAGATGATTCATTATTATCATATTATTTCATCCACACACACTAGAATAGCATCCTGAGCATCCTGCAAGGATCAGCTCTTCCTTGTGCTCAGTGTTAGTGAACTCCAGCTCCTGTTCTTTGAAGAAGGATCTACAAGGGCCTCAGATGCTGCTGCCTTGTAGCAGAACCCCCAAAATGTCACCCTCTTGGCTCTGGCAGTTGGACCAAGGCTGACCCAACCCCATCACTGCTGTTTCAGCTGAGCAGTGTGAAGGGCAATGCCAGGGCACAGGTGGTTGTTTTCTTCTTCCAGCCCTGTTGCAGTGCAGTACATGCCTGGAGACAAGCTGGATTCTTCAGAGATACTGTGGGACCCTGATAGCCCCTAAATGCTTCTGTGTCTCAATTTCCTCACCTGCAAAAAAGGCCAAGATGAAAAACCCTCAACTGAGAGCTTTGTTCAGGTTTGGAAAACAATTTTAGCACCTCGAAAGAAGGTCTCCCTGGAAGCCCAAACTGCAATTTATTGCTTCAATTAAAAAAGCGTGTGTTTTACAATCCACAATCTGTTTACACTTCTTATAGCTGTCTCTCTAAAAAGAACTCAGCTCTGGTAGCTCATGGATTTGGCACAGCTTGTTGGATAAGCAGGCTCACCAACCCTTCCAGGACACACAGTGCTTCTGTGTAACTTTGCAGGCTGTGTTTGACTTGTCTGAACTTGAACAGTCACCACTGATTGATTGGCTTCTAAAAATACCCTCCCGCCATGGTTCGAAGTCTGGAGAGCTCTTGTTGATTTAGATGGAGACCTTCTCGCTGGTCAGAGGCTCAGACAGACATCTGACACCGGGCTGTGCTCCCTGCTCCCGCCCCGGGAGACCCGGGAGCACCTCCTCATTCCAATCTTGTGTGGGGCATGGCAGTTCATAATCATTTTGTCAACCGAAGATTTCCTTTTATTTCTACAACATCCTTCCTTCTGCGGCACCCACAGAAAGCAGCGCCCTCGCTCCGGCTCTCCTGCGCCGAACGACCCACACTCCTCTGGTCACTCCTTGTGAGCATCACCCATTGTCCCCATCCCCTTCTGAGCTCCACTTTGGATTTATCCTCCCCAAGGACAGATGATGAGAACTGACCATGACTTCTGAGGTGAAAGTTCAGCTGTTCCTTGTGCAGTGGCAGAAGAGCTTCCCCATCTTTCTTGGAAACAGCTTGCCCGATAAACCCGATGATCTCATTTGGCTTTTGTGTTCAGTTTTAAAAGGGGTATAAAGCAGGCTCTCCAGTATTTCACTTCATTTTATTTTAGTGTTTGTTATCTGGAAAGAAGAGGGTAGTTAAACTGCCTTTTTAATTAAATTCCTTTAAATCTTTGAAAACAATAAAGAAAGAAAGATAGCAAACAAAGTCAGACAGAAGAATTACCATGTGTATTACCAGAGCTGTTTTTTCCCGTAACACATTTATATATAAATCTCTTTTCCAAAAACTTGCAACATTTCTCAGTTGCTCAGTCTGTCTCCTGGGTAACTTGACACCTCACAAGAGGAGCCTTGTGCCTCTGCTCTTTAGTGGGACATGAGTCTTAGGAACTCTATTGAAATTCTCCTCTAAAGAGAGAGTATTCCTGGTTTCTTGAAGGTGAGAAGAGCTTGTGGTACTGGATCCTTCTCCCTTTGCTTCTCTCCATCTTCACACAGCTTATGAAAATCAAAGGCTCTGAGCAGCAATCGCTTCATTAACCAGTGGTCCCTTTGGGCACACAGACTCTTCCTATAGGTCTGGGAAAAGCTTCTGAGGATTTACACGAGCAAAGAGAGAGTCAATGGGCTTGGGTTTGCTGTAAGAAGGTTCAAACCTGTAGTGCCAAATGTTTAGAGCTCCCAAAATTAAAAATAAGGTTGGGAAACAGTGGTTTAGCTAAAATAACCCGACAAGGGTCCTGTGCTGTCAGCACAGCATCTACAGGATGGGATCCCACTGCATGTGGGAGAAAGAGGGTCTGTCAGGCTCAGACCCACCATCCAATCAAGTCCACGGTGCAATAGTTCTGACCATGATGAAGACATCTGAGCACAGAGCTCCATCCTGCCACATCCCATGTCTCAGTGTGGTGGGAGCGTTATCCCAAGGGATCAGGGCAGCTGGAAGCACCAGTTTGACCAAGCTTGTTGTCTGCCACTGCTCTGCTGGTGACAAGTAGCACAGAGTGGATGTAAAACACAGTAGATTATTGGCACTTGAACTCTAAAATCTTTAACTCTTAAAGTCTAAAAATTCATGACATTAGGACTGGAATGTGTTTGCTGTTTTCTCTGGAACTGGGGAATTGGGAAGATGTTGGTGTGCAGGCTGCTCTGAGGGAACCTGTGCAACAACACCTCACAGCTCTCTCCAAAACCAGACCTTTGTCTCCAAAACCAGACCTTTGTGGTACCTGGTGCTACTTTAATGCACATTTGGCCTTTTTAAAGTACAGGTATCAGAAATGTGACCACTGGGTATTGAGGGCCACTCCACTGGCTACCAAATGGCTCTCCAGCATTGCTTGCTGCTTGCCCTTTAGTAATATCTACTTTATTTTCTCTACAACTTGCTTGATTTCTTTTTTTTTTTCTTAAATAAGGAGACAATGCTTTCTGTGTCTCCTTCCTCAGACACCACTGCTCTCCCAGGGACCTCTCAAACACCAAGGCCAGAAACCAAGTCCAGGAATTGTAGGTTGCAGTTAATCTAAAATTGGTGACTTGTCAATTTTAATAGTTTTAATTTCCCAACTGTCTGCTTGGGTTACACACATGAAACTTTTAAATAATATGCCTTCTCTGTCTCCCCACATAGAAAACCACTGTGTTCCCCTGTTCTCCATAGACTATGTGACCTTTAGCTGCTCTCCCTTGCTTATCAAGTCAAGGAATTCATTCAGCTCCTCAGCAACCCCAGCCACTGACTCTCCATTCACATCCCTCTAAAGGCCCCACCAGCTCCTCCATCGGTTCAGAAAGATTTATACTTGTGTGCCCCTTCATATCCTTCCTCCTCAGGCTTTGATTTACCCTCGTGGCTTCCTTATCACTCGATAGCACTTCCTACATGCTTGTCTTTACAGCTTCTTGTTTTCTCTCTTTGAAATCACCAATGAGTTGTGTTTCCTTAATGGCACTGGGAAGAATTCTCCCGGCACAGAGGCCTTTGCAAGGAGCTGTGCAAACCTGAGCTCCCGTGGAACACAAATGGCATTTTGCTCCTGACGTTGGCCCTGAGCACAGGAAGGACTTTCAGGCCCTACCAAACCTCCTTACGCAGTTCTCAGCCCCTTGCCTGCTTTTACATTTCCTGTGCACTCACTGAGGGAAAGCTCTGTGCCCTCCACGAGGCAGGAGGAAATATGACCTTTTTCTTCTGTTTTCTCAGTGCCCCCTCCACAAAGAGCCACCCCAGCCCAGCACCCCTTTCCCTAGCACAGACAGTGCAGCCACAGCTGCAAAATTCTGCTCTTCAGTTTCTCCCCTCCTGGGTTTTGTTTGATTTGTTACACAGTTTGTGTTACCCTGTTAAAGAAAGGGGACTAATGGGAAAACACAAGGTCATGCTGGGAAGTACAGTGGCTGGGGCGACCACCACCCTAAGGATCCCCACTGGGGACTCCTGGAATCACAGGTGCACCAACCTGGAGCAGAATGATGGACCAAGGAGAGCCACAGCCCCCTCAGTGCTCAGCTGCTCATTGGCCAGACCCGAGGTTCGTGTTCCTCACCTTTGAACTCAGCCTTTGAAGTCACTTCCACATTCGCTCTCCTACTCCTAAATACTCCCCTCTGCAGGGATTAAAGCTGGCAGTAAAACATCTCACAAATGTTTATGATCCCAATTACACCTGTTCCTACAAGGATTTCACAGTCGATTGAGTCGCATTATTCTTCTCATATTTGCCTTTCCTGCCCTGGTATCCAGATTTCCCAAGCACACAAACCCAGCGAGAGTCCTGGCAGGTTACGAGTTCAGAGTATTCCTTAAATTGTTTTAAACTCAAATCCTCACCAAGTGCAGATATGCCAGTCAGGCAGATAATGAGATATCTTCAATCAGCTGCAAAAAAAGCAGGAATGTTTCCTGCAGCATTGCCTCTGTGAAGGACTGGGATGTGTATGGCCAGGAACTCCACAACTGCTGTAATTTTTAGATCAATTTTACCCAAATAAAGGCATTCCTGCTTTACACCACACAGCTTTGATCCTTTAAGGGGGAATCTCAGCTACCAGTGTGAGTTCATACTGATCTGGACACCAATACTCAAACATGAAAGAGGCTGGGCAGAAAAGCAGGGGGAAATTTTAAGCTTTTTTTTGGCATTTACTCAGCCTGAATTTCCCAATAGGAAAACAAAAGCTCGGCACTTATGGGTGAAATTCCCCTCTGACACAGTAAGGCCTTTTAAATGGGAGCTAAGGCAGGCACAGGCCATTTGCAGTTAGACCCTACAAAGTCTAATAGGAAAAGAATAGGAAATAGAGCCTTTGAGAGCCCCCTAGTCCCATCAAAATCACCTGGAAATGCCGGGTGCTGTAAGGAGAGGAGAGTCTCGACTTGTCAAATATTCCTGGCCAGAGCTCAATTTCAGGTACAATCACTCACTGCCAATCAACTTTCAGCCCCTTTTCTCCTGTAACCTACTTCAGCTGTTAGCACCAGGCAGCAATAAAACCATATCCAAGCTCACTCAGAAATCATACTGAAATGCCTTCGTGCAAACAGTTCCACATCCTGCACATCAGACTGCACGTGGGGACATCTTTCAGATTTCCAGTGTAAAAACATTTTTCCAGTAGGAAAAATCAAGTGCTACAGTAAAGGCTAATCTAATAATTATGTTCACAAGGATCACTCCCCACCTTTGAATGTCCATGAAGTTGCCACAGAGGTACCACGGTTACATCCTCCTCTAGTTCTAAGGAAAATACAGCTTATCTCTTCCACTGGGATTCCCAATGTTCAGTAGTTACAGCTCTGTCCTAAAAGTCTAATTACACAACGCAGTAAAAATAGATGCAACACAAGCACTTACAAAAATGTACTGCAATGTCAAACAGCACTGCCAAAAAAACACAATGGCAGGCCTTGGTCCTGCAAAGCCCCACATGCAGTCACGCTGCTTTTTCACACATTTGGAATAGCTTTTCTAAAATCCATGAGCTATCCATAACAGGCAAGGCCTTTTGCAGGACCAGAGGATTCCTTTCCTTGTTCTACCGGTGGAAAATTAGACCTGCTCACTCCTATATAACCTCTTTCAAATAATATTGAATTACCTGCAAGTTGCTAAAATTAGACTAACAAATATATTACTCTGTAGCCAAGCTGATAAAATGTGACTGTTTACATATGATTTAATCCTAGAACTAAGATTAAAGACTACTTCAAACAGAGCCTTTACCCACTGCACTATGTCACATAAAATTCTGCTCGGTTTCAGCGGAGCTGAGAATGACTTTAACAACCTTGTTAATCACAGATTAAGAATGGAAAGGATCCTTCTTGGCACCAGGTGTGCCATTAATAACGAGTGGGGGTGCAGGGGAGCCGCAGAGTGACCTCGCCGAGCGCCAAGGAGAAGCTCAGAGGGCTGGAGCTGAGCCATGGCCCGAGCACAGGCACGGCCGGGCCCCGCAGCTCCCGTGCCTCCCCCGGCACAGCAGCCCCGGGGACAGGGGACAGGGGACAGGGGACAGGGGACAGGAGCTCCCGGGCCCTGCCTGCCCTCCCCTCTCCCCTCGTGTCTGCCTGAATTTCTGCAAGCCTACCCTGGAGCCGTTTGAAAGCTCTGCAGCTGTCCCTGGGAATCTGAAATTTCCTAAATCAGTGTTTTCTAGCCCTAATGAAGTCCCCTCCCCTTTTGGTGGTTTGTGCCCTGGATGAAACATGGCGTGAGACTGGTGTTCCTCAGAACACCTTTCCCTCAGCAAGGGCACTGCAGGCAAGTCTTTAAAGGCACGTTCAAATCCTTGTCCAGCCCAGCACTGCAGAGGTGCTGGGGGAGGCTGAGCACAGGCAGCTTCCCGTGTGGCACAGCCCGTGGAGCTCCTGCCACCCTCCTCTCCTGATCCCACAGGTAACTGCCCCGTGCTCCCCAAGGCTGGGCTCAGGGCCAGGCACCTGGGCCCTTCCCACGGCAGCACCTCCCCTGGCCATTCCCTCCAGGATCTCCTCTGCAGTGCTCCACGGGGCTGGAACAGCCACCCTGTGCCCCCCAGCTCTCCTCCCGAAAGCACTTTTCTGCTGGGATGGGAAATCAGCCCCTCTGTTTGGGCAGTGTCTGGTCCATGAGCAGGCCCTGTCACCGAATCAGATGTGAGGGACAGGTGGCTGGAGTGGGGAGAAGGTCCAGACCTGCAGGACCCCAAGCCCTGAGTGGAGCCCTGCGAGGTCCTTTCCGCTCACCCCAGGCAGAGTGCCAGCACCACAGGCTCTCCCGACCCCACCAAACCACACAGGGAGAAGGGAAAATCTGTTCCCCATTAAACATATCTAATGATCATTTTTAAGTACAACCACAAAGGCTTTGCCTGAGCAAAATTCTCATCTGTACCTCCCATGCAGTCCCAAGGTCCCCCAAAATGGATCAGAGAGGCTCTGCACTCCAGAATACTCTGGTTGCAAGAGCTGTCCTGTGCACAAGCACTGGGCAATGACAAGTTTTTCCACCAGCAATCCACTACAGAAACTTTGCAAGCCTATCTTTTGGGTTTTAGCTCTTGCTCTGCAAAATCCAGGTCTGTATGGGCAGCACAGAGCACACTGGGGTGGTGCCCAGGGATCTGGGTGGCATTGCCAGCCACAGCACAGTCAGCCTGACTAACCACCTACAGGTGAATTATCTCCCAGATGTTGCAGGCAAGACAGAAAATACAGAGAGGATGGACATTTCTTTCCCTGGGATCTTCTTAGAAGATGTTTGCCATAAATCTCTTGAAGGTAAGAAGCAGAAGAAAAGATCTGGAATCCTCCCTTGTGCTGTGCAGAGAAGATAAGCTGTGATTCAGCACGAAAGCCCTTCTGAGTTTTTCCCAGTTCCCATTACCACAGTGCCCAAATATCCCATTGTGAAACAAAGTCTCCCCCAGCGAGGTGCAGTGCCAGCACACAAGAAACATCAGGGGGTTTACAAAAGAGAAGAGCAATCCTGGCGCCTGATCCTCTGAAAACGCTGTGCAGCCGACCTTTGAAAGGCAATTCCAAAATCCCTCTCATCAAAACAGAGGCTCCTAAAATCACTTCTCACATTTTATAATGTTGGTCAGATCACTGCCCTGACAGTTTTGCAGAGAAATTCAAGTTTATGATCCGTATTCCACAGCCTTTACTCGGCAATTTACTCCATCTTAGGGCCCAGGCGATTGCAGAGAGCATGCACACAATTCTCTTCCCACTTAAATTGCATGTGGTTTGCATTGTTTAGCTTTTTATTGTATATTCTGTGCTATTAATGCCTTGTGTTTTTATAGCATCTCCCAGGTGAAGGACTCAACACACTTAGAAAGGTAAATGCAGCTGAAGAATCCCACCAAGTCTGGCAGAACCCCCCACTCTGTAGCTGCTTTGACAACTTTGTCTTGTAGCTGCTGAGTGGTGCCTTTCTGCTCCTGCAGGAAGCTTGTGTTCCTCTGCAAACGGCTGCCAAGCTGGTGCAGGACCAGACTAGTTTGTCCCTGCAGTTCCCCTGGCAGGCGCTGGGATAGTGACTGAGCTCTCCACCCTTTCCACAGAGCCAGTGCCTGCATGTACTGACTTCCTTGGGAAGCTCTGGGAAAGAGCAGAGCTGAAAAATCCACTGCTGTGCAGCCAGCCCTGATCCAGCTCTTCCTCCCCTGCAAGTCCCGAGGGCTTCACCAGAATGCTGCTGTCAGTACCAGGAAAAAAGGGAATTCTGCTGAAGGTGCCAAGACTGAGCGTGCTGACAGTGGTATTTTCTTTGCCCAGAGCTGCCATGTGTTCAGGTTTTCCTGGATACTTCTTTTTTTTTTCCCATACAAATGGTGCACAGCAGAAGTAGAGGACTTCATACATCCGCTGAAAAGTCGGAATTT
The DNA here is from genome assembly GCF_001715985.3 of Manacus vitellinus. Lineage (NCBI taxonomy): Eukaryota > Metazoa > Chordata > Aves > Passeriformes > Pipridae > Manacus > Manacus vitellinus. Next base: position 8,600,442 of record NW_021939798.1, read on the forward strand.
TCAAAGGGAAGCAGAGATAAGCAACTGCTTGTCTAGGGTTCCTGGATATCCAGCAGCCAAGTTGGGAGTAGCAATTGCTGGGCTTTTGTCACACACACAGGGATCAACTCTACAATACACATGACCCTGGAGATCTGAGCCTGCTCTGTGCTTCTACAGCAACCCCAGTGCCTGAGATTCCCTGATCAGTGGATCAGCTGAACACACACGCCCGGATGCTTCCTGCAAATGCTGCACTCACTGTACCAACAGACAGATTTCTGCAGGGAAATATTTACCTCAACTTGGCTTTTAGCAAGTCTTCTTGTACCTCAGCAAATCAGTGGGATGCTGTCACCAATCTACAACGTTCTGCAAACGCCCAGGACAGATATCATTTCAGTTGAATTAAAAAGGTCACCCAAGAGCAGCACAACAACACAACCAACTCAATCACACGAGGTATTTGTCAGATCTTGTTCCTGTGTGTCGTTCTCAAATATGACTCTCTTTAGATTCTGACTGAGCCATCACACTTCTGACTGTGCCCCTGGTACTCAGACATATGTTCAGCTTTGGTTAAATTTGACTTCTTGTTGTGTTATGCAACTGAGCTTTACTCAGTGTTATCTTCTGATTGACTCCTCCACTATTCCCCTCCCAACGGATTTATCTGAGGCCAATGACAGCCAGCAAATACTCACTAGAACTCTTGTCTTTGGCAGCACACGCTGGCAGTAAGTGTTTTCAGAGGCAGTTTGAGAAGTGGGTGTCACTTGCATTAGCTCACTCTAAAATCTTGACTCACCCTTCACGCACATAATCCCTCCTGCAAATTCTAGGCCACGGATTTTAATAGAGTCTCCAAAGGAGGTGTGAGGGCCGCTGGCTGTGCTAATTTAGTTCCTATTGATTTATCTCGTCTCCTTTCATGGCAGCAAATTGTAAATGCTTCCTTCGCTCCCCTCGGTGTTTGCTCCCTGCGTGACAAGTCTCCAGCACTGCTGGAATGTGTTGGTGAGAAGCGCCGTGGCGGCTGTTTGCGGAGTCACAGAGACAGAGCCATCCCCCACTGACAGCCCCACTTTGGAAGAGCTGTCTCACTCAACCTCTACCTGTTTACTCAGAGGAAAGCTCGCCCTGGGACGGGAGGGCTCCATAACACACAAACAAAACTCTGTAAGGCATTAAATAAACTCCTCTTTAGGACTGGGAGTCAGACTCACTCGCTGTCAGTACCATGGAACAGCAAAGCAATGGAGGGACATTGATGCTTCATTACTGTGAGCAAAAGCACCTCAATCTTGCCTTTCTTAGGTGTGTTTAATTAGGGCTTGATCCAGTCCTGATCCAGTCCTTGAGAAAGGGCTGTGTTCCAGTTGCTTTTAGTTCTCACTCATGATTTGGGCACTAATCACATATTTTTTGCAAATATAGCACGAAGAGTTTCCTCTAGGGAAGGGGACGTTTAGATGGAGCCTACAAAGACCACACATTTTCTCTTTGGTTATAATTATGTATTACATTAGTGTTGTTTGGGGTTTTTTTTAATGAACAAGTGACTTAATCTTTATAATTACACATTTGGAAAAAAAAATAAAAAAGGAAGAAAAGGTTCCAGCTGCCTTTTGCAGTGTGCTTCCCCTGCCCCCTCCACTGGGAATCCCAGCCTGTGCCTCTGAAACAGATACTGGGACTGGCATTTGCCAGACTCAAATCCACAAACTTCTGGTTGTGCCAGTTTGGGAATTACAGACCTGCTGTCTGCAAATGACTGGTTTTCAAAGCACAGGCAGCCATCATTTCAAAGGCTGAGAAAGAAATATATCATAAATCAGCATATGTGGATTTTATTTATAAAGATCTAATTAAATTTTGTTCTGTAATTTCAATATGCAGTTTACACACACAGGGTATATTTTTTTCCTTCCTCTTTCTGGCCATGAACACAAACAATATACCTTATAATTCTCTCCCTCCGTAATGTGCCTGTTTTGTGTGCTGGTAAAGTAACATCTCAGCCTATTGTAGCTTGTTACAGTGCACTATAGAATTTTTATTGTATGTTACAGTCTGGTTTGGAGATCATCCAACCAAGCAATCTGCTTCCTTTTAAAAAATAACATAAAATACTGTATTTTTCATAACGTGTATAAATCCATGCAGAAATCCAAGCCCGGAAAATAAACACAGCATTGCCAACACCAAGCACTTAACAGTCCTGTCCTAGGCCACAAAATCATGAGTTTGCCTTACAAATCTGGAGATCTCAAAGGAACATAATTTTGCGTTTCCTCTCTTCGCCCTTCTTCCTTTTAATACTTTTTGGTTGTTTTTAAGCTATTCTGCACAATCACAAAAGTTGTCAATTTACCTTCAGCTTTAAAGAATTCTGAAACTCTCACATAATTACAGGATATGAGGAACCAGAGCTTTGAAAAACAACTGTAACAAAATGTATGGTAAAATCACAAAAGTGGGTGCCCTTGCAGGCTCAAATCCACTACCTGGCACAGGGTTGACACCTCCTGATCCCTGTTAACCCTCCCTACTGAGATGCTTGGAGAACTAAGCAGGAGCTAAGACTGCCCTGAACACACGCAGCAGTTGCTTGTCTCTACCTCCCTTTGAAAATTCCCAAATTTCCAGTTTACTATTTGACAGGCTTTCTGCAACCAAACCAAACAGGATCCCAGGTTGGGAAGACTATTTCAAAATAATATTAAATGTTTGGTTCAACTGAAAATATAATTCCCTTTAGCAGAGTTTTGGATACTTTTTTTTTTCCCAGGAAACACTGAAAAAAAAGGCAGTAGTCTGGTGTGAGTGCTTGACTAAAGCCACCAAGGGATTGGAGCTGCACAAGGGGGTTTGAGCTGTCCTGATTTTATACACCAGAGTTACACAGAGTTACCACACCTCTACAGGAGACTTCTGAGTTACTGTGTTTGTTACAGGGTAGAAAGAGGCAACATCCCCCTGGGCAGCAGCACAGCAGTGGCTCCTGCAGGGACCACAGCTGGGGAAGGGCTGGGCTGCCTTCCCGTCCTCCACCTGCACCCAGATCCCTAAAGTTCACAGGATGGGCCTGCTCAGGCTTCCCTGGTATGACAAAAGCGTTTTGTTGTAGTCAGCAGGGCCAGACAAACAAGCATTAAATGACAGATGATCTGTCTGCTCCAGCCCAACCTCAGGCAGGACTCAAGGCCTGGCACAAACACCCCTGGGGCCAAGGACCCCTCCTGGGTTCTGCCCCTCGTGGGCACTGAAACCAAACCCTGTGCAGAGCAGGCTCACTGCTCCCTGCTCCAGCCCAGGCTGCTCCCAGTGCTCTGAGACACTGGGCAATCCCTGCTCAGAGTGGCCTTGGTGAGTCAACACAGACTGGGCATCTGGAAACCAATTCTAACAAATGCTGAAGGGCCACACAAGTGCCCAAGGAGCCCTTCCTCACAGAGCAGCCCTACAGCTCATGCAGGAGTGCCTGGCTCCAAGCACGGATCCATTTTCAGATGATTTGTTAGGAAGTACATTAATTAAAGATCATCTTTCACTGCAGTGTTAGTTGCCAGCAGAAGGATTGCATGCAGCAGATATGCTCTCAGTGTTGACATGTAAGGGGAGCATCACTTCAGCAGTGATAGGAAGGTGCTGAAGGGATAAAGCCCACCCTCCCAGGAACTCCATCTCTGCACTCACAGCAGGCCATGAGCCAGCCAGGAGCTGGTTTTCTCTGTTCCACATCCCCAGCATCAACACTGAGCCAGTCCCACAGACTCCCATGGGATTGCAAAGACCTCACCCTGTGCTGGATGTGTTCATAAGGTAAAAGGCAAAGCTCATGTGCAAGTTAACCAGCAAAAGGCAGTTGGGATAAGAGATGCAGACTCAGATCCATTTTAGATGCTCAGTTCCTACTGACAAATCACCTGGAGTTTGGAGGATACACGTTCAGCTGCAAACTCAGGGCCTCGTTGCTGCTGAGGAGTGGTTTGCGCTGACCTCACTGAGATCACACCGTGGGGTGCAGCAAAGGGAAAATCAGGCCTGCTCTGTCACCCTCTGCCTCAAACTACACAGGGGTGAGCTGGACACGTTCCCCTGGGTGAGACAGAGGCAGGGGTGGGGGGAGCAGCAGCCTCACAGCTCCCACGTCCACGTCCATCACCAGGGACCCCTCGGTCCCACAGGGCACTGTGCCCTGTTCCCATCAGCTGACAAAGGCCTTTTACTCCAGCAGAAAAAAAAAAAAGAGAAATAAAAACATAGCATGGCTCTCTGTGAAATTCAGTTGTTCCTTAAATATCCCCTCACGTCTGCCTCAGGTCACACTGTGAGTCAGTTTGACACATAAAAGGGCTGTTTCGCAAGGCAGTTTCAGATGTGATCAATCACACAGAGCAAACAACCAGCTCCAAAACCACCCAGCTCCAGCAAGGATAAATGTCACTCTTGTGCCAGCAGTGAGCCCATGAGCCCTCACACCCACGCAGGGCAGAGTCTTCAGAGGAGATCACAGGATCCTGTGAGAAAAGGGCCTTGTGAATGTGATACTAATGCCACACCCTTCAACAGCGAGGGTCCTATGCAAGAATGATTTCTGTCCTGAAAAATTAATCAAATTCTGCCCAACTTTTAGGCCAAAGCAGCTCCCATGTCCATGGTGAGCTGTGAGCCTCCAGGAGCTGTCCTAATATCTACCTGTGCTCAGAGGGCACTCACAAAGTCATGCCATTAATTCGTATGTGGTGCCTGAATAGCTTGAGGAGGCTGTGGGTCTGCTGGCATAGCCTGTGCTCTCATGCTGGAGCATGGAGAGTGGGTAAGGGAACAGGCTGGGGTCAGGACAAAAGGAAGAACTGTTCAGGAATGTCTTGCTGAAATAGCCCCTGAACTCTATGAAGACTTTGTAAGCACTGTAAACAGCTTTCTAGTAGGCTTTGGCCCTCAGCTTGTAAGGGCAAACCCACAATTAGAACAGGCTGCAAAACCAGGGAAAATAGCAACACAGAGTGCCACAAAACCCCCAAGAGGAGAAATTCTTCACCCAGTGTCCAGGCAAACACTCCCTGCAGATGTAATGGCAGAGGTTTCTATAGCCTCTGCTGCAAGGTTTCCCCCTGCAGCAGGAGGGCAGGAGACCCTCAGTGGGACCCTGTCCTGCAGCAGCCAGGGCTGGAGATGGTCACAGGGCAGGCTGGGGACAGCATCCAGATCTGCCCTGGGGACAGGCAGGGAGGCCCTGAGGACAGGCAGGGAGGTCCCTTCCAGATCAATGCTTGGTTCCACAAACTCCTCCTGTGCTGTCTGGGCCGTGTCCAGGTCCCTGCTGAGGGCGGGTGATTCAGGCCAGGGCTCAGATCAAGGTGGGTGAGACACAAACCTCCAGAGGCATTTCCAGCTTTACACCAGCCAGAACTCCCCCTTCTCTCCCAGCATGAGAGAGGTTCGACTTGTACCCTGGTAACCTCTGCTCTGAACAAAGCGGCAAAACCATTAAGTAAGACAAAAGCAACTGAAAAAATCCGGATGGTGAAAGATCCCATGTGTGTGGAAAACATGGTATTGACCCAATAGGGCAGGGAGCAAAAATTGCAGCTAAAATCGTAGCTTAGGACAGCATGGATTGGCCTGAACCATGACAACACATTTAGACTCCTGTGTCACAAAATGTCCTTTTCTCATGGCACCACCCAGCAATCCGGGCAGTAGGATGTCCAGCAGGACCTGTGTGAGGATGGCAGGAGTAAATCCTCCCTGTGGAGGAGCCAAATGCTCCAGAAGCACTTAGGCATGGCAGAAAGCGAGCTACAGCTCCCTCCACACAGAGCTCTCTTGCTAATTGAGCAAGCGAAGGCTTTTCTGGAAGAAAAACAAATACATTTGCAGACAGGCTAAAACAATAAAGGAAAATTTAACAGGCTGAACAAAGGCACTGGAAAGGCAGTGACAGAAGTTAAAGTCTCAGTAGCAGCTGCCTGCAAGGGCAGTGGGGGCTGTGCACCAGCAAGGACTCGCTGCCTCCATCCTCACCTGAGGAAGAGGAGGTGTCCTCACCTGAGGAAGAGGAGGTGTAGCACAAGGCTGCAGAAATCAAAAGGACATCTCAAACAGCAATTAATTATCAAAGCCCAAATCCACATCTAGGATTTGAGAAAAGAGAAGTGCTGGAGTCAGGCACTCTCCTTGGGGAGGAGCCAAACGCCAGGGAAAGCCGGAGCTGTCGGGGCCGGAGCCAAGAGCAGAAGCACGAGGGGGACCTGGGACAGGAGGTGGCTGCAAAGGAGCTCGAGCCCCTGCCTGTCCCTGCCTTTGGGAGCAGGAAAGGTGACATGGCTTCATCACAGACCTTTTCCAAAGAGAGGAATCAGACTTCACTCCTCCTGCGGTTCAACTATCCGAATCAGCGTTAAGGCTGCAAAGGCACAGGGTGGGGATGTAAAATCCTGCATGCCCTGAGATGTTGTTGTGTCACCGTGAGGTGATGGCTGGCAATGGAAACACTGCAGGGAAAATCCCAGTGCTCCTCTGTGCATGATACCCAAACCTGTGGAACGCAGTGATTAGTCACCAGGAACACAGCACAGCAAGTCCCATTTCTCCAGAAGAGACCTGGCTACAAGTGGCCATTTTCTCCAACACACACCACAAGCCTTTGGCAGATTTTTAAGGATGCTTACACTGAGATCCTCAGCTTCAAGGAGAACGAAGATGTGCCTAAAGCCATTTATACTGCCTATGTTTAAGCACGATGCCTGAGTGTAAGGGTGTGATTATATCCCTGCATTTCCTTTGATGCCACGAGACAGGGGCTCCTCACAGCACCCACAACCCTCAAAAGCACCATGACTGGAGCTGCTTTCCCTGGCCAGAGAGGAGCTGGAGGGAGGTGGAACAGAGCAGAGTGAGCAGCCCCAGCATCGCTCATCTCTGGAAGCAATTACTTAATGCAGGAACCCGCCTAGATCCCGGTCTAACTGCTGAATTAGATGTTAATTACTGCGTTGATAGCCTGCTCTCCCTGACGTCGCAGCTGGAATCGCTGCCTGTTCCTTTGGGAAGCGCTGCCGAAGATGCTCCTGCCGAGGGAGGGGGTTGGTGTGATTAACCCGGGCTGTCTCTTTTCACACACTGTGGGCCAGATCTGTGAGGTAAAATCCAGAATCACTCCTCTGAAATTACATGTTTCATAGGTATGACTGAAAACTACAGGCTTATTTCAGCAGGGTTATTCTGGATTTACAGCAAGGAAACTAAAAGTAGAGTTAGAATTTGCCTGTCCTTGACAATTATTTGGGAGGAGTACTGGGTGTGAATTTAAAGCACAGTAGTTATTACCGAATTGTTCCTCAGAATGCAAGTGAATTAGAACAAAGATACTCTTCATTCTGGAATAAAGCAGTAGGGTTTAGGAATAGGTGCTCCAGAGTAGTATTGTGTTATTTTGCAACTCTGGAATAACAAGTCTGGCAGTGAAGATTTAGCAAGATGGTCATTTTATGCTTCACCTTCTGGGCATCAGAGAAACTCCCTTCCACCCTATTTTTTTCAAATCCAGTTGACTCTCCTGAAAAGAGTTTCTGTTCATAAATACAGTGGGAAATTCTACAGGGCTCACCTGCACCACTTCCTTTCAGCATTAGCTTTTTATTGCTAAACTCCTGATTTATTTAAAGTGGAAAAAAAAAATCACATGGCAAAGGAAACCAAGCATTTGTAGGAGTATGGCAACGTTTTCCATACATGCTTTCCCCATGAGTCAGGGTCCATCCTGTGCACTGACACATCCTGCAGACTTGCTCCAACTCGTGGGGCAAAGCCGTGGGTGCACAAAGCCCAGTCACGGGGAGACACCCGGAGAAACCAGAGGGAAAACTCCACAACCCAGGAGCCACCAGGGAGGACATGCTCATTTTTTATTGCAAAAAAATGTACCCCAGTCCTTTTTCCCAGGATATCAGTATGCTGCTCACTTTGCTCCACACTGTGAGGGCTGTGGATGCTCCGGGAAGCAGCTCCTTGGTGTCAGGCTCAGGACATTCTGGAGGAGCTCTGAGGGCCCTGCAGTTACAACAACCCTGTGCATCCCACAGCTTCTGCTGGGACTGGGAAACTCAGCCTTGTCTGAGCCTGAGGACAACTGAGCCCCACAACTCCAGCTAAGGTTGTGCATTCAGAGCACATGGCTGTTCCCACAGAACACCACACCTGGACACATTTATCCTGGAATAAAATGTGACTCGATACCATCCACCTCATCCCTTCGGAGAGTTGGGTTGCACTGGCTTTAAAAGCCGATTAGGCTCACACAGAACAACGCTCTGTTTATTCTACAATGAGTTGTGCAGGAATATAGATGATGGAATGAGTCCATCCCTAAAATTAAACCCAGGAAAGCACACACTGAATTGCATGCATTAATAACCAGTATATATCATTTCAGTGCTCGGAGGACCAAACGGCCTCCTGAGCAGGACAACTTGGGTGCCTATCTGTCAGCAAGATTTCCACCCCCAAAATATCAGTATCTAATCTGAAAGCTAGGCAGATATTTCAGTGGCTTGGACTGTGATTTATAGCGTGGTGTATCAGTCCAAACCTCCTGAATGATCTTAATTAAACTCTGAGGGTGAAAAATTAATCACCACAGTTATTTTATTATGCATGACCAGTAAAAAAATTACTTCAAATTTACATACTGTCTAACTGAAAATTATTTCATAGTCACATTGAGACTCAGATTATTATTAATTATTTAACTTGTCCTTTTATCATTGGGGAGGAACAGGCAGCATTTTGGCACCAACTTTCTGGACAATGAAAGGGAAGGGGCTGCTGTGATATTTCTGCCTTCTCCCACAGGCAGCCAGACTCCACACCTGCTCCAGTCTACTGCAATAATGCCAAATCCCTGCTCCTCTCCCCAGAAATTGGTCTTTATCAGCACTCTGTCTCCAAAAATACTTTTACCAGTGACACAGAACACACACTGTACACCACGAATTCATCTCCAAGCCAGCCCTGTGTGGAACGGCTTGTTCTCAGTGCTGGGCAGGATTATAAGCAAGTTTCTCAAACAGGCAAGAGAACCTGACAGGACAGGAGCTCCCCTGCAGGTTCCCACCCTGCAGGTGCCCCCAGACCAGCCTCTCTTTGGGGCACCACCACGTGCCCAGGACCCAGAATTACCATCCCTTTGGGATGCCTCTGACACCTGCCTTGTCCTGGCAGGGGACAGGGCTCTGCTGGGTGAAGCTCTTCTCACCCCTTGTGTCCCTTCAAGGCACCTGAGTGACAAACTGAGCCTCGAAGCAGCAGGTTGGTGCCAGCCAAGCCCCTACCCTGCTGCTGGGGTGAAGTAACCCCTCACCATTTGCTGTGTATTGTCTTAACTCCTCCCAGCAGAAAACTGATCTGGAACATCCTCACGGATCTCTGTGACCTTCTCAACCCATTGCAGCACCTGAGTTACTGAAGAAACAGGCTGTCCCTCCAAGGAGCTGAACAAACTCCTCCCTGAGGTCCTGTCGGCACCTGAGAGGAGTCAGAGAGGGGCACAGCCACGGAGGGTCTCCTCAGAAGCCTCCCCCAGTCCTTCCCCCACGCCCCACCCGCAGGTTTTTCCCAAGGCACTCCCTGGACACCTCTGCCAGGCACAGGCAGTGTGCTGGGCTGGCAGCCTGCACACGGTGGGGCCATAAATCACGGTGTGGGACGTGCCGTGGCACTGGCTGAGAACAGGGGAGCATATTGACAGGGCTGCCCACAGCATCAATGCACCAACCCAGCAGAGAGCCCCCAAGGTAAAGACAACAACCTGCTTTATCAACTTATCACCCTAATGAGCCAAGACTGCAAATAATAGACAATCGTGTGGGCTAATGGCTTGGGACGAAACCAGGTAAAACAGAATATAGACTGGCATGAACTCTGCAAAACACAGTGGACTATTTATTTTGGTTTTCCTCAAGAATACCAATAAGTAATGTTGAAATTGAGAAAGTATCCCAAAAACCAGCCCCACAAGGAAGCCAAGAAGCGCCTGGTAAACTATCACATGCTGCATTGCATTCGCAAGCTCGTATGGAAAATTATTACACCATGAGATTCCTTACTGCCGGTTTCATCATCTGCAAGAAATAGTTGGCCCATGATAATATCAGCCAGAGATCAGCCTGGATGCTCCTTTCCAGCCCTCCTGAAATGGCTCCCAGCCCTATATCATGTGCTGTAACACTGCTCTTCTGACACCACACCAAGAAGCCACAGAGGGGGGCTCGGAGCTGCTGTGCTTGTCTAAGCAGAAGGAGAAGTGGGAATGTAACATCACAGAGTAACACAGACACAATGAAGCCCCCCTGTTTGGTAGCCCCAAAAGACAAGCCCCACCTCACAGCATGGTATGTGCCTATGCCAAAGGGTCACTGGACCAAGGTTCCAACAGCAAAATGAAGACCTGGAGGCTCAGGCTGCACTGGAGCTGTCCCAGAGGGGGGATGTTAGTCAGTCCTGTATATATTTATACATCAGCCTTCAGAGACTAGCAATGCTCAGTTGTCCTCAGATGTTTGTATGCCTGGGGAGAGGTTTCCAGTTACACAAATTTATTGCAGGGTGACACTTACAGATCTGATTTCTTGAGAGAGATAATGAAGTCCAGGAGTTTCTGGCAAGGAGCAGAAATGTCAGTATGACAAGCTGATCCCTTACTATACCATAACTTAATACATCCTGTGCGTGTTTGGGAGGATGTTTTTGATGAACTAGCAACCCAAATTAGCAAGGAATTTTCAGCATGTGCCTGGTCTTCTCATCCGTCAGGTATCAAGATTCACCTTGAATGGGAAGATCATTCCCTAAGCATGACTCCATTGGCTCCAGCATTGCAAGTTATGACTCCAAGGTGCTCAGAGGGATGAGTGGAGAGGTGAGAATGTCCACAATTATTCAGGGAAAGCAGATGCTATCAGACAAGCCTGCACCATGGGTTTCTAGCTCACACAGCTCTCCTGTGAGCAGGGCAGCAGTGACAGCTCCCAGCACTGCCTCTTGGTGACCAGGACACAAATGGACAGTAATGTCCTATTCTCCAAACTACAGAGGACAATGCTGCCCAATCCCAGACAGTTAACTAAGTCCTTCTTTTGTAAATCCCTGCACAAGGAGGAAGCCAGGTTGGTGATTTTTTTGCTTCCAGCAAAGCAAAGGACTCTGCAGGGGCAGTGAAACATTGCAATGACGGAATCAAATACTGCAATTGTGGACTTAAATATTGCAGTGGTGGATCACAGGGGGATGAGGCAGAGCAGCTGACAGGAGTGTGGGCAGTATATAACTCCAACTGCAGAGGAGGAGGACAGGTTTGGGCCTACAGCTTTGTTATCTCACTGTATCAGATCCTGTTTACTAGACTGACAAACACAACAGCTCGAGAAGTGAAACTGTTTACTTGTAGCAAACTGCTGATGCTCACAGCTTTTGCTCCATGTGCCTCTCGTGTTGCTTTCCCATCCTTCCAAATATAGTCTTCTGTGACAGGCAGGATGTGGAAGGCTTTTAAGCAGGAGTCTCTTCCCAAAGGGCACCACGCAGTGCAGTTTGGCCTTTGCATATCACTGGCACTCAGGATACAGAAGGAAATTATCATTCTGGAGATTAGACAGGAATCCATACAAACTCAGAAACAGGGAGATTAATTGCTAGGAGTAATATTACCAAACCTGTGTACCGTGTGCCTGTGCAGGGTGTTTGTGTGTGTCTTTACAAAGTAGGCTGAGTGGGTGGATGTACACACAGCCTGCCCAGAATTTCACAATTCAACTTAACTGGGTGGGGGGCAAAGGAGGCTGTGGGGAGGGAGCAGAAGGATGCATCCATTTCTTCTATGAACTGGATGAATTGTTAGTGTAGGGGTTTCTCACTGACATCTCTGCCCAACCTGAGTGCTGCCCTACTGACCCAACCCAGGAATTCAGCTCCTGATCCTCTGGGCCATGGGAAATCCATAAACATCCTTTCCACTTTCTCCTCCCTGCGTTACATGGATCCAGATCTAGAGGTACTATAGAAAAGGAAGCAAAATAGTTTCTAACATCCACAGGGACCTGAAGACAGAAAAGGATGGATGTGACAGGAAAAACCAACCTGCAATTTCCCAGCACAGAAAAGGTCCCTTGGGTACTGCCAGGGCCCACGAGGCTGCCCAGGGACTGAACATGCTCTGAGAAAAGCAGCTGAACGAGCAGACATCGAGGCCACAATCAAATATGTGCTCCTCACATGCAGTGCTAAGGGAAATGCTGGTCCTCTGGAGTCCATGGGAATTTTGTCATTGATTTTACTGGGGCCATAGTTCCACCCAGGTCCTTTATTTCTTCAGCTGACAACACTGTAAACAACCTCACCGAGTTATAAAGTGGAAACATGCCCAAGGCACTGCTGGTGATGAGCTACATTGCTGTAGGTGGTACCTAAACTGTAAATAAAGCTGTAACTCCTTAGACTTTGCCCACAACAATGTTTTTTCCTGACTAGAAATTCAGGCTTGATACAGAGCAGCCAGAACACGCTGAACTTTAAAACCTCCCAGGGCAGACTGACATGGAAGACCAAGCTGATGCCAGGAACACAAGTAACTGAATTCTCCATCTTAGAAAAGGTTATTTGTGCTCTGCAAAGCTCCAGTGTATAAAATGTATATAATCAAGTCTGGAAAATAAACCCCCAACGATAAAAAAACACCCCCACACCAACAAAACCCCAAATAAAGTCTCTGACATAGTTGAAAAAAAGAATATGCCAGAGAAGAGCCCTCTGGTTTTTCAGTGTTCTCCACAGAAATCTTGCTGGAGATGAGTTTACTTGGTTTAGGAGTTGGCTCCTGAGTCCCCACCTCCCAAATTGCTGGATTCTCCAGGAACCTTCCAAACACCCAAAACTTGTACAGAGAAGGCACCAAATCTCTCACTTTGCAATGGAGAGGTGAGGATAATCAGAGGGATATAAAGTTGGATCTGCCTTCCTGCTCTCAGTGACAATCTGGGCTCTTCTGTGACAAATCCTTGTCCTGTTCTCTTTCCCAAAGCAGCACTGCCAGAGCAGCCCCTCAGCTGGTGAAGCCAAGCCTGGGTGCTCACCTGGGGAAGGGACAGTGCAAGTCACAGCTGCACTCCAAAGTCAGGTACCAGAGAGAGGAGAGGAACAGGTAGGTCCTGAGTACCTGCTGAGGAAAGAATTTGGTTTGGAGTTTCAAAAAATAGCAATATAAGCAAGAACATCATTCTGACACTTCTAAAAGCCAGCAGAAACCCCTGCAGAATGATGAGGTTTGAAATGGTGGTTCCTTCTCTGGTCCATACTGCAAATCCATGCTTTTCTGGCCTGTGTCACCCAGCAGAGCAGGACAGTTCCATGGGACAAGGTTACCAGATGTCCTGCTGACCACGAGCACTCCTTGAGCTATGTGAGCAAAGCCCTCAGCACAACACCAGCAGCACACAAACCTCCCCCTGAGAGACACACAGCTGTTAAATCTCCTAATCTGAGCTCCAAATCTCACTCAGAGCCATCTTTGGTTCCCAGTACATCTTTTGATCTAATCCTTGTCCTGACTTGTGTTGGTGATATTGCCACTGGCAACAGGCAAAGTCAGGAATGTGAGAACAAAGGAACGTAGAACAGATAGAGACCATCCAGGCCAGAAAGCCCAACGTCATGAAAAGCTCATGAGCCTGGAAACTTGGATGATTCTTCTACCCATTTCCTCTACCTTGTCAAATAAAAGTTTTTACATCACCCTGTAAACAAACTGGTACATTTTCAATTTGTTCAATGAAACTCCATTTGAGATTTTTTTTTCAGTGAAAAAAAAAAAAATTCATATCAATGAGACCAAAATTATTTTGATTATTTTCATCTTTCAGATTAACAGAAAACTAGGCAGGAGACTTAAACAACTGAACAATTAAAGAATTAGTTGGGTAGGTTGATGTTGATTCAAGTTGCTGAGTTCCAGAGTAGCTGACACCTCAAACCCAAACTTGGGATGATCTATTCTGCACCTAAGAGCTCCACTGATTGCCCAGCCCTGATCCTGTGGATCAGTCACACTCTGGACATTACAAGTGGAGAGACAGCACTTCACTACCCTGCACGTGTCTGCTCACCAGGGCAGCAAACCACAGAAATACTGACACTGCCTGTCCAAAGGCAGATGAAATAAGAAAGGACACACTCTTTCAACACTACAAGACTCAAGATGTTATAGAGACAGATGCCAGTAAAGCAGATAGAAAAAGCAACATCTATTACTGTTTACTGGGAACCCTGTTTTTTCAGTAGCATCACACATAAAATGCCTGCTCCCGTTCCCATCAAAGTTAAGAGCAGAATTCCCACTGTCTAGCCTAAGGATCAGGCCCACTATATATTTTAAAAAGTTAGATCAGCAGCTTTCAAAGCCTCTAAAGGGTTTTTATGATGCTGCCTAATTAATTCAGAAGCAAATAGATTATTTCTCAGGAGGTGAAAAGTAGGAATTATTTAAAAGCTGCCTTTAGGCAAACTACCAGGGAATAACAAAAATGTAACTACTGGTTATGTCAGATTTCATTTTCCAGATCAAAATTCATTGTGTCAGCTCCTTTTCTTTGTTGTGATTCTTAAAAGATGTAACGAGAGCCCTGTGTGTGTGGGGAAAGAAGATGCTTTGCAGAGCATTTCCCTGTACTTTTCCCCACCTAATAAATATCTTCCAAACGGGAGTCTGTGGGGGAGGGCAAGGCAGTCAAGGAAACAAAAGATGGAGGTGCCTTCCCCTTCTCCAGGTTTCCTTTGCACAGGACAGGAGAGCTTTTCACACATGGAATTGTGCAATTCAAGTGATATTATGGGTCAATTGTTTAAGCACCACATGACTGTAACCCCTTATATTAATTTCTGCATAAAAGGGTAATAAATATCCAGAGGTCTTGTCTTTTGAGTAGTAAATGCAGGGTTGAGGGGATAGCAGAGCTGCAGATACAGGCCCACACAGGTCAATGACAGGGCTGGAATTAGCCAAGGGTTTCCCAGCTTTCCCCTGCCAGCACAGGCTGCCCCCAGGTTTGCAGTGGCTGTAGCTCGACACAGATCTGCTGAGGCAACTGAGACTGCAAGAGCTGCCCACACCAGCCCTGCCTTTGGCCTGGGAAGGTGGAAAATGTCTTCAGAAATTACGGCTGGAACATCAGAAGACCAAAAAGGCACCAAACACCCAAGTCCATGGGGAAGTCAATAAACTCAGCTTCCATTCCACCCCCTGAACCAACCCAGCTGAGATGGAGAGTGATAGCAGAGCTCTCCCCTTAATGCATCACACACTGGTAACTTAGAAAAGCTTACTTAGTGTAAGCTCTGTGTGTAAGAGGTTTGTGCTGCCTAATCCCATCTAAGCCTTCTAAGACACTGCTTTTTAATTCAAGGTTTTACAGGGGAGAGTGTTAAGCCCTGCACAAAGAAGCAAACGGTGTAGGGACCCTGTGAAAAGCACAGAGAGTCCAGCATGTGGCCAAACTCAGCTTTGTGGCAATCCCAGGGTCATGGATGGGCAGGAAGGAGGACTGACAGGCACAGCACAGCCTGGACAGATCCTTCTGGAGTGACTGGAGATGCTGCACTGATGGGAAGGCGGTGGGTGCCCAGGGTACCTTCAGAAAGTGCAGCATGTTAACTCCAGCACCTGCCAGAACTAAACACAATTCCAGCCAAGCAGCAGCCAGAGGACCGACCAGAACAAAAAGCATCTGACCAAAAGCTTTGGTGCTGTGCAACACTTCTCCTAATTTGCTGCAGTTCTGCTGCAGAGGCTCTTCCCCACTGATTCACTCGGTGTTGCCTGGAGGACGTGGGAATGGTTCCTGTGCAACAGGACGAGCAAAGGCCCTGCATTATTCACTCCCACGGCACCGCCAGCCCCGCTGGTTCTCTCCACGCACAGTACAAATCTCACCCCCAGCAATAAAAGCCCAACTCCTGGAAACCACCAGGCTGGAAAAATGGTGTGTCTTCCCAGCAGCTCCCGGCTCCCAGCACGCCAAGGTCTGGCTTTACAGGGAGTGGTGCTGCTGAGCTGGTTTTCCTTTTGGGATGGGGGGGCATTACATGGCAATTTCAAAGACCCTTAAATATTCAAACTTGGGTTTAGCCAGTCAGATTCAGAGAACACCAGAGTTTGAGAGGGCTGGCTCACCCTCCTGTTTTTCTGGGATGCCCTCCAGGTACCTGAGGACTATAAAGCAGAGAAAAGAGGAGAGTCAATAATTCACGCTTTTACAGGACAAAATTCAGATAAGCCTGAGCAAACCAAGCCAGCCATGCACTCTGCTGGGGCTTAGCTGCTCCAGTCCTGAAATATTTTGGCTGATGGCTCCTTTGAATTCTAAAGGAAAATTAAGGAGCTTGCTGTTTTAAGAGGTTTTGCAAATCTCCTGCCTTTAATTCTCCCCATGTACTCTGTCTGGGTGTGTTCTCATTACAACTAGGAAAGACCTGAAGATCTTGTTTCCAGGCTCTTCGGTGTGGGGCAGATTTGAATTCAAGGTGCAAATGCTGAAGGATTTCCTTACTCACCAGCCTTCCCTAGCCTTGACTTAGATCTTGGTGACTCTACTAGTAATTTCTGTATTTTTTCACAACTACAGAGCCTAAACTGTATTTGATGTGAATGTGCTGAAGACAAGGTATTTATAACCTTTCTTCAAAGAGTTGTCTATATTTGAATACAGTTGCTGCTTTAGCTTCCAGTTCTCCTCTTTTCAAACAAGGACAGAGGAAAAAAAAAAGAACAAAAAAGGAGGGGAAAAAAAAGGAAAAACCCTTGCCTGCTGAGAGGAGACCCTCATTTACTCATTATTGTGGAAGCCTTGGAGGAGTCTAAAGGAGATTCACACAAGGACATCTACTTACAATTATTTTATAGCCTTTGTAACGTTCACAGCAAACTAATGCAAGCAAGGACTCATTTCTATTACAGTCAAGAAAGTGTTTATGTTGGCAGAAAATGTATCTTTAAACCTATCAATGCAGCATTACAAAAGACAACAG
Organism: Manacus vitellinus; assembly: GCF_001715985.3. Lineage (NCBI taxonomy): Eukaryota > Metazoa > Chordata > Aves > Passeriformes > Pipridae > Manacus > Manacus vitellinus. The sequence continues at coordinate 8,617,503 of NW_021939798.1, forward strand.
TAAGTTACTTAAACCGGAGAGCAAACCTGTTTAGTTTAATGAAAGAAATAGTTAGGGGCACCAAAGGGTGCAGCAACAGCTGACAGGTCAACACACTGAGTCCAAAAATCTAAATAACACAAATGATGGGAATATGCACAGCAGCTCTGTTATTTCTAGCTGTAGTTAGGAATAAAACCAATCAGGGCATTTGTCAAGGTGCAGCCATGCAAAACACAGCGGCTTTATCTTAAATGACACATAAATAAGTAACATTTCCCTTGAAGTTTTTTGGTTGCTTTAGCCACACACTGGCAGTCACACTTGCTAAGCAGAAAATGGTTGGTTTTTAATAGGCTCTCCTGGGAGTGCTGGGCAGCAGGGACACTTCAAGACAGTTTATTACTATTTTCTCACTCTCAGTCTCCCTTGGGTGACTTCTGGATTATCCATGCCAGGACAGAGACACTTGGGCTGCCTCCAGGCAGGCCAGCTCGCTCCAGCAGAGCCTCTTGGTTTGTGTGAATGTGACCGTGCTGCTCTCAGCAGGCAGCCAGAGCGTCTCTGTCCCACATTCCTGACGCTGGGACACCACTCCCATGCCGGGATGTGCCCGGCCCAGACATCCAGGCACGTTGCAGGGAGCCAGCCTGAATAGGAATCGCCGGCGCTGAGCCAGAGCTAATAAGGCTGGCGAGACCTGAGCTGACTCCTGCAGTCAGGAGTGCAGGGAGCCAGGTCAGGACCAGCGCTGTACCCTCGCCTGGAGCCAGGAGTGCTGGGAACAGGGCACTGAGAGCAGCTCAGATCCAGCCCAGTTTAGTTGCACCAGCTAGACTTGGCCTGCCTGGGTGTTCTAGATTACTCTTCCCAGTACTCACATCATCCAGTTTGTCTCCTCACCTGAACTATCCTGGCCTCTCACAGGCAGTGCTGAGCTGACCATGTTCAAAATTAATTTATAGCAAAATTAAACACTCCAGTGAGCTACAGCCAACCTGCAGTGCAACAGCCTTCAGCCAGATGGTGAGGCTACCACAGCCATCTAGTCTGAGCTCCTGACTAACATGGGGCACAGAAGTTCCTGCAGGCTGGCAGGATTAGCTCTGAGCACTGTCAGTCCACACGTGGTTCTCCATCACCCTCGTGGGGGCTTGGGCAGGGCAGCCAAGCAGGAGGGGTGTTTTTACCAGTAGACAGAATCACTGTCTGAAAGACTCAGTTTGGTGCAGAGGGCTTTGCTGCACTGGCAGGTGCTGGGAGCTGTGGAAGGGCATCAGCTCCAGGGGCTGGCACCAGGCTCTTGCAGCCAGCTCCCATTGGCAGGGGTCAAAATCCCAGAGTCCTGCCCCCAGCTGTAATGAAATCAAGTGGAGTTTTGCTTAAGTAAGGGCTGAGTCAGTCATGAGTCAGGATTCATGGACTTGGCCCAAAGCACACTTACATTTAAAAATAATTGCCTTGAGTGCTTGGATAAGTTTTCAGCAACACCGGGGAGATGTGAATAATTTTGGTCCAGTAGGAAGATCAAAGAATGCTGCAAACATCCCTGTTACCCAGCCTCATGGGCACTGTCCAGCCCAACCACAGGACCTGTTTGCTTCCCAGGGTGAGAACCTCAACCCATGGGTGTCAGAGAGTGAAATCATAGCTACTCTTTGATGTATTTATATGGGTGGAGATTCCAGGTCATGCAATGAAATGGAATTACTCACGCCCTTTTGTTCCCAAGGATTAAAGCCTTTATCTTCATATTCTCAGCAGGAATATCATAATGTTTCGGGAAAGAAACCCTAAGATCTATACCAGTGGTGTGCTACTGTTCTTTTAAATATATATGATGTGCTGTTAGCCTTCAGGACAGAACACAGCAGTGTAAGAGCAAACAAATGAACTAACAGTGAAAGTGGTGCCTGACTGTGAACAACCGAGCTCGGCCTATCGGTACGGGCCTGATCTTCCCTTCCCTCACTCCCACGGAGCACTCATCACTTGTAATCATATGGGAAAACTGCACCAGAAAAATAATGTATTGTTAATATTCCTGTGTTGATTCTTTTCTGCCTGTGATATCTTGCCCTAGCTTGAACAGCCCCAGGCACATCTGTTACACTCACCCAACGGAGACAGTTCCTTCTGGTTGGAAGGTAACGAGGAGATCCATGGAAGTGTTTGCCTGCCTGGTATGGAGTTCATATCCTAAATGATGAGTGTGACCACAACACATGAAGTGACTTCAGGGACAGGGATAATAATGCAAGTTAACAGGTATCAGTTACTCTGTAATAACTGCCTTTGTGCTCTCTCTACCCCCTTGGCAAATGCAAAGTAAGACAAAGTAGTTTCCCCTTCCACAGAAAAGGGGAATAGCTGCTCTGCTGTTACTGGGGCAGGAGCACGAGCAGGGCAATTGTGGGGAAGAACCTGACATGCAGGAGCCTGTTACACTGCAGGAACTCACCTGTACATCAGAGCCCTGAGCACGAGCAGGACTCAGAACCAGTGCAGGTCATAAACTGGGAACAGATAACACAGAGCTACAGAACTTCAGCACTTCTGGGTCATGCAGGCAAACCCTCGTGCTGTGTGCTGAGATTGTGCTAGGCCATTTGGCACTGAGGAGATTATTTGCTTTGGTGACATCTCCTTGTGATTTGCCTTGGCTGGCTAGAAGAGGTGTGAAACAGAACAGCTATTAGAACTAATTATCATTTTTTGCCTTCAGCAGGTGCTGAGAATTTCACAGCAGAGTGCAGAGTGCTGTACAGAACACAGCAAGGAACGGGCATGACACAAAGAATACACAACTGATGTGAGCAGAGTGTCAACTCAGTTTTAAACATGTCTTATGGTACCTACGTGCCTCTCAGTCATTTAGCAAATAAGATCTTAATCACAGTTTCTGTAATAATTTACTACATAGAAGTAATAAAGTACATAATTCCCTTTTCATTCCCCAAGTCAAGCCATTAGGTGAGCATCCAGTATCCACTGAAAAAGAACATGATGCCCAGAGTTCGTGGTTTCAAGGCAAAGTGTAAATATCTCAAGCACACCCTGAAGCAGAGACAGCAAATCCCAATTAAAGACTAAAATTTAAAAAACCTGTCTCATAACTTTATGATGCTATCTTTGGTTTGGGGTATTTTTTTTGTTTTTGTTTTGGTTTTTTTTTTAATTTCTTAACATTTGAGCAAGATGGACACTTGGTAAGACCCAAGTTTCTCTTGGTAGAGAAACAGCCAAGGAGAGACTGGCGAGTAAGTGAGTGATGAGAACAGCACAACACGCAGCAGTCGTGCCACGGGCACTTCACCTGTACTCAGCACTTTACAGGCATTTCTAAGAGGACTTCAATAGGGGATTTCATGCTCTATTCCTTCCCTGGACAATAAAATTGCACTCATCTGCCATCAGAGCAGACACAGACCAGGGGCTCAGAAAAACACTGTCACAGAGATCCCAACAAGAGCCTTTTCCTCATCCTGCCATTACTCAGGTAATCAGTGTGACCCAGTTGTGGCTGTGAGAGGGCCAAGGACTTGCAAAAGACTAAAGCACATGCTTAAGACTGAACACAAGAACAGTTCTAGCAAAGTTAAGCACATTTATAAGTGATTTCACAGAGTTGGACTGAACTCTGTGACTGCTCGGCATTTTGGCTGATTGCATCTGCATCAAGAAAGGGTGGTTTCAAGAACAAGTATCAGCTGTGAGTTCCATAGAAGGGAAAGGTGAAGAGAAGAGAAATCAAGGAGGAAAGTTGGTTGCTAAGGAAAAATCAAGGTCTGAAGAAAGACCTTCTGGCTTCCAGCAATTACAAAACCTTCCCAGCTCCCAGAAGGGAGAGCTCAAGTGAGCTGCCTGTCATAGTTGTGACTCCAGTGTTCACAAAGGTCAGCCTGGCCACAGGAAAACACAGGCACAGCCAAATGCCAGGCATTAGTTTGGCTCTAACAGTCACTTGCTGCCTTAAAACAGCAAATGAAATGCAGCACGAAGTCAGAGCTCACCAGGACTTGAGCTTTTTCCAGCAGCACGGAGCATGTGGGAGGCTGCCTGGTGCCAGCAGTGCTTGTGGCTGGCAGAGGTGAGGCCAGGCATGGCTCTGGGCTCCTCACCTCCTCCCAAGCCACCGCCCAGCCTGCACCCTGCAGCAGCCTTGGGAACATCAGGGAAGACTCAGGGACTCAACAGCAGCTCATCAGTGGTGGAGGACAGAAGGCAGGACAAATTACTGACCTGTGTCACTGGGACAGGATAAGCAGGGCCAGGACTCACAGGACCTGGTTTTTATTCCTGGCCTGCTGGATGATCATGGATAAAAACCCAACTCCTCTATTTCCCACTCCATAAAACAGGGTTGATGGTACTGGTCTTTGTAAAGCTCTATCAGACACAGATATTCTCATTTTTGGAAGAGATGTAGCAGTGCTATGCCCAGCATTATTTACAGCCCTCCCTCTCTGACCACCTCCACAGACACTGGTGGGGGGATAAGCCACCCCTGCTCGGGAACAGAGCAGGCTCAGGCCACGGGATGCCACAAGAGGGAGCAAAGTTGCCGGCTGGGCACGGCGGGGAGCGCTCAGCCCCGGCTGGGGACCCCCGGGCTGGGGACCCCCACCAGCCCCCGGCCTCTCATCACACCTCGAGAAGGTCAACACACGGCACTTCCATCACAGAGCACAATTCCTCCCCCAAAAATAAAACAAGCCCAAGAATGAGCCATGAAAACCAAGCAAGCAGCGAAAGCCGATCAGCATCTCCAGATTTCACAACTATGGATGTGTGTGTGTGTGTATAAACATACACCTATAAAAACACATACACGTCGATCTAAAATCTTCCATTATCCCTGAAGGCATTTGATTGTTTTGTTAATTCCCAGGATGTAATGTGTTTTGCATTAAGTGGGATGTTAAAGCATCTAATTGTCAGGTGCTGATAAGCCATGGGAAATTTTACTACAAGATAGGCATCAGCTGAACGGAGATAAAACACATCAGATGTTGAGGTGTGATTTCCAGGTGAGATCCGTGTATGTGAATTCCAGAACCCGGGGCATGCCAGGGATGGGCTGCAGGGCTGCTACAGGTGGAAATGGGCAAATGGAGGAGTTACAGATCAAAACCTGTTATTCCCAACTGCTCCCCGTTCCCAGCTGGGCACTGACAGTTCTCATCTGGGCTGATGTCGTCATTTGGAAAAGGCCCCAAATTTCATGCATTTCACGTAAAACCTGTCATTTACACCTGCAAGTACCAAAGCATCTAAAAATACCCTCAATTACCTGTAAGTACCAGAGCAGGACTATAAACATGTTTTTTCTGCCCCCTCTTATCTCTTCAAATGAGACCAAACACGCCTCGGCCCAGCCCCTTGCTGGCCAGCCCTGCCACGTGCAGTTCATGCCCTGGTGAGTGAGGATCAGACACATCTTTGCAATTCAAACTGAGATTACTGTCAGCCCAAGTAATTGCTTGATGTTGTGATTGGCAGACACCCTCCTCCTGCCTGTGCACCTCACACCATCTCTGACAGTGAGATCTCCGAGCAGGGACTCCCCTCCCCAGGGTGACTCCCAACCCGTGCTGCCATCCATCCATCTTGTATCAACATCCAATATTAGGATATCACAGGCTACTCCTGGTCCATGGCTTTACTGTCAGAACCCTTTAAATGTCAGTAGGCTGTCGAGTAACTGTGTCTGGAGCAGCACAAACACAAGGGAAGGGAAGCCCGTCCCTCGGCGCTGGGCAAGAGCTCCTCCAGCAGACACGGCGTTGCGTCAGCCGGGTCCTGCTTATCTCTGTGACCTCCCAGCGTTTGCTGCTCTCTGTCATGACTTTGGAACAGCAGAAGCAGATGCAGAGATTGGGGTTTGTGATACTGGCACTCTTTGAGCTTTTTAACCTCAAGCACTATTTGTTTTGCTTGGCACTTCCTCTCGCCCGACCCCGCAGAGGCTGGTCCTGCGGTTCCGAGCTTCCGACGGACACTGCAGGGAATGTGAGCCTGTCCCTAATCCACCCCTCTGCAGGTACCATCACTGTGATGCCACCTGCATCAGCTTCTGCAGAGGCAGCAACTGCTGTTGATGGACTCACAAACAGCCCTTCCAGAGCATCCAAAACAAGCGCTGAGCGCATCCGCCGTTGGAGACACCCACAAAAAGATAACCAACTTCAGGTTCTGAAATTTCCTCATTATACACTGCTGAAAGGCAACGTGCAACAAGTTCACTCCTAGTTCTTTTAAGAAGCTGCTTCTTTCATTTTCCCTTCCTTTGTTGTCACAGAAGGTGGGAGAGGAAGCCAAGGTGGAAACATTGTAAAATTCCTACATATTTTAGGGACAAAAAGCAGCTGTCATTTCAGAAAGTATTTTCAAGAAACATTCACTTCCCCAGCTGTCAGGCAGTTCTGTGCTGCGCAGCGCTGCCGCAGGCAAGGTAACGACACCAGCGGGTATTGTACTGTACATCAAACCAAGGCTGTATTCCCAGCTGAATCAGAGCTGCTGCTCACAGGGCTCTGACAGTCCTGCCTGGCGCTGGGGCTGGTGACTCAGCAGCTGCTGGTGACTCAGCACTCACGGAAATCGATGGAAGCGCCTCCAGAACATTTTCTAAGAGCTGACTCAGGCTGCATTTTAGCCCGGTAAGTGAAACACGCTTCTGACAACTTCACTTTGTAGCTTCAAGTCATTCTCTCTATCTGCTCTGAACCAGCTTCAACCATCTTTTCACAAAGACAGCATTTCCCCACCAGCTTCTTGACCTGAAATGGGTTGAATTTCAACACTTGGAGCAATTTGTGCTCAAATCTTCTATGTGTTTCTTGCAGTGACTGTAGGGATCCAAGAGAATTTTGACATGAAACCCTTTGGCTTCAAATCAGCATTTACAAACACAACTCCTTTTTTTTTCTCTTCCTCTTTATCTCTTTCTTTCCCCCCCTCAAGGTGGAATGTACATTCTTTGGGTCAGAAAGCACTATCTACTCCCATTAGGACTCCTAGTACATTGTTATTAAACAATGTGGTGGAGATGCACCTCTGCCTCTCAGACACTTGCCAATTTTCTTTAGGATGAAATTCTTAGTGGTAAAAGAAGCTTGTTAAAAAATGTGAGGGGGAGGGAGGGAAAATATTCAGTCGCTTTGTAAATAATTTTTCTTTGCTCCTGATATTTTTGGCTGCCTGGCTTCATCCCAGTTCTGTATCACTTCCCCATGTACCACCCACAGGAACCCCACGAGCTCAACACTGAGTTACCCCAAGCCAGTTCTGGAGACCCCACAGTCAGAGTGCAAAGCCCTACCACAGCCACGGGCTCCTGAAAGCCACGTATGATACCTGAAGAAACATCCTCCTGAGTTACTGACCCCCTTTGGGCATCACTGAGGACCTGGCAATGGCTTTTGAGGTGCCAGGGAGGGGTGGCAGCAGCCCGAGGTGGGAATGCCTCTCTTCTGGCATTTAAATCAGCCAGGCCCAGCCTGCGTGTGCTGGGCAGCCCCTCAGGCAGATGCCAGCCCTGCACTCTGTGCCAACACTGGGCACTTGGTGTGGATGTGAGAAAACCACAGCACACCCATGCTCAGAGTCACAGGCTGCTGGCTGTGTCAACTCAGCCCCTTATTTTTGCAGAGAAGATCCACAGAATTTGCTGGAGCTTATCACATGTGTTTGGGGCAGGGAGTGGCTCCTTGGCTTCAAAGAGCAGATAAGGCCATCAAAGCGATTGCCATCTTCAAACACTGCCTCTCACTCACTAGATCTAAGCACCACCTGAGTTCAGACTCGAGCCTCTCCCTTCAGGAGCCACGAGGATGTGTTTGCTGCATTCCCTGCCTTTACTGCTCCCCACCGCTGTCAGCTCGCAGAGTCAGCACAGGATGGGGAGAAGAGTCATTCCTGCTCTCTGCTTGTGCATCAGCAACACCTAAGTCAGAAACTTTGCCCTGAGATGCAACTGATGTACCTACACCTTGTAGGTACTCCCTACACGGAGCTGGGTAACAGGAGCCCGGGGAGGACTGAGAGCAGGGACTGCTTCCCCAGCCTTCTGCTCCCTGAGGACATCACATGTTTGGGAAGTGAAGGAATTGTGTCGGGACACGCTGCAGGTCAAGGTGGCAAAGACAGACACCTGGGATGGAGATGGGCCCACTCCAACAGCACAAATGGAAGAAAAAGCAGGCAGGCAGGATGACAAGTTCCCCACCCTGGTGAGAACAGCAGAGGGGAGGCACCACCCTCAGGGGCAGAGGGGATGCCAGAGGGGAGGCAGAAGTAGATGAAAACAAAGCAACCCTTTTTGGTTGGCTCAGGGGCAGGAGTAGGGACAAGACAATCTTCTGGCAAGGGCTGTTTCACCCAACACCACCTCAGGAGGACTCAGATGGAAAGAATTTCACTTGCGGGCAGGAGGGCAAGTCAGATACAGTATCTAAGCACACTACTCCACCCTTCCCTAGGCTCGTCCTCCGTTTTCATGTGCAGTGTGCAAATCTGGAATGCATTCATAAATAAATGTCAAATTCTCAGATGTATTGTCAGCCTTAAAGAAAATGAGCAGACCTAATTAAAAATCCCACTGTTCCCTTGACTCATGACCTGAGTCACATCTCCAGCCTTGCTGCTGCTTCTGTCTTTAACACACATGAACTGAAATACAATCAACACTTATCAGCTTCAAGAAGTCACCAAGATGATACTCTGGTGTCTGAGAAAGTCACCCATAAGCTGTAACAACAAGATTCTTCAGGCTCTCTGAGGGATCCCTGTGCCACAGGCTTATGTGATAACGAGAGGTACGTTGCCTTTTACTGAACCCACAAGGTGCCAGGAATCCACTCCCATGCTCCCTATCCAATGATGATACATTTCGCTGCATTTCCAATATTTTGCTCCATCAGGTGACAGCACAGACCCATTGGGCTCCAGATGTCCATTGCTACAACTGTCCTCACAGGGGGGTGAAACATTCAGCCCTTTCAGAAAGCCCGTTTGTTCCATATTTGTTCCTCTACCCCTGACCTGCGGGAATGCAACACTCCCACCTGGCACTTGGCTTTAAAAGGAAGCCAGTGCTGACCAACACAGCCATTCCCATGGCTGGTGATGTCCCACTCCTGCCTGGCTTCAAAGGGGTGGCTGCGGGCAGGACTCGGTGGGACAGGGCAGGTTGGGCTGCGCTCGCCGGCGCCGCCGGCTCTGCCTCCTCCTGGGCAGCCGGGCAGGCCCTGTCCCAGCATGAGGCCCCAGCAAGCAGCTCCTCTGCCTCCCAGCACTGCCTGTGCTGTTTGTGCATTTCCAACGAGGATAAAAGACGCTCCTGAATCCCACAACTGACAACAAAACCCACAGGAGGCACCCAGCCCTCGCACACCGAGGACGTACCTGCCAGTGCTATCCTGTGAGAAGGCTTCACCCAAACCACAACAAAGTCCACAATTTCCACGGGCTTTGGCTGAGGTCTGCTTAAAAACCCTTCCTTTTCCAGGACAAACCCAGTCCAGACCCATTTTGGCTTGTCACAGAGCCAGGGGCAAACATCCAGTGATTTCAGTAGTAGGTGTGTTTCAGTGAAACTCAGCACAAACAGGGATAACTGGAAGACTCCAGACATCCCTACCTGTCCAGGACAAAACCAACCCTCCGGCTGGTGAATTCAGCTGCTGGTCAGGCACACTGTGAGGGGTTCAGCAGCAGAGCAGCACTCTGCCCAGCACACCAGGCACACACACAGCCTGGATGACCCACCAGGCTCTTTCTCAGCCATATTTTCTATTATTAGAGATTTCTACCATTTTACTGGTTCTTATTTCTACTAACAAGGTTTTTCATCAAGACCTGCCACTAGAGAACACTGGTACACTTACACCTGATGACACACACACAGAAACCAAAGAGAAGGGGCCAGTTGTGCTGATACTGCTCATTTTCCAACAGTGGCAGAGGACGTGTAAGAGCAAGCAGGATCCACCTGAGTAATTTTGCAAACCAGGCCATCAAGCTCCAGTGCCAGGAAATGTACCTGTTGCAAAATGCAGCCTGAACACCACGCCGTGGAAACATCTGCTCTGCCTCCTCCTGACCAGCTTTAATACAAACTTGGCTCAAACGCAAACAGCTTTTGGTAGCAAAGTAAAAAACCTCCATTCAAGCACTGTGGCCAGACTGTGACACCAATGTCCCCATTTCCCAGAGAGGTTTTTGCCTTCTCACCTGTTCTCCCAGACACAGGCCCACCCAATAATGCTGCCTTGTTTAAGGGTCACTGAAGGAAAGTAGGAATTTTCTGATCACCTTCAGGGACATCACTCACTGCACTTGTTTGCTTTTTTGCATTGCATGATTTTACCTAAACCAAGCCTCAGCTCAGACAACCATCTCTGTTTAGTACAGCATGTGAGCATGAGCTTCAGTCCCAGGATTTAGGAATGGACTTGGCTGATGCCAGAACTGAGCATCCATTTTGTTCATTATCCACGGCCCTGAGGTGCTGGAGCTGCCTTTGGAGCTCCACAACCCAGCTTTTGACATGCAGAATTGCCAGCCCTTGTTGGCAACCACAGCATTCCCCCTCCACTATGGGAATGCATTATTAATTGTGGAATTTGGATACTAGTGGATGTCCTTACAGTTTCCAGACTCTCACAGTTGGGAAAGCAGGGCCCATAAAAGGACTCAGTGGGGCTATTTGCTGCTTAGAAAACAGAGAAAATAAAAACTCAGCAATTTAGTCCACTTCAGACCTAACAAAGACTGAAGACCAGGCTCTAAGCTCAGCTCGCCCGGAACACACGCCGAAAAGTTAATGGAATTCCTTCAGACGTTCCCCAGCACGGCTGGGATCAGACGCTGGCCCGCACTGTCTGGGGCTGGAGATATTCTGAGCCAGACTCCTCACCCTGAGCCTTGGGAACATTTTCATAATGGAACACGATGTTTGCAAGAACTAGTCCAAAGGTGGCTCCTCTGTCTGTAAATATGTCGAGAGCGGGTTGGCAAGGCGACTTCCCGGTCCCTGGAATGCGCAGGAAATAGCTGTGACTGTACTTACCCCTAAACCAAACAGCTCCGTTCCCACCCCCAGCACGGCCCCCGCGGCAGTTCCGATGAGGGGCCGTGACACCCCGAGTGCCCCGGGAAGGGCTCTGGAGCTCGGCCCCAGCGTCTCCCTGCGAGCTCATTAAGGGCTGGCAGGGCTGGCTGTTCCCGGGGACCGGCTGTGGTCACCCAGCAGAACGGCAGCGCACTGGAAGCACTTCCCAGCCCTGCACCCACGTGTAACGTCGCGGTCAACGCAAACCTTCGCTTGGGTTGCCAGCGCTGCCGCACAAATCAGCACGCCGGGCTTGGCAGGGCTTCAGCCAGATCCGGCACGGGCTCCGAGCCAGTTCGTCCCACGGTCGTGAAGAAAAACAAATCTGGATCGTGGACGTGCTTCGGAGCACTCACGGTTGGGTTTGGGTTTTGGGGGAAAAATAAAATAAAATCAAAATTTTACTTCGGTGCAAACCCTGAAGGGCTTTGACTCCTCCAGGTTCGTGCTGTTCTATTTGATCACAACTTGCCTCTCAATCTGACGTAAGAGATGACTAAAGGAGGTGAGATAAGGGTATTTTTTGCCATGTAATTAGCACAGAAATCTCACTCGTGCAAATTAAAAGCATTTCTAGCAGGGTTACTGATTTTGCTAAATTCTGTGTCCAAACTTTTATTTTAATCATCTTGTTTAAAAATAGTTCATCAACTGTTGGCAACACTCCGCTCTCCATTAAGAAAAAATAAGCAAGAAAGAACATAATTTGGTTTTAACTCCGACATAATTTACTACTTTACATCCACTGAGGACAAATGTTATTTTTTGACTTGTGGTTTGGTTTTTTTCCAAAAATATTACTATCTATCTGTGAAAAGCTATAACTGTCTTAAATTTGGGTTATTTTATTGTAAGGAAAGAGGCACTGGAAATTTATTCGTTACATTTTGCAATGCCAGATAAAAGAAAATAAGTTAAATATCTGACAGTACTGTTTTGTAAGGGATTTTAAGGGAAATCAAAACTGTATCAAAACTGTGTTCAGTAATACAGCATATTTACAGTGAGCAATTTATCATTATCCCATTAAAGTGGGCTAATTATGATAGTCAAAAAGTAGGTTTAATTTCATTTAGAGTCTGATTAATTCCAGTAGTGAGGACTGCACGTTATTCAAATCACACATATTTCATTTAACATAATATTTCACTCTGTACACAGCCAGCCAGTGACAGCCCTACACAGAGCAGGGAACTCGGAGCAGAGAACAGTTGCAGCCTCATGATTTCTCCTTAAAATACCGAACAATGTGGTTCCTAACCTTTGGGAAAGAGAATTTTCTATACTTTAGATGCTTAAAAATAAACTGGCTCTAAACTGTGCCCACCTCAGATGAGCACCCTCCTTTGCAGGGATGAGGCTGAGGGTTTGCTGATCCCCTGTGCTCTGGAGCTCTGCAGAGCCCACTGTGAATCCTAATCCAGCTTCATGGCAGCACAGAACACAGTGAAACATGAAGCAGAGACTGTGAGGAAGAAGATGACAATCTGGGAAAGCAGGGAGGATGCCAGCCCACATCAAAGCCAGGGTCACAAAATCTGAGAAGCACCAAACATCAACGTTCAGCCGTCAGAAGTCCGTGTCACTGCGGCTTTCAGGAATTCGTGAGAGCACGTGCTGGGGAGGGAGGGAGAGCTCAGCCAAAACACAAGGGGTTTCAGAAAAAGTTATTTTAAGCACGTGTTCTGTGAAAAAAAAGGAGCATGACTGGAAATCATGTCGTCAGTACGAAAACAAGAAAGCCATGTTAGATGGAATACCAGACAGCGCGGTGCTTGTGTGAACCCTGTCAGGAGCATTTGTCACAAAATATCCCCCAATACCCAATAATTTGGACATATATCATCTCCTTGAAACGAAGCTAGGCCAGAAGTATAAAATAGCAGTTGCCTAAAATAGGGGTTTGTGCACAGCATTACAAGAAAAGAAGGAATGTGATGGGCCTGTGCCCTGCTGGTATGGGAAGGGACCAGAGATGTCTCCTCTGCTGTCACACCCCCACCATATTACACAATCTCCTTTTTAGCTCAGTCAAGCTCTACCTTAATAATTATTAAGACATTTCTGCCACCTCCCCTTTTGCTGAAGGTGGCTCCAGAACCCCTCTGTTCTGTACTTGGAGACTGTCCTCTAGTTTCCAACTTAAATTCATCCCTGGCCAGCTTATAAATACTTGTCCTCTGGCCAGAACTGGGGTTCAAGCTGATTCAAACCCATTGAAATTAATGAGGTTTTTTCCCCATTGACTTCAACAAACCTTGAATTAAGGCCCTGTGTGTGGACAAAAAGGTTTAGGGCAGTTTTTGTAAAAGGAGAGTTTTATCCTGTTGATCTTGGCCCCTCTCCTCGGCCTGCTGTGAACTGTCTGCCTTATTTTAATGCCGTATTCTCATCCCGCTCTGGTGCAAAACTCCTATTGAAATCCAGGACGGCCTTGCCAAGTCGTTATTAATTACTGTGGTTCTCGAGGCCCAGTCCTGCAAACTGATCTGCATGAGCTCAGAGCTTTCTCTTCAAGGATCTGCTTTCAGGGTCTGGGCTGCAGGGCTGCAAAGCCGAGCACCAAAGGGACAGATCCGCTGTCGCCGAGCTCCTCCTGCCACCCCGGTGCCACCGCAGCCCCGAGGAGCTCGCAAACCCGGCACTGCTGTTTGCCTTGGAAGGCAGGGAGGGGGCCAGCAGGGAAACAGCCCTGTGCAGGCAGCCTTGCCTTGAAACAGAGCTTTCCAGGCCAAAATAACCAGCCTTTTTGCTTGTTGGAGTTTAAGCACAGCTCAGCTGTGCTGGAGGAGGGCACAGCTGAGCTCCGCTTCGGCCCAAGGGAAGAAAGCTGGGGTTTGAGGAAGCAAAAACTGCTGTGGAATCTGACTTCTGTGGCTGGAGCACAGAATATTCCTTAGCCTAAGAAACGGCAAGATGTCACACAGGATGCACATGAGGTCAGGAGTGTATTGATATGTGGGCAATTTATTGTATTTCCAGCAGTGGGAAATCCTTCTTTCATTACAAAATAGGCTATGGACTAGCTTGCCCTGCCCTCATTACTGAACCTAGTACTTAATGGTGCCAGGACTGCACTGAAAGCAAGTTTTGGGTATGTTTGTGTTTTTCATTTTAGCTGAATGGTGAAAAAACCTGGGGAAAATTGCTTTGCAGTGGACACAGAAAAATCTCAACTAGTTATTTAAAAAAGTTATGAGCTCTTCAATTAGACCACAGGCATTTATAAGGCAAGCAGGTCAGGATGTACTTTACTCCCTGAACCTGAAATGTTCAAATAGTTACGTGAGGTATTTGCATTGAGTTATGTAGGATGAGCTTAGATCTCCCTACTCTGGCCACTCATAGGCCTGTAAAAATAAATAAGAACCTAAAAAAGAGTGACATCAGCCATAACTGCTTATTCTGCTCCAGATTTGGCAGGTAAAAATCAGCAAGAAACCAAGTGCATTATGCTGCCTGGGCTCTGTGCCCATTTCCCATCATGTAGGGAGCCAGGCCAAATCCTTGACACAATAGCAATTTTTGCTCAATGCCAACTATTCCCAGCCTGGCAGTGTGAACGTGGAGCCATCTCCTGAGGTCATGGAACTGTAATGGCATCCAAACTGCAAGGAACATCCATCCCTGCCTCAGGAGGAGAAATGGTTGGTGCATGTGAGACTGTTTCCACTGGACTCAAACACAAGCTGTCAGAAGATGAGTTACAGTGACAACAGACCCCTCATGGAGTCACCCCTCACGCCAGGTCAGGTGTAACACGTGGAGCAGGGGCCTCCAGAAAGCCTGGAAAACAAGCGGGTCAGAAGTGCTGAACACTCCAGCAGCAGGTATCTGTGTGAGCTGTGACACAGCAGCTGTCAGTCATGGTAAGTGCAAGGGACATCTACTCAGATGTGCTCCACCCAGTCAGTGCCATGATAACAAAAGCACTCCACCCTTCCCTGGGGACAGGGACATCTGACAGCAGCACAGTGAAGAGTTCAGCTGCCACACTGCTACTCACTGCAACCACAGAGGACTTCACCCTTATGGTTGATCATCATGTCCTCTAAACTGAACAGTGAGTGGAATGACACTGGCTTAGTGAGATAAACCTACTGAGATGGACAAGCTAAAAGAACAAAATGATGTATCTGCCACTAACCAGCGCGACCAGCACGTGTTCAGTCTGGAGAGGGAGACCCTTGTCTTCGTGCTGGAGAGTCACAGCAAGAGACAACAGCCTGCTCTTCCTAAGTAATTCAAAGTGTCCATAAAGGTCATTGGGGCAGGAGTTAAGAGTGTCCTCAGAGGTGAATGGATGTACTGGAGCGCTCGGAAAGGCAAAAGGCAACACTGCTGAGCACCTGTGTCCACAACACATGTGGGCACATGTTGGTAGTAGTAACTATGGGTATTGTCACCTCAAACCATGGGACATCCCTCCTCCACCTGCCTCCAGCCTCCCCACAGCTCATCACTGACTGACACCAAGAGTGTTTTTACCCAAAAAGTGGTTAAGAGGCTCCATTCCACCACAAGGCAGAGAATCCCCAGCTGAACAGTGCAGCTGTGATTTTTGGGAGTACTTTATTGTTGGTTCTCACTTCTCATACACATTATAAACACCATTTTAAACAACAATTAAATATGGTAACTAACAACAGGCCACAGAGCCAGCAGCACGAAGCACTCTGATCCACATCCCTCTGGATGCAGCATCTGTGCAGACTGGACAGAGGAGAAAACAGGTTCTTCTCCATGTACCCTGGCCCTGGCAGCAGCAGTTTGGATGATTTCTGAAATCCCACTGCCTAGCATCAAACTGGCAAGAGAAGAAATATCCCCATCACTCTCCCTTCCTAAGGGATAGAATGTATATTCATCTGCAATCAGGAGAGAGATGAAAGAAGAGTTCTTGGAGCTCTACGGAAAGTAGATTGAAAACCATCCAACTATTTAAAAATTACTTTTAGGAAAATTCCCAGTGATGAGCCTGTGCATGGGCAGAGAGCTCTTGCTGCCCAGGGAGGTGTGTGTGCTGCCCAGCACAGCACAGGGACCCCCTGGTGCTCAGCCCCCCTCCCACGTGGGCAGTGTGATGCTCCTCAGCTCCATGGGCAGCTTCACCAGCACCAAAACAAATGCCAAAAGCATGGGGTAACCAAGCTAGTGACCATTCAATGCTTGTGATATGATTCAGGGCAGCCCAGCCCACAGACACAGAGGGGTAAGAGCCTTCACACAGGGGAAGAACGAGGTGGTACCTGCAGCAAGAGCTGGTTCAGGTGTCTATAATCTGCGTCCACACACGACTCACAGAGGTTCTTCCCAAAGATCAGGCAACAGTATTACAGTCCATGGCAAAACCATCTCCCCCTGACCAAGTGGAGCATCCAGAGGGCAAACTCATCAGTGCAGAGCAGATGGTGGTCCCAGCAGGCGTGAGCGAGGTCAGCCCACGCTGAGAGACCATACCCTGCCCACACAGCAGAAAGGAGCAGCCAGGCTGCTCACATCTCCTGCTTCCAGGGCACAGCACCCACAAGGTGCTCCTCTGCCCCTGGTGAGGAATCTCCCACCCTCCACTCTTCCTGCTCAGCTGAGTTAGATGGGAAAGGATTCCCAACACCAAGTAAGCCTTAGGCAGACAGCCAGGCTTCCAAGCCCCTTGCCGAAGGGGAGACCGTGCTTCTGCTTTTCTAAGTTCTCTGTGATCTTTCATTTGCAAAGCTTCTAGAGGCCTTTTACTCCCACTGCACATTAGCAATTCATTGAGTGGTTCCTACAGGTCTGAAAGGGAACAGACAAACTTTTAACATATGGAGGCACGGAGTGGAAGAATTTCAGAAGCTTCCCCAAGAGACCATCACTAAGCCCAGAGCAACAGGGTCAACAGCCTGCTGCACCCTCCCAAAAACAGCACAGCCAGAGGGAGCCAAGATGGTCACAGGGAAAAAAGGCCGGCATCTCCCAAGGAAGAAGAGCTGTGCATCTTCCAAAGCTCCCCAGACATCTTCTGTGACCTCAGGTAAGTCACTTCTCTTTCCCAGTTTCCCTCTCTGTAAAGTGGTGATAAAACTTCACAGGAGACTCAATTCATTAATTCTGAAAGCATTCAAATACAACAGCAAAGACTCTCTGTAAATAAGCAAAACCACAAACAAACCAGTACTTGTAGGGGAGGAGAAATCACGGGTGGGGCTGAGAACATCCAGAATTTGCAGCCTCCCTCCTGCAGTTTCCTGGAAAAAGGCTGTTCTGATACATGCACTGTTCTTGTAATATGAATTTTGCTCACTGGTCTAATATTATTATTTCTAAATTTACTGATACTGGATACAAAACCATCTGTATTCCTGAAAACCTGCAAGTTTACAAGCTCTCACACATACAAACAGAAGCCATTTCAAACACCGTGCTGTATTTAAAAGGCTGCTTTGAAAATCCGGCTCTTAGAATCACCTTTGGTTGCTAAATAAACTCCTCTGGAGTAACCACAGCCCACACAAAAATAGTTACAAAACAGTTTCATGGCTTCGAGTGGAAATGGGTGTTGGTAAGGAGCACGCTCAATTTTTCCTCATTTAAGTTGAAATGTAAAAAAAATACAATATAAGCTCTGTAAGCAGATTCTTCATGGTAAACAAATATGCTAGAAAATGCTAAGTGATCATTTTTAGAACATTTATTTTTGGCAGGATAAACACTTTCAGACCCTAAGCAACTTCTCTGTGTGTACAGAATCTCCAACTGTGAAAAGAAAACAAATAGCAGAGTTTCATTTGTTATAATCAAGATTTTTTTTCATGACTGTTTAGAAAAAAGCTGGATCACATTTGGAGTGGCTTGGAAATTCATTGTTTAGGCATTAGTCTCCACTGGTAAACATCCTACAATATGTGTATAATACAGCAACTATTTTTGTACTTCAAAGTCTTCCCTCGTAATTTGGGAAGGTGCAGGATAAAAACAACCTCTTCTTTTCCCTTCCAGAGAACGATGGTTTCACTGCTCAACTTTATTCAGCTGAGATCCCTCACTGTCCTACACCAGACTCCATCTCCTCACGTAAAAATCAGCCCCAAACACCAGACAGCAAATTGCACTTGAGAAATCCAACTCTCTGCAGAAACAGGAGTATAACAGGGGGACTGTACAGCCCAGGAGCTTTGTTGTCCCCCCACTCCTCTGGGCACAGGGGTTTTTTTAAATACAGGAACTCACTGTTGACTCTTCAGGATTGAATATCCTGCAGATGAGGAAATGTGGAACAACAAGGACAGACACTCAGCTGGTACAAAAAATCACCTCTGCATGGCCAGCCCCGGCTGCAGCCCCAGCCACCATCGCTCCCTGCTCAGAGGAGGCGACTTCTGTCGCCTCAGAGGGACAGAAAGTTCAGGAGCAGGAGTTAAAAAATCGATCTTCTCCTTTTGAGCAGCCTGGTGGAAGCAGCCTGGCTGCTCAACACTTCCAAAGGCACCCGGCTGAGCTGTCCCACACTGAGTGTCCAAGGGATGAACAGCCAATATTAGTCAACGCTCTGGGAAACGCCGGCTTGCCAAGGTCACGTAAGTCTGTGGCAGGAGAAGTAACAGGATCATCTGGCTCTTCTCCTGTTTCTCAGCCACAAAACTTTCTTCCTCCCCTAACAATTACATATGTGGGTTTCCTTAACAGTTTCTTTTTACATTCCTGTTTAAACACCACAGGGAAAAGGAAGAGGAGACTTGATGTGGAAAATTAGTTTTGGAAATGTTGAGCAGTGTGGATTTGCCAACTTCTGTTCCTCCAGTCAGTTGGTCGCAGACGCTCTGAGCTCTCACCGAAATGCTATTTTTGGGCTGTACGTCAGATTTCACTGCTGAGACCGACAGGATTTTTAGAAAAATCTCAGGCTTTTTCCCTGAGAATTAAACAAGAAAAACAACATGGAAACTCTGCTTCCCCCTTTGTGCTGCCAAGGCTCCACTGCTGCTACTCCAGGGCAAAGCTCCAAAGGGACCCGGCCACACAGGAGCAGCTTCTCCAGCAAGCATCAGGAGATTCCCAGCACGAGGGAGATGTGTGGGAGCTTCCCATCATGAGGGAGATGTGCAGGTCTTTTACATCTAATGAGACGTGGAGTCTGAGAATGTTCTGAGATGCTCTGCAGCAAAACCAAGCCCAGACACAGAGCGGGGCTTCCGAAAACACAGCTTTCTGACAAAGCTGGAGTGGAGCTGCCGGGCGGCTCCTCGGGGCAGAGGCAGCTCCCACTGCTGCCCCCAGCCCAGCTCGGGCACCTCAGCTCCCTGGCTCTCCACCACCACTTCTTCCCACTGCTCAGTGGTATCCCAGAGCTGCAGCCTTGGCATGAGAAACCAGGAATGCAGGGGTGGCACCTTTAGCTACAGAGGACGACCAGCAGAGCCTGGAGGCAGCAAGAGCTGTCTCCGTTGCATTATCTGCTGAGCACTTGTCATGCTGTTGGACATGCACATTAACAAATTATAGTTTCTACACGGTTATTTCCTGGACCTGACAGGTGTCTAAAGGCAGTTTCCAGCTCTGCTTGACATCCAAATGTAAGGAACTTAAAGTAGGTTCATATTTTGGGGTTTTCCTTAAAGAGGGACTGTACCTAAGATCTTTGCTATGGCCACACACACTGACAGCCCATGCTGACAGTGGGGCTGCAGGGACAATGTCCCATCCACACACAAACCAGGGGAATACTGCTGCAGAAGACTTGCTATTGCAGTGCTGCAGAGCATTTTTATTCAATACCCACATGGATACTTGAGACTGCTTGATGATGAGGCAGATTGTTTTGAATATTCCAGGGTTATTTGCTCCTAAGAGGCTTTGGACAAGTAATTCAGCCAGATTTCACTCTGCAGATCAGTGTGTCTCAATATTTGACCACACAATCCTACAGAGAAAACGTGGTGTCACTGTGCTTGCTGAGGGTGGTGAGTTCACACAGGTGGAACCGAGTGCAGGATTTACCTCCCAAGGGTTTTTTGCTGCTTCCTGAACCTGACAAGATTAATTTAGTGATTTGGAAATCTGTTGCCAAGCCCAAGTCCCCAGAAGACTGCATAGCAATAGGAAGATTAAAAGCAGATGGTTCAGCAACCAAGGTTTTCTAGTTAAACTTTTAACAGACTTAAAATTCTTGGGCTTCATATCATCATCTTCATTCTTTCCTTCAGTTCAGTGTGTGTTAGTATCTTTGGAGCATTTCCTTAGGACAAGAAGCCAAACACATCATGCTAATAAAATGACCTCAAAAAATATACCTTTATGATAGGCTTAATAAGAGGTTAAGGAAATGTTGACTCTCACTCAACCAGAGCTTTGTGCAATCAGACCATCTCCACGTGGTGGTTAATTCCCACAAAAGGATGCTGGAATGTAAAACTTGAAGAGAGAACATTTCCAGGAGGGGCCTTTGCAGCAGAGCCTGTTAAACACAATTTAAACACTGCTGCAGTTGACAAAGAGCCTCCTCCATGAAGGTGAGGCATTTGCAAAGGGTTAAGGGTGGCTCCTGGGAGCAGATGGCCCCAATGCTCCTGAGTTCCTGTTCCCATTGGAACCACTGGACCCCTCTGCCTCCAGTGCTAATCCTGAGCACTCACGAGAGAGACAGAAAAACAGGCACATCCAGGAAGAATGTGCCTGCCTGAATCGTAGTGACTTACTCCAAACTCTCAATTAACACCAGAAATGAAGGGAGGACAAGTGTCTCCCATTTGCCTACTAGAAATCTTCCCTCTCTGCAGAAGTGGCAGCTAAAACAATCCCCCGGATTTTCCACATGAGGTCCAACAAACACCAAATACAAATCAGATACACAGAAACTCTCCACTGGGCATTTTTTCCTCTGCAGTATCTGAGAAAACATCTCTATAACACAAGGCTGGGATCAGAACTGACTTTATAACCCCTTCATGCAGACTCTGAATGCTGATGCTGAGCTACCAAGGACATGAGGGCCCTTTCTTCACATCACCTGCCCTGAACAGCCTCAGGGTTTGCTTTCCAGAGGTCGTTTTGGTTAACCCTCCCAAAGGCACTCAGGGTGGGGACACCAAGCAGCAACTGTTTCCCTCCTCCGTGAGTGACAAAAAAGAGCCTTGGATTAACAGCCTTGCCCTGTGACACCAGGGCAGCCTTTCACAGTCCCAGCCTTGGGGTCCCCAAGGCCTTGCAGAGATGGGTTCACATTGCCCAGGTTGGACCCATGGCAGCACACTGCCCGCTTCAGAATGGAGCAGGAGAAGTATCTGCAGCCCCTGATACTGTAGCCTTCATCCAGGGAGTACAGCTGGCCTGATTCTCCCCATCCCTGAAAACAGACTTGCAGGAACATTTCAGACTCCCCACGTTTCTGGGTGCCCCCCCTGTCATGCTGCTCCACACACTGCAGCCAGTCCCACTTTACCCTCTCCAAATATCCCTTTGAAGGCAGAGTTAGTTGCAAGGACAAAAAAAAAAAAAAAAAAAAGCTGCACCTGCAAAAGCTGAGGAGGTCTGCTTTGAAAAACCAAACCCCAAAAAGACATTCGGACACATGAATAGAGCGGCCAAACCTCAAGTTAAATCTTCCATATGAAGTGTAAGGAATCAAATAACCATCCAGAAAATATGTCTGCAGAATAACTTGGCTCGTAACATTTTCATTTGGGTTAAATTAAAATAATTGTAAATCTTCAGTGCACAGCACGAGAGCCCCACTCTGTGTAACACTGTACATGTCCCACGAAGCTTTAAACTCAGCTCAGTCCTGCAGAAATCCTCTGAAAACCAGACTGAGTCACCTTTCCTCGGGCAACCAGTCACACACAACAGCAAGAAAGCAGAACAGGCTCTGTGAGTGAACTTTCTCCATTGTGTTTAACCAGAGCTAAAAGAGGCAGGGGAACAGGAGGGGCAGAACAAACATTCCTTGGAACGAAGTGGAAAAGCATCATTGCACACTGATCTCTGGGAGCTGCATTAAGCCTCAGCTGTGCATCAATCAGAAACCAGTGCCAAGCTGACTATCTCACACACAAACATGGTTTATCTAATGATCCATTAGTAATGATTTCCAAGTTGTGGCTTCCTGGGCATCCTGGAGGTTTAAGGGAAGAAGGTATTTGGCCTCCGAGGCTCCTCACACACAGAACTGAGCCCCGTTGGCTGCAACTTAGTTCTGTGGGCAGCAAGAAACTTTGGACATCATTTACCAGGCTTTTTGCTAGACAGAGAGGATCAAGAAAAGCAAAGTAGGTGAAAAAAAATCACCTCCATTCAGAACCCTGTTAAATCACTGCTCAGCACTACAGGTGAGATTTTCATAACATCAGAAAGTTCAGTCCCAGTGGAGTGGGAATTTGCAGCACAACATACGTGCAGCAGCCTCTGAGAACCATCCTAATTCCTGATGCTTCTCCCCTCATTTTGGATCATTTTGCCTCCACCATCCTGTCTTGACAATCCTGAGGGAATTCACAGAACTGGTGTGAGCACAGCACGGGAAGAAGGGTGTTTGCAGTCCTTTGGAAACACAGGGATATTCCCTGCTTCACCCCTGAGCATCAGCCTGAGCTCTCTTGAAACCCCTCAACTCCTCCTTTCCACAGCACTGCATTTTTTGGAACTCAGCCACAGCCAGGCCAGTCCAGCAGAGTCACCACTCACACCTGGGTCTTCCTGAAGCTCTCACTGACTTTGCAAGGCTTGGAATTAATCCCTACATGTCTCTAGTCCAGCTGTAAACAGAATATTAAAATTCCCACCCCACAGTTGTACTGGCACCAAGTGCCAACCCTAAAGAGGGTTTGAGAATCTTTGCTAAAGGTGGCACAGAAGGGCAAAAGTTAATGATTAATTGGCACCATTCTGCTCATTAGTTCTTGTAGAGGAAGAGTTCAGAGTAAATTAAACCCCAACACACGAATTTATTTCCAGAGCTCTTTCTGAAATTGCTCCTTCATATTAGTGCCAATAAATCTTACATTCCAGCTATGCTTCTCTAATACATACAGGCATAAATTCTTATTTCTAGTTGGCCAGATTAATGACAAGGAAAAAGGGAAGAATAAAGCAAAAGCTGCAGCTAGCATTTATCTCTCTCTGTCCTGCAGCCTTCCTTCTCATTGCTCCTGCAACTCTCACAGTTAGAGCCTCCACATGCAGTTTTACTGGAACACCTATTCCCCAGCACCCAACTGCAGAGTTCAGCTGGGACCACAGCTGCAAATAAACCCCACTGTACTCCTCCTGAACCAGCACAGCAATGACAGTCCAGATAATACCTTGTACTGCTGAAACAAGAGCCATCCAAAGATTCCAAAGAGCTTTACAGACATTCATAATTTAAGACAATCCACATCCTCCTGAAGGTGACACTGGATGCTCACTTTGCAGATGAAGAATAGAGGCATTAAAAGATTAAAGGATCGAGGGGCACAGAAGAGTAAGGCAGTGCTGGACAAGGTTCTGCTCACGTCCATCACATCAGCCAGACCTTGTGATGGTTTCTGCAGGCACTGTAACCATTGCCATATGCTTCTGAAGTTTGCTTTATCTATTTCTCTGTTTTCTTTCCTAAATCACACTTGTGGGTACTGTTACCCCAACCCTATCAACCTCATCATCTTCTCTGCTCTAAACCCTCTTATTTCACACCAATTCCACAGTTGGTACCACCCTGTCCAGCAGTGAGTGGTGACATTGGAAACCAAGAGCATCTGCTCTTTCCACACCATTCAGGCAGATCTGATCTGGTAAAACAGCTACAACGGGTCAGTTATTTTCTATATCTTATATACTAGATATTACTAATAACTTAGAAAGTGTACCCTACTTCTACTGCCTTTCCTACCCAGGCTGTAAATCTTCTGACAGCACACAGGCCATGGTTTACTGAGGTGAGTGTCCCTTCCAGGAGGATTTGGGGTACCAGTTTCATTAAGCAGGGCCTGTTCTAGCCCAGGGATTTCATTCAGCACAGGTTCTGTTTCCTGAGTAACACTCCAAGTTTCAGCCCCCAGTTTAAAAGTTTTAATTGATGCACACAGGAAAGTTGGATGAGGCACTGTCTCTCCTGACACATCCCTCCCTGCAGACTGTGAGACTGGGGAGTTTAAAAGCAAAGATTTTGCTCTTCGCTGCCATAAAACTTATTTTCTCACTCTGTAATTAATCCCAGTGAAATGAAAGAAAGCAGCCTAACGGATTCACCTGTTGTGGTGCAAAGTGCAGAAAGGCTGACTGAACACACCCCTTCAGAGGTGCAGTTTGGCTGTTCTGATGTACCCCTTTAATGAGCATCTTGCACTTGAACATCACAGAGCACAGGACAGGCCAGAGACAACAACAAAAGGCTTCTACAACACCACAGAGAGGTGAAGCAGGGCCCTGGTATGATGAATTATAAATGAGAAAAGCAAATATAAAGGCAGTCTGCCTCATGAAAAGCCAAACCCAAATCTAAGGCTTATTCCAGCTAAAGGAAAAGCTGAAAGCAGAGAATCCAGTTTGCTTCTGAGCTGACCTGAAACAAAAGGCTAAACTCACATCCAAGGAAGAACACTGGAAGAGGAACCAAACCTAGAAAACCCCTCAGGAATACAATGGCATCCTTGTCAGTGCAATGGTTTTCCTCGCTCTAAGTCACAGTGTGTCCCCAGGGCCAGGAGGGGACACTGTCCCTGCTGCAGGGCTGTCACCTGATGTGTGCATGGTTCCACCTCTGGGGAGAACTGCTGGGGACGGTGAAAACCTCCTTGGTGGTCCCTTCCCTTCTGTGATGCACAGGCTGTCATTTTTAAAACTGGATGCTTAGAAAGGTGGCCAGAGGACTATCAAAGGTGCAGTCAGAACAGCTTCATGAAAGAATAACCATTACAGCCTCTACTCCTACCCAAAATGTGCCCCCTCGGTCTGCAATTTCTTCAGGAGAGCTCAGGACCTGAGCCCAAATAGAAATTAGTTAGAACTTCATGGAGCTTGAAAGCAGTGAAACCCTAAAAGGCAGCCTCTCCCCACCAGAAATCAAGAAAACCTTCTTTGCCAAGGTTATACCAGCACTGTGCTGAGGACATGGTCACTAGGAAAGCCCTGGGCTAACAGCTCAAATCCAACTGCAAGACTTCAGACTCACTGCTTAGTAAATATACACCAAAAATTATGCTACAGATGCTGGTTAAATAATTGTGCAGTAGGAATGACCAGAGACAAAAGACAATGCTATGGAGATGAAATAATCATATTTTATACTTCAAAAGAGTAAGATACAAAGCTGAGATTTTACCGGCGGATTTTAGCTAAGGAATTAGTCATCATTAGACAACTGCAATTTGAATATCCCAGCATGGCATGTCACAAGGAAAATCACTCCAGGCTTGGTTACATTTTAGCTGTATCAGTTAAAGTTGTACAACACAGTCTGACACCAGATAGCGAAACTTATTCCAAGCAAGTGTTTTTATAGTGCTGATAAATGACAAGGATTTGGCTTAATTGGTGAGTAAATGGAGCTGGAGGTGGCTAAAGTGGTCTCCAGCAACCAAGAAGATCACTGGGGCAGAACAAATTGTTTTGTGTGTCTGTGTTTTAAGCCTTCCAGATGCAACAGTAACTGCAATAATAACATTGTATAAGGAAGAGGGGTTGAAATAATGAGTTTGGGGTGAGAGGGTGAAGCAGTGACTTGTGTAGCAGTATTTCACCAGGGAAGCAGAGACAAGCTCACAGAGTTTCTGCCTGGAAAGGGATGAAGGAAAGTGGATCACTGTGATAAAGTAATGGAAATTCTCCAGAAACAAAGCCATCAGTTTAGATGTGTAGCAGCTTTACCCAGACTCACTGAACTGCTGCAGCACCAAGAGAGCTCAGTGGTCCTGCAGGCGAGAGTCAAAGCTGTAGGAGACGGGGAGAAAGGTTTATAAAGCACAGCCAGACAAACCCAGATTTCTCATAAACTTCCATGCAGGACTTACTTGAACAGACAAGGCACTGCAGCACCATCCTTTCCAACTGAGACAAGATCAAGAGACTGCTGTGGCAACACGAGCCTGTCCTCATGGGGATGTGAACACTTCCCTCAGCATCTCTGTTAGCAAAGCTTTACTCCTCCATGCCTCCCAAGGAAGCTACAAACACCATGAGAACAGATCCATGGGCCAGGATAATTTACACCAGCTGGGAATCTGACCCACCTATTTAATGCAAGGCAACAGGCATGATTTCTTTCCTGCTGCATGGACTGGGATCTCCCCAACCATAGCCTGAGAACACTCCAGGCATTGGGATATCGACCACAAAAAACTGAGTGGAAATCCCCAGGCAGGAATAAAACATATGTTTAATAAATGGTTCTACAGAAAAAGAAAAAACCCCAAAGAACAGAGGGGGAGGAGGAAGAAAAGAAAAGGTTTGTAGTTGTGAGATCATAGGAGTCCAACCATATAAATGATGACTAAGTGTAATCTCGTATTTCAACAAGATGAAGAAAAACATGTTTTTGAAACTGTTGAGTCTGGTCTTCCCAGTCAACAGATATTCTTTTATTGGCCTGCGAGTGACCCTTTCAACTTGGGCTCTCCTCCAGCCCGTGGGTCCATGGCAGTGATTAGAGAGTAGAAAATCCCTGCTACTGGCCAGCTGTGCTCCAAATTACCTTACTCAGCTGTGCCTATGAATGTAATTGTGTGTTTCCATGGAATTGCATCAGAATGACCTGCTCACCCCTCACATAGTTCATGTATCTGTGATCTCTGTCTCTGTAGATAAAAACCTCTTTCTTCTGCAGGCTCTGTGGGGACTGAGTCAAATCTCCATTAACCAGGAAAACAGAGGGAGCAGATAACCCAGATACAGCCAACCTGGGAGTGCAAAGCACAGGTAAATTGTGTCCTAAGATGGACAATGAGAACATGAAATAGTGAAGAGTTTAGTGCTGCTGCTGAGGACAGACCACAGATCATCCCAAACTGGCAGAGCCACACCAGGCAGCACAGCACAGCACACGAGGACGTGCCACACTGAGCCCGGCTCAGCGTCTCCAGTGGTTGATTCCCAGGGGGACAGTCTGTCTTGGGATAACTGCAGTTCACACTGGTGATGCCCAACACTGTGAACAAACACTGAAAAAGCCAAGCCTCAGTTCAAGCGAGAGCAGAAATGCCTCCTGCTAACTTGGAGGAAGTGCCTTTCAAACTGAGTAACCAAGCACTCTCACCTGCCTCAGCTCAGCCTCCCTTCCCAAATTCCATTAGCATTCACTCCTTTTCGTGCCCCTTTTCTCCTTCCTGGCTCTTCCAGCACCGGCTGAAGGAACCAGTACTTGTAATTTCTCTGTCAATGAGTGCTGTTCCAGCCCAGAGCAGCTTTCCTGTGGTCCAAGCAAAGGGGAAAGTCGAGTACAAGCAGAGGCACAGGAGGAGGATATTTTGGTGGCTCTGATGACAGAAGAGTGCCCTGGTTAAACTGCAGTTTCCCAGCATGGCAGGGCAAGGAGAAGAGACAAAGGCTTGGATGGCTAGAGGACAGTGGCAGGAGCCTGGGAGATCTAGCTGGAAAAATTTGGATCTAAGACAAAGGAAACCTATGATTCAGATTCAAGATGTGTCAGGTCAGCCATGAAGAGAGATACAGAGAGGAGGAGAGGTGAGAAATCACCTCCTTTGCTTTCCAAAGAAAAGCCAGAGAAGAAGAAAATCAACTGAATGGAACAGCCAGTGAAATAAGTAAAACATCTGGGAGGCTTTCTGGTCACAAGCTAATGTAAATAGACCTCAGTATTAGGACAGAACCGTGACTTCCACAAAGATGTAAGGGAACTGCCCTCAGTCCAAGGCTGCCATGGGCTGGGCATTTCCCTGGCACTCCCTCCCTGCCCCACCAGACCCAGCAGCGTTTCCTGCCAGGCCCCTCACACGGCAGGGCAGCCCCGCTCCTGACAATGACTGAGGCTCAGGACTATTGTAACCAACAAACAAAACATGTTCCCATTAAAAAAAACGGGGATGATAGCAATTAATTCCACATTTTTGTGAATAAATATCGTGTGTTCTGTGCCAGAACAATTTGGCTCGTTCGCAGAAGCCAACAGTGACACATAAATCTATTTTCCCTGTTGCTCAACAGACCATCCCGCTCTGCCGACCGGTTTTCGCAGAGAAAGAGTTTTTTTCTTTCCGTCTCTCAGTCAGCACCTCCAACGGTCCCTGCCACCCATCCCCATGTTGACCTGTGGGTTACAAACTGCACTCAGAGCTCCTGGTGCCAAGGTAGTGCTGTGACTGCTCGGGGTGTTCTCCAGCCACCAACAGAGACGATTTCATCCCAAAGGGCTGCCCCACCAACTCCCGGGAGCGATGGCATCCACCTGGAGTCGGTGACCAGGATTCCTCCCCTCTCCTGCAGCCAACTGCAGCATAACAGATGTGCTGTGAGCATCCCTGGCACCACGGTGATGCTGAGCCACCCATCCTGCTCTCCCTGCTGCACAGCGTGGAAAGACCCTGTGGTTTGGGTTAAAGGGCAGCAAGGAAGGACCAACATCCCAGCAGAGCATCCAGAAGAAAAGCTGATACACCCCTGTCTCCTCCCAGCTGTGTTTACTTTGTTGCACTCTCCTGATTCCAGCGTGCTGCACTGCAGAAGTGTAAAACCAAAGGAAAGCTCTAAGGATTCTGGCTGCTTTGAAGCTTTACAGATGTTTGCTGGCCTTATGTGGGAGAAGCATCACTGTTTCATTGACCAAACCCTTTTTTTGGTTTAATATGGAAAATCTCACTGGCACTTCGCTCCATTTGTCTTTTTTTTTTCCCCTCTTCTTTAGTCATATGATAATGTACACTTATAAGCAGTGAATCATCCCCCTGAAAAGTCATAAAGAGAAAAATAGCTCGTACGTATGTCTCAGCGGTCAATGAATCACTGACGACAGGTATAATGGGAATAATTATATATTGCTGAGAAACTTCACCCAAAGCCCAGCTCAGAGGTTGGTTTCAAAACTTCTGAGCTGTGCAGTTGGATCCAGTGCTGTGAGTGCCAGGTTAGGAAGCAGCCAGGAGAATTTCAGATTTGTATTACTGCAAGGAAACGTCTTCTCCAAGTGTCTGTTATGTGTTGACAAATTGTTTATACTTAACCAAGCAATAATAATGAACAGACTAAATAGACATTGATTTTTATGTTTTTAATTCACTTTTAGTGGGAAAATATCCTGGCAACAGAAATATGGATGTCAAGCTTTGGATGCCAGCCATTGCTTTAGAACTATGCTATTTTAAGCAGCAGAATGTATTATCTGGTAAAACAACATATATATTTAGGGTCTAATCCTGGAAGTTCCTACTCCAATGAGCTCCAGTCTTCAAAGTTTCTGGAATTACACATGTGAATGTAAATTTGCAGCAGACAGTGTCCAGACAAAGAAAAATAAATGCTTCAGTCTCGACGCAGTTTGCCTGCTGCCTTCCCAAAACCAGCTGAAATACAAATGTGAGGCAATTGCTCCAGAACACAAATGTAAAGTCCTTCCCTAAGCCAGTGCAGAGAATTGTAGCAACTAAAGAAGACAAGTCCAGCTACAGAAGAAGGCTTTGCCACCCAGTGCAGGGGCATTACCTGTTTTGAAGAGCATCTGTCACACAGAGGTGCCTCACACTCCACTTTCCATCTGGATTTGTATCCTGGGCTGAGCTCAGCCCCAGTGCCAGCTCTGGCAGCCCCTGAGCCGGGTCCCATAATCACAGGAGTGCCCTCACAGGGATGCACCTGCGGCCACTCCAACCAGTGCACAACAGGAATTCTCCTCAAGAGCAGAATTCCTCACACAAGGAAAACTGAACTGTGATGAACGAGCAAAATGAGCTATGGAGGAATCAGACCTGTGGTGTGCAGCACGAGCCCTGCCATCTGCCAAGGGCACACACAAGTCCCCAGGTACCTAATAGGCTTTTCCTCCCAAATATCCCAGTGGTGCAAGAGGGTGGGGATCAGCACCTTCCTGCTCCTGTCACAGCAGCCCAGAGCTGGACACAGCACCAGCAGCTAAGTCAGGAAGCTGTGATTGCCCATACCTGGGAGGAGAAGGTGGTCCCAGGAACTCCTTCAGTGGAGAGAAACAGGCACCTTCTGAGAGCAAATCTTCTGATCCACCTTAGATATCCGCCTTAGGAGAAGCTGAACCACCCTGTGGAGGTTCCCATTTCTCCTTGTCAACTGCAAAGGGAGCACAGCTCCAGCCATGACCAGCTCAAACATACGTGTCTGACTCCTGGATGTCTTGAGTTAGAGCAGAAATATCTCACCTTTAGCTGAGAAAGCAGCTGAAGAGAGATGAGTGGCTGCTCTTGCATTTCTGGGGAATGCGAGATATTATATGACCTGTTAATTTATTCCAGAGTTTCCCTTTATGCTCTAACAATACTGTTCAGTATTCAATTCAAGGCATAACATTTAATGACTTGTGGTCAGCTCAGCTTATCCTGCATTTCTGTGTCAGCTTAAAAAATAAACAGAGCTGTGTCCACCGAATGGCACAATCAGAGGGATTTATGCTGCTCTTACCCCAAAACACCAGAACACACCAACACCATTTCAGTTCAATTCAGACAACATGGGGAAGTCCTTTACATCCTGCTGTAGGAGATGGAGAGAGTTGAACAGTTTGTTCAGTTGTGAACATCACTCTTTAGGGGACCTGAAGTCTAGAGACAGCTTCGAGTTAACACTATTTTGATTTAAAAAATGTCTTGTGGCCTCAGATCTCTTCCTCCCTTATGGGGTCTGCACACACTCAACTGCTTCCATAATAATTCATAAAGGTAGATTTGTAATTTCTTGGCCTCAAAACCATTCTCTAGACATACCCAGCCTATGACTCTGCTGCACAGACCCTCTCCACGTTCTCAGCTTTCTGGTTTAAAAGCCATCAGCCAACCTACACGTCTCCATTTCTGCAAAATCCTTTTTTAATGTAATTTTGGCAAATAGGACTGTAACTATTTAGAGCTGTTTTGTGGGCTATGTCCTTTGAAGAAGAAACCATTACAAGATACTTCAGAATTTTTCCATTTATCCTCTATTGTTTCTCTGCCTTTATGCACCTTTCCCACCAGCTGCTGGACTGTCTGCCATCCCACCTCCTCCTGCTCCTGCATTCCACAGTCAATGGGCTCCTCTGCACTCAAAAGCTTTCTCCTGCCTCGTGGTGCCTTTATGAAAGACAAATAATTTGTTTGCTACATACAAAAGGGAATTGTTTGGCCCCGTCTTTAAAAACGTACGACATAGTTACAGAGTCTATCTTTTTTGCCCTTTGCTTGGGAGTCTGTACAATTAGGATCTTCGGATGAAAGTGCATTTTTGAGTGGGTCATGCAACGAGACAGCCCATTTTATCACAAGTGTCTATATGGAACTTTGAGTGGCTTCTTAAATCTATCATCATAAAAGCACAGAACCAAACTATGAGGCCATCTCCAAAACTTCCAGCTCTTTCCCCACCTACACCAAACTGTTTCTGCTGGACAGAATGCAGCTGATGTGAGGGAAAGAGGGTGAGGAAAAGAGGGAATATCTTAAAATACATTTTCTATATACCCTTCCCTATCCTAAGCTATATAGTCCAGATTTCACTCCAATGGAGACACTTCCCATTGCTCTCCATCCTCTTTCCCTCCTGCCCCAGGAAAAGCAGCAGTTAAGTACCAAGCCCTTTGTTTCCTCCATTAAAAGCCTTCAGCATCTCTAGTTCCTGCAGTTACATCCTTGTAATCTATAGATTCATATCTAATAATAGCAAAGTTCTGCAGCCCCTCCTGAAGCAGGATTCCCAAGCTGTGCAGTGAATATATATGAACTGGCAGATCAAAGCTGCCCCTGTCATTACACTAATGACCGACCTGGTCAATGTTACACAACATGGAGTCAGCACAACCTTCACATCCAGCCCTAGCAAAATCATTTTTTTAATATCTTCATGGCAAAGAGAGGGCTCTGAGGCTCCTCAGTGACTCCTGATCATCCACCAGCATCGCTGCTGACTTATGGGGACTGGGGGACACGCTGCAGTTCTGCCTCATGACCAGGACACCCCGAGGGAAAAATAAAGAAAGAAAAAAACAAAACAGTCCATGGAAGGGCCCTTGCTCAAGTTTTGGAAGAGCAATTTTTTCTCTTCTGGAGGACAAGGCAGTGCTCAGAGCATGTGGTGAGGGCATCTGGCAGCAGGGTGTGACACGACAACACAAACCAGGGCCCGCTGGCACAGCACCCACATGGCCCCACACCAGCAGCAAACCCCATCACCAGCCTGCCCCTACACCTTCCCAGAGACCCTCAGTGCAGGACACCTTCTGCACAGGGAGGGCAAAATCCCAACCAGCCTTTGCTCATATTTCCTGAGGGCTGCTAAAATCCTGTGCTAATCCTGGGAAAGCTCCGTGCACCCACTGCCAGGGGAGCACCCACAAACCACCACCCACACGGGCAGGAAGGGGCTGTTTTAGCACAGCTCTGCTTCCAGGTTCCCCTGCTGGGCCATGTCACACACCCAGGCACAACACACTGAAAAACAGGATCACACCAGAGCAGTTATGGGACAAATTCTCTTTCAAGCACCCAACATGTGCTTTATCCCCATCCCGACCCAAAGTCCAGGGACACACACAGGCATGAGCTCCAGGGGAGGATGGTACTCCAGAAACTGGGAGGGAGGGAGAGTTGAAAAATATATCCTCTTGTTTATCCAGATTTCACGTGTGTCTCTGGTTGGTTGTGGGGAATTCCCTGTTTCCTTCCTAAAAATGAACCTGGGGCCAAGCACCTGCCAAGGAGGGCAGCTCTGCTGTGCTGCAGGGAGGAGAGGAGCACAAGTGTCTCACCCCACAGCTGCTCCTGGATTAGAGGCTTCAACAAATCTGCTTTGCTCTAAAAGGGGAGAAAGGGAAGGGGTGAGAGAGGTGGGAGGACATCATTGAATTCCACTGACAGGGACACAGGCAGCAAAATGAAAACATTTCATCGCTGTGAGTCAAAGGGTTTCCTCTGAAATCCTGCTCCCATGCACGAGGTCACTGGAATTCCTCACGTTGCCAGTGACTGCTGGGTGGATACAGGGCAGGCAAACCTCTGTGCCTCAGTTTCCAAACCTGCACAGGTGGGAATGGGAGCACTTCCCCTGCTTTAGCAGGTTTGCAGTGTGCTGCGGGATCAAAGGCGCAGAGTGGTGCTACCGATTCACTGCAGGTCCACGCACTGCTGGAAGGTCTGGAGGTGAGGCAGGTTGCTGGGCTTGCAGAGGAAAGCAGGAAACCAGAGGTTTCACAAGCCCAAGCAATTCCTTGGGATTGAACTGGTCCTCTGAGAGATGGGCATGCCAGGCTGGCACCTCCCAAAAAGCACTCACCTCAGAGGTACCGAAGTTTCAGGACTTGCCCTAAGAGTGCCCTGGAAGGGAAGACACTGAGATGAGTCTTCTCCTTGTGAAAACACAGTTTGTCTGAAGTCTGTGAGTTGCTCTCAACCATTTGCCCCTTGCAAAGTTCTCCCTTTATTCAGCACTTCAGTTTGCTGGGAAACACAATATAAATCCTGGCATTCACGACACTGTCACAGTTTGTGTCACCCTGACAGGTCTCATATTTCTGGAGCAGCAATGACTCTTTGGCTTGTCACCATAAGCCAAGGTCTTTCTTACAAAGAGACATGAACACAGAAGAAAATAAATGTATTCCAGGAAAGCACAGAGATGAATTCACGATTACAAACGGGAATCAGTGCTTTTCTAAACACATGCAGAAAAAAATATATGACATGGATCTCTTTTTTCCAGCTACCATGAAAGGTCATTTCATTTAGACAACCTGACTGGGGACCTCTGGTAGCACATGGGCTCTGTTATTCTCCCTCTTCTGCCTTCACAAACTCGTGCTGCTGCCAGTACATGAGAAAACAAAAAGAAAGCAAGAAAAGTCTTGCTTGCAAAGCCTTAGAGAAGTAGTCAAATGACAGCCCACATGAATGTTGGCATTACCTGAGATCCTGATTACAGAAACAATGCTTGGAGGAAGACAACAGCAATCCTGGGCTTTACTCAACAGCAAGGACAGCCAAGATTCTATAAAAAAAGGATCTCAGCTGATGCAGACAGCAAATAAACTTTTTGAGACTGATCCCAAATGCAAGAGGAAGGATGATGAAATCAGATTTGAAAGAACTAGGAAAGAAGTTTACATGGATACTGCCTGCAAGTTTGACAACAGCACTGAAAAGCAACACCCCCCAACCCATACCCACAAAACCCCCACAACCTGAGCTGGTCACCTCCTGCCTGGAATGATGCTGGAAGGCTTCACCATCCAGGGGCCCCAAATGGAACAATCCTCATGGTGTCTTCATCTGCTACCTCAGTCAAGTAGAAAGAGGCACTAAAAATCTCAGTGACTGCAAACTGAATCAAAAATTATGGAGACCTGAAATAACACAGAAGCTCTTCACACTAATTAACAACTGTATGTGCAAGCTGTGGTGCTGGGTCCCCACCTGAAGTCTTTCAAGCTGCAGTACTCCAAGAGTCCTGTGTGGATGTGGAATATTAGAAATTAATTTCCCTCTAACTCTATGAGGTTTTTTTTGACAAAAGGTTAAATTGAGACTTGGTGTTGTTCTCAGAGGTTCAGCCACATCTCAGTGGTTGCCCTGCAGCAAACCCTGGATGAACTGGCACAGGCTGGAACGTGCAGGTGGTCAGGCAGGAGAATCACAGGGGCCCTGTGGGCCCTGAAATCAGTGACCTGTGCAGAGAGCAACCAAACACTCTCACAACTGGAGATGACTTTGGTTTCCTCTGCTGAAAGCCTCAGTGTGCAGCTGGTCACCTCTTCCTTGGAAGTTTTGGTCAACAACCTCTTAGCATGAAGACAGAACAGAAATGTATGTGTGCATATATATATATATATATATATATATATATATATATATGTATATATACACACACACATTTGGCTCCTTTGTGTACATCCCTTTCCAATCTGGAAAAACAACTTTATTCCCAAAACCACTCAGAAAACTACTTAAAATTATACTGTGCCTACATGTCACCCTGAATAATGAAGGTCTTAAGCATATAATTAAGAGCTTTCCTGTGATGGGTATTTAGAAATATACTGGAGAGCCAAGGAGAAAGGGAAGCTTGTCCTCCTGCCAGGTCTTTTAAGGAACACCAAAAACACCCCATACACCATTAAATGGTGATATCTTGCTGTGAATATAAACTAAAAAATGCACTGATAGAAGACCATGGAGATTTACAGAAGTATTTACTGAAATGAGGGACAAAAAGGATGCTGGACTGATGAGCACAAAGGGAGGTAACACTACATCTGCACAGCACCTCTCACCTGAACATTCTGGGAGCCACTGGTCTGGTCATCTCCCTGAGAGAGAAACTGAGGCCCAGAACAGTTGCAGGACTTGCAAAATGCTGCATCAGACCCAGGAAGGTGCCCTGAGAGGCTGACTCGGGGATCTCTGCACCCACTCCCCAGCCAGGGGAATTGTTTCTGAGCCAACACCCAGGTCACTGAAGCTGATAAGGAGCCAGGGAGCCACTGCTGGATCATCACAATCACGTGTCCAAGCCTTGCAGATACCTGGGTTAGTACAGAGGGTGACTCCTGATGAAAAGTTTAGAGTACAGCACAGCAAGCCCACACATCTTAAAGATCCCAAAGTCTCATCTGGAACAAATCAGTACCAATTCAGACTTTATTTAAACATATTGTTTAAATACAGTTTATCCCTCTTGATGCTGGGTTGAGAAGTTCACTCTTTCAAGTGTACTCCTTCTCACACCAAAATTTCCCTCTATTTAGGAACAACTTGAAAACACGTGAATGTAGGGTTCCAGTGGTCAGATACCTTAACCCTACTATCAATAATCTGTGATGCTTTTCACAGGACATGGGACTGTACACATCCCACAGCAGTACAGTGGTGTTTGGGAATAGCTCCAGCAGGGACTAGAGGAGCTTAGAGCACACTGTGCCTCATGCACAATATACACAGCTTCAATATTTGGAAAGAAAAAAAAGCTCCCAAACTCCCTGAACCAGGAGAATGAAGACCAAAATGTACAGATCAGCTATACCTTTTCATTTTTAGAATATTCTGTTTCTCTGTGACAAACAGCATCTTCCTAGAAAATCACAGTTCAGCTTCATATAAGTTTGTGCTCTGAACAGTGTTCTTTGAGGTTTCTCCTCAAAATCATCTCCCATTGTTCCCTACATTAATTCCTCCTTGGTGAAATACCCAGTATGGTCAAATGAACGATGAACAGCAAACTTGCTAAATTTGAGCATAAACTTGTCCAGGAGTAAACCTTTTAAGGACACTATAAAGAGATAGAAGCTTACATCCCATTTTTTAACAGCAATCTAGGGCCCGACTGTAAGGCTGCATTGGCATCTGAAGCTTTAGAGCAGTTCCTATTTTTATCCTAAATGGTTGTATATCCTGCAAAACTCCAGCTGCTGTAAAACAAAGGCTGTGTTTACACTGACTGAGAGGAGGGCACAGAGGAACAGCCACACAGCCCAAGCCATTCACAGGCTGCTGGAGAAAAGCCACACAGGACGAGGGGCTCGGGCCATGCAAGTCCCACAGCCCAGGACAACTGCTCAGGGCCACCACTCCGCCTTCCAGAGCTGGGCTGCTCTGAAATGGGCTGCCAAAATCTCACCCACACCTGCTAGCTGCCTTCTCTCCCTAGCACTGCTTTATCTTTAACAGATATCTTTAATAAAAGATATCTAAGGAACAGCTAATAGAGGGTTTATCCACATTTATCAGCTGTTATGGGCACTTACAGGTGTGAGTTGTGTGTGGCAGACTCTCACCATCAGTAGGTGCTCTCCAGCCCAAATGTCCCAGCTGTCCTGGGATAGTCAGTCGCCCCCCAGCCACTTATTGGTCAGTAAAACTTACTAAACTAAACTGGTTTGGGCTGTTTGCAAACTACATTTATTTTTAAAAGGAGTGACCCAGCAGACTGTGAACACTACCAGTCTCAGTGGTGCAAAAGGTCCCAGAGGGAAATTCTGTGTCTGGGGCTCTGTACAGGGGTTACAGGTGGTCTTGTCCTTTGCAGAAACCAGGACCAGAGCACTCAGATGCTGCTGTGGCATCAGCACTCACTTCTCCTGCAGCTCCCTTGAGTGACAGCTCAGAAGTGCTGGTTATGCTGATGGCACAAGATGCTCTGCCTGAGACAGAAACCCTCCCCATCAAACACACTTGGGCCTCATCCAGAGAAGACACCACGAACAAAGGACCTGCTGGCCCAGCTCTGGTCAGCAGATCCTGCAGTGCAGTTTGTCCCCTCTCAGCAAAGCAAACACAGATCCTGAATGGCAGCAAGACCAATACACCCATGCCTCAAGTGAACCACGTGCTGAAGTGTTTTCCTGGTTGCATCTGGACTGCAGCCTGAGGACCAACAGAGCACCTTCTGCCACCTCCCTGTACACGGGAGAGTACCTGGCTCAGCACAGCAAGTGCCTCTCCTGATTCCCACAGCACTTTTCCTCTTGGGTAAGCATTGGCAAAATCCAGCTCAAGAGTACCACCTAGCCTTGCTCCAACACTTTACAGACACTAACCAGTGAGCTCAACATCACCAAATTAGGTAGTTACCAACTCTTGCACCTGTCCTACAACAGATTTAAAACACAGAGTGGTGACCAGGGGAGGTCGAGCTCCATCACAGCACGAAGGGCTGCAAGAAATACAGACCTTTCTGCTGTGTCCCATCCAGCCTTTGCTCACACGGCAAACCCCCTCCCCGCCCTCCTCCTGCTCTCTGCCAGTCCCTCCCTCTGCACAGCCGTGCTGGAGCTGAGCCGAAGGACTGGCTGACTCAGCAGGGGATGCTCAAGCCTTTGCTCCGTGTGGGAGACACCCGTGGCAGTCCCGTGGCACTGCTGGTGCCTCGGGAAGGGGACAGTTTGCTGCAGCCCTTTCCCCCCTAATGACAGACTGGAGAATGTTTGAGTGCTCAGGAATAATCACAGGAGGCTGTAACAGCCCACAC
The DNA here is from genome assembly GCF_001715985.3 of Manacus vitellinus. Taxonomy (NCBI): domain Eukaryota; kingdom Metazoa; phylum Chordata; class Aves; order Passeriformes; family Pipridae; genus Manacus; species Manacus vitellinus. The sequence goes on from NW_021939798.1 coordinate 8,655,673, forward strand.
ACAGTATTTTACAGCCCCCTTGACTCACGCTCACAGTGACACCCAGCCCCTCCAAGGGCTCGCTGTGCCCACCCGCGGTGCAGCCACTTCTGAGCTGCAGCAGAACAACACACACGTCAAACAGCAGCATCTTCTGAGAGTTCAGCCTGGGAAACGGAGCTGGGAGCCCCCCCCGGGACACACAGGGCTTGTCTTACACTGGGGGTACCAACAGCCCAAAGCACAGTTCCCCCACACAGCCTGAGTGGGAAGGACAATAGGAAAGCACCTCCTGGTGTGATCATTGCTGAGCTGCTGCCCTGTGTTGGCCAGAGGTGAGCCCAGCTGAGCCTGCGAGCAGCTCTGCTGCCCATTCAGCAGTGTGGTCACAGAGCAAGGGCAGAGAGACTCCTGGGCAGGAGCTGGGAGAGCAGCAATGCTGGTTTGTGCCCTCTGGACTCAGCGGCTGTAATCTCTGATTGCTCAGGAAACCCTACTCCAGTGACAGTGTAAACATCCAGAGTTATCCAACCTGGAATCGTGCCAGACCTCTGGCATGAAATCCCTTTTACTTGGAAACAAAAAATCAAGATGATCTGAGTGAACAAGAAGAGACATGTTGCAAAAGCAATGCAGGAGATTTGGGGTTTGTTCTTAGCTCCACCCAGCCCTGGTGATGATAATCCTTTGTTTGCTTTTTTTCTCTATTTAGATTGTAAGTTCTTCAAGACAGAGACAGTCTCCTGGTATTTGTTTATACAGACTTTATATATCAGTCCCAGGGATTACTGCAGTGAGAATAATCTTTAATGACCACAAATCACTGAGACCCCTGTTGTAGGAATCCTCTAATTCATGTCAAATAGGTGTTTAAGAGAGGCTCCAAACTAATTACAAGGTCCAAGATACACACCACAGCAGCTCACCATGCCAGCTGCTGTCCAGTATATCCAGCTAGGAATCCAATCCCTGTATTCTTGGCTGTCACATACTTTCTAGAGGAGACTGGCTAACGAGCCTCAGTGTGATTGGGAGCTCTGTGCCTTTCCTTCCTCAGGTTCACACTCGCCAGACAATTACAAGAACTCACTTCTCTTTTTACCAAATTAAAACCAAACCAACAGCAAACAAACAAAAAACCCCCAACCAAAACCAAACCAAAAAAACCCCACAACTAGAGAGAGAGAGAAATTCAACAATACTTCACAGGAACTAAGACAGACAGAACCCTCTTGTAACTGGGAGCTTTAAAATACAAGTAGGAAGTCCAAGGCAGGGCTGTTGACTTTGAACATGTACCTGGGGCACAGGCAGGAGGGCAGGAGGGAAAGGACAGAGGTGCCAGGAGTGGGAGGGACTCACTGCTTGGCATCTGTTAAACACAGAGCTGCATCTTGAATCTGCTTTTTATTTCTGAGCAGGAGCATCACGAGGAGTGCTGAGGGATGGGGGGGAGAAGAAATGAGCAGTGAACCATCTCTGAGCCCAGGCAAACCCAGACCCCAGAATGAGCCTTACTGCCAGATTTGTTTCTCTGGGACTGCCTGTCTTTCTCCAATGCCTGACCACGGCTCCTCCAGCTTCACTCATCTGCTACAGATGACTTCAGCATAATCCTAGACCTAAAATAACAGAATCCTAGACCTTAACAACAGAATTCCAGAGTTTCAAGGTTTTTTCAACCAACAGAACCATGGCTCAGAGGATTCTGCAACCTGTATGTTCTCTAGAAGTGGCATCATGAACCCTGCAAGCCCTTTTTCTAAGGGAAGTTTGGTTCCCTGCAGTCACTGCCTGTCCTCTCTCCAGCCCCATCCCCTGGCTGGGGTGCCAAATCCTTCAGCATATCCAGCCCACCACTGCTCATCCAAAGGCCAGTGGAGTCACCAGAAAGGCTTTCACCCCCTGTCTGCAGGCTTTGGCTCAGGCCAGAGAGAAGCATGGACTTCTCAACGACTTGTGACACCTCTTTCAGCTGCTGCTTGTACCCCTGTGGCCCTGCCCTTCCTCTCCCCCAGCACAGTCCTGCTGCTGCACCAGCTCTGGGGAGGCAGAACCCAATCCCAGCAGTGCTGTGGGGAGATCAGTGCAGATGAGAGACAGGTTTGCTGGGTGCAGGCTGCAGCTGCAGGGTTTGTTTAGAAAAATGACTCTGGTTTACTTCACAATTCCATCCCCATTGCTCCTCTTCCAGTTGGGATAATTAAGGTGCTTGAGGAAATATTGATTGGTCCCTAATATTCCTTCAGCCCTGTAGGATGAAGCTCATTTTGGTCCTGAAGTCAGTCCCGTTCAAGTGAAGTGCTTGTTTGCATTTCAGATCTTACAGGATGTTAAGATGAATCAAGGTGCTTGGGGCTGTCAAGCTGAAAGCTTAATATCTTCAAATTGCTGCCCAGGTTACTCTGAAATATTTATGTAATGTACCTTTCTTTTCTAGCAAATTACCATTAATGGGAAAGGAGCTTAGAATTACCCACTAGAAGCACCAAAGTCCCTTTAATGGAAACAATTATTCATTGTACCTTTTTTTTATATATATGTTATTTTTCCTGTAGTATCTTTAAAATACCTGCAATTCCAGCAAATGTTTTAATCTAAACTCTGATTCCATCTTATTCATTTTTCCCAAAGCTGCTGCCTTGAGGAACCAGGCAAAGCAACAGACAGACACTGATTTCACTCTTCTGACTACACATCTGATGTGAAAAATCCTTTTGCTAACGTTGTCTGTTTTTAAAAACGCTGAGACCACTTCAGTTGGAGAGCAGACTATTATGGTATCAATCCAAGAACTACTGAAGCCAAAAGGAAAAACGCAAGAAACTGCTCTTCATAAGGGTTGATAAGTCAACAGCAGATATTTTCATACGGAGTTATTAAAGTCTAAACAGTCAGAAAGGTCAACAGGCTTTCTCTTAGCTACCTAAAATCCTCAATAATGTGTTAACTCAAAGTTCAGGGTTTTTAAAAAAAAACATCCATTTGAAGAAAACAGTGAGTTCTCAGTAAAATAATGAAGAACAAGATATTTCCATGCTGAAATGCCTACACAGTGGTTCATCCCCTTCTCGAGGGCCAAAGTCTCCTACTGGAACCCAGTTTAAGAGAACTGCAAGGAACTAGGGAATAGAAATGTAAACAGAGAGGAAGGTGGTTTGGGAGGGCACCGGGGGTGGAAGCTGAAGGGGACAAGTCTCTCTTTGCTCCCACGTGTTGAACTTCTTACTGTTCTCTCAATACTCTGCCTGAGCATTATTTGGGGGCTTTTTTGATTCAGTCCAAAACAAGAGGGAAAAGCTGCCTGTAAGGTTCCTGCCCTTGCTGAGCTGGAGGATATTTCAGAGAAGACAGAGACCCAGAAGGACAAACTCTTGGAACTGAAGGGTTGCATGAGAGAAACACAGGAAATTCAGGTGCACATTAACAAGTTCCAGGGACAAACCAAACTCTTGCACAGCTAGATATAAAAGTTAGTATTAATGCCCTCTAGGACCAGAAGAAATGTGAAGACAGAAGAAAACAGAGTAAAGTTTTGGGGGAAAACACTAAGCACTGCACCATTCCAGGCATGCTGTAAATAATGAGGCACTCAGCCAGCTCAATACCTCTCTGCTTTCTTCCTCAAGCCTACTGCCATGAATAGCAGGATGCTAAGATGGTATTTTCATATGAGAACAAAACAAAATAAAACCAACAAAAAATTACAGCCCTCCCAGGAAGCGCTGCCTGTTTATGAAAAACCAAACCATTAAGGCTCTTGGGGAAATGGAATACTCTGGTGCTGTCAGCAGTGAGCAGGTAAGTAGGAGGGAGATCTAAAAGCTATGTAGGACGTGCAACAGAGCTGCAGCTCTTTGGGAGTGGAGTGCAGGTACTTACCTTCCCAGTTATTGGCTTCAAATCAATCTCATATGGCCTGTATTTACCCATCTGTACTTGTGCTCTGGCCTCTCTCAGACTGCAGGATAGAGAGACTTGGGTTTTTTTATGAAGAGATGTCTAGACAGCTGCCTTCACATCAGACAAAAAGTGATCAGGCAGGAAATTCAAAGGAAAATTGATGTGGGCTGCTACAAAAGAGAGACATTCAGGATGAGGATGGCAGCTCTGCTCCCTGGCACAGGGAGGTGGGTGGGCCACCTGCAACCAGCTCCCACCATCCCAGCTTTGCTCCCAGCATGAACAAACTCAAAGGAATTGCTCAATTCCCATCTGAGCTCTGCTGAAACCACTGAGGGATGTCCTGGATAAACCACCCCTGAGTGTGACACCGCACAGCAAAATCCCCCCACGGGTCTCCACTCAGCACTGAAAGGGCAAATCCACGGGAGGAAGTGTCATTCCCATCAGCTGGTTGGGAATGGGTGGAAAACAGACACCAAGCTGAGTTTCTGCTCCTTCCCTGCTTTAACAAAACAGATCCTTGAATCACCTTCTGATTCATCCCAGCACAACCCAGTGTGCTGAGTGACCTCTCTGGTTCCATGGGCTGGGGGCACAGGAGGGGAGCAAAGTCCCAAGGCCAAGGAAGAATTTGGCTGTGCCAGTAAAGTGTGAGCTCAATTAATTTATTTTCATAGTGGCCATGCCTCTATATGAACTCATTTAAAGGAAGAATTCTGAAGTATTTTAGAGCTTTTTTTTTTGGAGCTACACTAATTAAACAGGAAGAGCTCTGATGCAGATTTTATGTTCTGATTTTTCCTTTTCTGCCTTAGGCTGTATCACAATCAAGATGGGCAAAAAACTAAGTTTATTTCATTAAAAATTGTCAAAATTGTGCAGTGTATGAAATGGATCAATTTTTTAGTTTTTCTTTGCTCCTTTTTTAATTTATTATTTATTATGTAAAAATGTTTGTGATATTTCCCAATAAAGGCAAATATCTATTGACTTTAACAGTACTTTCAGTGAAAAATTAAACTACAGTAAAAAGAAAGCAAAATATCCAGTTTTGAAGAAAAATGGATTTTAGTGATTTTTTTTTTCATTTTAGAGAAAAGATCATTTCTCAATTAAAATCTTTCCCAAAGAGAAAGTCAATTTTGTGTTATGCTTCCAAATTCTGAAACCTTCTTAGGAAACAAGAGGGGAAGGAATGAAGCAGAGAGAGGTTCAGACAAGAAATGGATCCCCTCCCCTTTAAAAACTTTATCAATTTATGTCAAGTTCTCAAGTCAATCTGACTTATAGTGCTGGTCTTAAAGTCAAAAAATTTATCTTTAAACATAACCTCAGCTAACCATGGAGAACTTGCAATTAATTAAGTGCTAAAATCCCACAAGAAAGTTTTATTGTTTAATTTGGTTTAATATGACCATTTTAAGGCAAAAATGATTACTGAATAGCTGCTGTCACCCCAATGACAATATTTCAGGAGACTCTAGGAATAAGCCTTCCAGAAGGAATTGCTTCATCTTCTATAAAAAGTCACGCAAGGCATGTCAGTGTTCATATTGGAGCAGCTGAAACTCCCAAGGCAAACATGAAAAGAGGATTCCTCATGAACCTTTTAACGGCCCCATAACGTTTTCTTCTTGCCTTTTTTGGTTTTCGAATAATATACATGATTTTTTTTACTGCCAGTAAAGTTTACCGGTATTTTCATGCCCAACGGTCACTCCTGGTGGAAATCAGAGCAGGGATTAAGGAGGAGGATATTTTTTGACAGTTCTTCTGGCAGGAATTGTTTTTCCTCCCCCCTGAAAGTGAGCTGTGGCTGGTGTGCTCTCCTGCAACAGGTAAAGCCTGGCTACAGGGGACAAAACCAGGAAGCTTGGAGGGAGGGCTTGGTGTGACACACAGGGTGAAATCCATCCTTTTAACAAGAAATGAGCAAAAAAATTAGGTCCATATCACAAATGCCTCATTTGGAGAGCTGAAAGGGGAAATGAGGGGCAGGCCAGCTTCCACTTCAACTGACTTGAGTCAAATCCAATTAATAAAAGAATTGCAAAATCAGAGTGGGAGGCAGAAAATCCTCATTTCCTTGCAGTAACTCCAAGGAGGGCAGGAGGGGCAGCATCCCAGCGGTGCTGCCACCAGTCACACGGGTGCTCATTAGTGATTCCTTCAAAAAGTAAAGTTACAAGGCTTTCTGTTGGAGGTGGTCATGCTTGGAATCCTCTGTCTAAGCAGTGATGTGATCATACCTGTGCTCCCTGTAGCTTTGGCATTTTCCTTTGTCATTTATTTGCTAAAATTGCTCAGTCTGGTGCAGCTGTGGCTGTTCCAATTCCCCAGCCAGCCCAAAGTAGAGCCCTGCCCAGGGGCAGCAGCAGCAACAACAAACAAAGAGACAAAACCCATCCAGTTATCTCAGAAGGATTAAATGACCTGGTGTTTACCAACTCTGAAATACAGAACTGTAACACATATTCCCTAACAGTGCATAAGCCAAGGAATCCTGATCGAGCACGGAGGCAAGAACCTGGGAGCCGTGTCTGAGTCCCACGGGACAGAGCCCAGCTCAGTTCCCCAGCACGGTGCCAGGCCAAGCCCTCAGCTCCCTTGGCAGGAGTGAATGCTCCCCATGCCCACGTGGGCAGCCTTGGTCAACACCGGGAGGCAGAGAGAGGAGCTGGGGTCGGAAATAGGTGGAATTCCTGAGCCTGTCGGAAAGGCCGGCGGCAGCGATCCCACAGACTGCGTGGAAACAGGCGTGTTGCTTTGTTTACCTCAAGCTTTATTTTTTAAAGCCCCATGACAGCTCTGAGACTTTCTCTGTCTCAGACTAATCTATTTTCCCCTCAACACCTCGCAGCAAACCGGCTGCCAGCTTCCCGTCCAGCCCGGGGGTCAGAACCTCCCGCGGGGACCCGGCTGCCGAGCGCTGGATGAGCCAACCAGGAGCAGCAGGATCAGCACAGTCTGACCCTCTGATATCACCTCTCCACGCTCAGGAGCTCCCCAGACCTCAGCTCAGCGCTTCCCAGATTCCAGAACTCAATGCAAGCTCCTCCAAGAAGTCCCACCTCCCCTACATGCAAGGCCTGGAGGAGCCAGAGCACCTGAAGTGAGATCCTGTTCTGTTGCCTTCACTCCTGTGCAGGCTGGGATTGGGAGACTCCCATTTCTGCCTGACTCTGAGCAGAATAAACTCTTGAGGCACAACGATGGTAATCCCATTATGCAACAAGGATCTGTGAGCCTTGTGTTGGGCTGGAGTTCTCTCACCAGTGTTTCACCAGCATTTCTAACCCCAGACATGCAAAAAGCCATCAATCAGATTTCTCAAAGGTCAGAAATAGGGAGCTTCTTCAACATCTCAGGGGTGTTTTAAAGCTCCTTTGGAAATCACAAAAGACAAGAAACTTGCTGGGGTTTTTTATATGAAAGCTGGGTCTTGTGCAACACCTTAACTCTAAGTGCTGGGACTTTCCAAATAACACTAATTAACGCAGCACTCATGATTAGATCCTGACAGGTGATCCTGTAATTTTTGTAGGATAAACACTGATAAAATTAATCATTACTGTAATTCTAACTAGATGTGGGGCTTCGAAAACCTCACACACACAAAAAAAAGAATCACTCATAAATGGGAATCCTCAACTTCTCCCCCACTTTGTTTTCTGTTTAGACTGTAAACTTGCTGGGGCTGGATCCTTCCCTATTGTTTATAAAGCATCTGGCACATGGGGATAGTGAACTTGTTGGGAACTTCTGGACATTGACATAAACCAAAAAATATCAGCGTGCAGAGAATTTTTAGAGCACAAAATACAGATGGATGTTCCCTGATGGGAACTATCACAGAGTTCTTGTGCACATTCATCCCTCTGTATTAGAGAAACTTTCTTTTTCTGGAGGTTTTGGACTTATCCAAGCACAACCAAGACAAGATTCTTTCACTGCAAACAAACAGATCAAACAAAACCAACCTCTGCCATCTGGCATTTTGCAGACAACAAGCTAGGAAAATGTGCTTGTAGCAAAGGTGTTTATGGCTCTTCTTGCACAGCTGCCCTCCATTTCAGGAAAAAACATCAACAAAATAGGATCTATCTGAGTATTAGCACAACACAGAGTTAACAGCTCACATTAACAGTTTAACTTGAAAAACCCTAACATTTCCCAGTGATGGGTACAAGGCAGACAGCAGGGTTTGCTAACTGGGTCATTCTTTACTAGACATCTCTTAGTGGTGGTTTGGGTTCTCTTAAAACTGCTGCTTAATGAAGCAATTCAGGGTTAGTGTCCTCTTGTCACTTCAAAAATAATTACTTCACATACAGTATTAACAAAACCGAAATTGATACCCAATAATTTCCTTCAATAGCCAGGCAGTCCCAAAGCAGTGATGCTCCCAGATCAGCTCCCTGCTCAAATCCAAAGTTAAACGCTGTAAAAAAGGCAGGAAAATAGAGCTGGCAGCTCATGCCATCAGCTGCCACAGCCCAAGAGGGATGAGAGTGGGGAGGAAAAGAAATTGGTAACATTTAGGTGCAGAAAAGCCTGTGAATGAAGCGAGGAGCATGCCAGGTCCTCCTCCTAACTTTCCCAAGTCCTTAAACAAGAGGAGCACAGCCCATGTGCTGCCACCAGCAATGGCATCCAGGGAGGGTCCCTCCTCTGGCTCCTCTCAACGCCTGGACTTCAGCTGGGAGAATTCAGAGCATTTCCACCCCTCCCCAGTATACATCTGTGTTTGTTATTTTTTTGCCTGCAAGACTGACAATGAGCAACCCTGTTCACATATTTTCTAAAAGAGAGCACAGTTTGTTTATGTGGCAGCTGTAGGTGCCAGTGCTTAATATGTCTGGGGTGACACGAAAATAAATGGACTTTCTGTGCCATATTTAGATCCCCTTCCCATCCCTCACCAGCCCCCCAGTGTGTTTGTCTCCTCTTTGCTCTCACAGGGGACTTGCAGCACACACAACGCCCTGCCCTCGCCTCTATTCACTCTGATGCTCAGAGGGCATTTTTTCAAGTATAGGATATTTTTTCCAAGGACTGGACCATTTATCATCCCAATGGAAGGCGTTCTCAGTGATTTCATGAGGATTGGCCCTTCATCAACGACTGAAACAGCTTTTACAGGGCTGACCAGATTCTGCAACTTCAACCACTTCCTCACACAGAAGCAATGGAAGAATTTCATCACATTTAGGGCCTGCAGCGATTTTTCTTCCCGGCATAGGAACCAGCCTGAAGGGAGCTAAAGGTCCCTGAGACGTATTTATGAAACAGCTCAGGCTTTTTCCTGAGCGCTCAATTCTTAGACCTGCAGCCTAAAGCCTGACAGGAGCACATTTTTCCTCAATTGAATTTTTTACACGTAAAATATGAAGAACCCTGACAACGAAAATTCCAAGTCAGAAACCATCATGTCAAGAAACTGGCCTTGGTTTGCACCATGTGCTGCCCCACACACTGGGGCTCCTCTGCCTTGGTGTTGGATAGGGACTGGCTGGAGTGGAGGAGCACAGGACCTGCCTGATATTCAGCTCAAGGAGAATTAAATGTGTCAGACATTAAATTATCTCATCCTTAAGGAACTGTTCTAAAGGTCTAAAGGGCACATCCCTGTAAATTAAACTAGGCTAAGCATTTAGATGTCCACTCTTCCTTTATACTAAGACAGCAGTAAGTCCAGTGTCAACCTCCAGGCCAACACCAACGTGAACATGGCAAGGGAAAAATGCCCTGAATTGGTTTTTTGAAAGTTACTTCCAAGAGCCAGAGTCCAGGAGAAGGAAATTCAGCAAGCACAGTTAATAAAAACATTCCCAGACTGTCATCTTAATTAGCTTCAGCACAATATTTAATGTGGTTGAACAGCATGGGATGGTTTGGGAAACTCAGCATCAACTGCAGCAGGCAGTGCCCCAGCGAGAAAGGGAGGAAATCTCTTTCTGGGACACAGAAAACTTGCTGGGAAATCATTTGTTTGCTGGGAAACAATATCTGGCTGCAGGATGAATGTGCTGCCCAGTTTTGGCTGGCAGAGGGGACTGAGGACAGCATTCATTCCTGGTCATGCCATGGGATGCAGAGTTCTTCCTCTTCATGTCCCTGAAATGACACAAAGTGGAGCGCCCGGGAAGGGCTCCCAGTCTGGTAGGAGGAGATGAGGACATCTCTTAAAGAGGAGGGGATCGACCCTGGGGCTCCCAGATTGGATCCCAGCCCCTAATGCAGTCACACTGCACAGAGCAAGTGCCACCATTCCCTCCTCCTTGGGCAGCTTTGCAAACCTTCCTTCTCCTGCCCCAAATGCAACAGCCCAAGAGTGACACACCTTCTGTAGGCTGCAGTGCCAAAGGGAACGTCCTGTTGGACACAAAAGGAATTCAGGGTAATTTTTCCTTTCACTTTTTGGTTGTTGAGCCAAGAAGTCCTGCATGTGTACAGGGTATTACTGAAATATGCACATTATTAAAAACACCTTGAGCATTCAGACCAATGAACTGACACTGTTATCTCCCCTCTTGCAAATGGCATCAAATTACCTTTAACTGATGAAAACCCTGTTTTTGCAAATGTAAATGTCAACCAAGAGTCCAACCCAAAACTGCCCCCAGATTCCTAGGATGACTTTGGATCAGATTTGAAGATCACTGCAGGACCAAAACCTTTATCTTATAAACTGGGCCCATTTCCTGAACATATCCAGGAGCAGCACTAAACTCAAGCTATTTGTCATCTCCACAGCCACTTGAAAAAAATATGTAAAGAGAACCATTATATTAAAATCAAGATTAGAATGGCTGAAAACTTCTGCTGGAAGCATCTTCTGGTGGAGAGAGAAGTTACTGAACAGAAACACTAAATCCCTGCTACAGTAAATCCACAGCTACATTTATGCTTTTGTACCATCTGAGGATCCTGGCCCCATGGCTGTTTCAAAGGAGGTCAAGGAACAAGTCTGAGAAGCTCTGTACCAGTTTCCTAATAAGACTGCCTTGTCTCACATTTCTGCTGATTTCTTTCATACCTTCAAAGTTGTTACAGCAGCTCATAAAGAGAAAATAAAGATTAGACACCAGCCTTTGCCCTCGAGACCATCCCTGACCTCTGGTCTGCCATTTACATTTATTACAAAAGAGCCTGAAATGTTTTTGAGTCACGGAAAAGCATCTGATGGTTACAGAGGGTTTTGCACCAATAACACTCTGCTCGCCGGGTCTCCTCAGACAGAACTTTGCAAGGATATTGAAACTCCCTCAGTCGCAGGCAATAAACACAACTATGCCAAAGTTGGGAGGAGGAGAAGGAGGGGGATGGTTCCTTGCACACACCACTGTTTTCTTATCCATCTGGAATTAGGAAAGCACGCCTGGAAAGAAAGAGCCAAGAGCTTTGGATAAGTCAGCCCAATTCCTCGGCTATGACATACTCATCGTGTGCACACACATGAGAGAACACAACTCGCCCATTTGTCTGTGTTCAGACATTATTTAAAATAGAACAAATTAAAAGATCCACCACGGGAGCAGCAAAAGCCTTTTTAAAGGATTTTTGAACCAGCCTGATCTGGGCTGAGCCCCCTCCTGCAAAAGCGAAGCAGTCCCGCGGTCAAAAACGGCTTTAGGAGGACGTGGCGTGTTCACATCTGGTAAAATTTGACCCTGCGCCTCCCTGCAGGCTTGTGCCATTGGAATCAATGGGAATTCCTCTGGAGACATAAGTGTGGTTAGCTGGGAGTCACAGCAACGACAGGGCAAGAGTGAGCTGCCGTGACTGGTGGGCTCCTGGAAAGGAGCATCCTCCCCTGCTTCCCTCCTTCCCAGCGTGAGCTTTCTTCATGGAACCAGCTGTCATTTGTCCTTGCAGAGCAGCTATAGCTTCCTTTTAATCTGCCACTCACAAACTGCCCATTGCTACCACATGCTGCACTACAGCCTAGAGGAGAACGACAAACTGTTTCTCATGAGCCTTCATATATTCGTCTCAATTCAATTTAAATGGGAGCTTCATTATGACCTTGTTAGCACCCTCTCTCCTGTTTACTTTCCATTAGCATTCAGCCTGTCAAACTTTATTAGCACAAATGACCATAGAAATTGTGAGCTGCTCGAATTCCCGCAGTTTGGAGCACATTTAGTGGGTGAAATTCAATCTGTCCAGCAGGCCAAGGGAGCTCTGCCGTGCCCCGGCCTTCTGCTGACTTGCAGATTTTAGAAGGGTTCACAAGCAAAATGTGATGACAAGAATAAGTCTCTCTGAGTCGGGGGAAAACAGAGAGGAGGCACGTGACTGCCAGGCAGCAGCCCCAGGTATGTTCCTGCTGGACTGTCACAGGAGGGAGGAAATGTCACAGGGAAGGAACCGGTTCCCCTCCACCACCACCCAGCAGACAATTAGAGAAAAAACCCACCCCAAACACGGTGATGTTTCAAAAAGAGATAAAAATGGGGGGAGTGGGAAGTAAAACTAATGCCACGGCTCGTGGAGCTCTGCAAACCACCCAAGAGTTCTGCAAGCAGCCCACACTGTCCCCTCTGCCCCGGGAGGAGACCCTTCCTTCGGTGAACTCGCCCTTCCCCTCGGCCCCTGGCAGATTCCTTGTCCCCACAACAGCATCCTAACACATGGCTCACTTTTCCACACAATACCTACTTCACAGCCCCACACAAGAACCTCCACAGTGTATGTCATTTTGACACGGATTTAAACGTGATAAACAGTGTAATACAATCCCCAGCTGTTTGAACAATTCTGGCCATAAACTGCCTCACTGCACTATCATCCTGCTCGTTTCTGCAGCGAGCCTTTGTTCTCTTTTCCTCCCTGCATTGTTTCCCTTCCACTCCAAGACATTTTGAAAGAAAAATGCATAAATGCAACGTTCAAACCAACATTCCCTTGGGTCTTTTATCTCTACGCAGAAAAGAACCTCAGTTTTAATTTTTATTAAAATCAGAGACGGACCAAAAAAAATAATGTGGCTTCTTTTTTGAAATCTGGTCAGGCCATTCTGAAATACTGGGCATAACTTTTCAACAAATGCTTGTGTAGAGGATTTCAAGAGTGGGAGGAAGTATAGGAAAGCAAAATCCAGAAAAGTTAAATGATTTGAATATTTCAGTTCAAAATATCCAGGTCATTATTTAGTCCACTTTTATCAAAGAAAATTTTAAATTAAAAGCTTTTTAAATAAAACATCTATTTATTAATAACTCGCAGAAAAAAACCACTTGGTTTTCAATCAATGGCAGCCTTTTCAGTTTAGTGTAGCTTAGAAAATCAGAAAAAAAAAAACATTCCTTTTTCTGTGCATTTCTAGTCAAACGAATTTAACATCTCCCAGTGACACAGCTGTCGATTAGAGGAGGGTAACAGCCACTGGCACGTTGTTTTTCCCTAAGCCCCATTTTTGGAGGTTCCCTGTGCTGGCTGGTTATGAAACCCCACCTGCTCCAGTGACACGCAGTCCTGGCAGGAAGCTCCTCTGCTCCAAATGCTCTCAGGATATTTGAAAATTCTGGAGAATACATGTTTTCCTACTGTTCTGTGATGGCCCAGAATACACTGAAACACTGAAAGATGAGACCAATAAAGACAAGCCCCGAGTCTACAACGGGCTGCAGTTGCAGGGGGTTTATTACAACCCTTTCCCATCGAGTGAAGCACTTCAGTGCTCCAGCAAGGCTGCAGAGGGAATTTAAATTCCTCCCTGCCAACCCAGGTGTGGAAGAATATATTTTAATATCATAAGAAACACAGAGAAAAGGGAAAGGAGTATTTCACTTCATTAGAGTGCTTTAAAAAGGGAAGATCTAAGATAAGGATGAAGGGAAATTTAGGGTAGGCTGAGGAGCGAGTTCCCAAGGGAAACCATAGAAGTCCCATCAACGGAGATGTTTAAAATTAAACTCAATAAAGCATGAGAAGGCACACGGAACAAACCAGCCCTGCATCAGCAGAGGGATCAGCTGCATTGTGTCTCTTTTTACTCCTGGTTTCTGTTGCCTCCTGTCACTCATGTCCAGCTATCCTGGGAGCACCTGCTCCCACCCAGCACCACCATCCCCCTGGAGCAGCCAGGGGCAGCTCCACTTATTTAGCTGGTTTAGCTTCATGTTAAATTCCTGTCTATAGAGGCTGATGGACACATTATTACAGGCTTATTTGTGCTGAGCAATAACTTACTCTGGGCTAACCTGTAACTTCACACTTTGCTCTGAGTAAGGACATCACTGTCCTGCTGCTCAGCTGGGAAGAACTGGAGCCTCCTGCTCGTCTGTGCCCTTTGATTTCCCTCTGGCTATGAGGGAACAGCCAGCAGGTCCCTAGCACAAGGCTTTCAGAGCTCCTACTGCTCTAGGTCAGCAGAGACTTGGTGGCAGCCCCTGATGGCAGGGCCAGCAGTAAAGGGACCACGGGCAGGTACCTGTGTGTGGGTAACTCATTCTTTTCACTGTACAACCTGGGGCAAAACTGGGGTAATTCTGGTTTGCAAATATGATGAGGCTATTCCTCGTGTAAGAGAAAGAATTACCAAAATCAATTATGTTAAAAACCATGTTGTCTCATGCCAGGAAAGCCCTTAATGTAACTAAATACTGTTGACAGGGAAAAAGATAAAAATCACATGTCAAAGCTGGGGGAGAAGAGGATTTGATTAAAGATGGTCTAACTGATTCAGCAGCAATTACAGATGCTCTTCAACTGGTGCAGCTCACTCCAGCCAGGAAGGAGGCAGTGGGTCTGACTCTCTCCTCACTTGCACCAGCCTTACACTGGCAAAGCCATCGCCTCTGCTCAGGCAGCTGCTCCCTCAGCTCAGCACAGAGAGGAGCAGAATCAGGCCCCAAAAGGCCTGTGGCGATTGCACAGGATCAGATAAGGCACCTCAGGAATGCAGCCCTGAGTGCAGCACTGGCAATGCTTTAATTTCCATCCTTGGCTTACTGGGTCCCAGCTTTCATTTAGGCTAAGCAGCGGTTGGAGGAAAAGTTTTTACATTAATTAGTTTAAAGGGCAGGAATTACATTCGCATTTTAATGGTGTGGAAATGAATAATCTGAACAGGGAGCAACAAACTGTGGGAAGGGCTGTTCCATATTTTCTGTTTACCAGATGGAAATAACACTGGATTTTCTTACTAACCACCTCTCTGGTTAGCTGGTAGACACCAAGGCTCCAGCCCTGCAGAGCCATGTGGGGGATCACTTTAACATTTGTACTGGGCTGGCAACTGGGGGCTCCAGCTAAGCTCAGACCTATCTGAGCCCCACCAAACAATGCCATAAATGACTGCAAGGTCTGCTCCAGTGCAGCTGCAGGAGGAGCAGGTATCACCTTCTCACACAGGAGACAAAGCACAGCCATTTCTCCCACCTGCACATTGTATCTCCATCAACAGCCCCTTCCCCAGTGCAGAATCCAGGCTGGATTTAGGAAATGCATCAGAGGACCAGCATGAGTCACATCACTTCCTGGGATAACCTATCTCACATGGATGAGTCCAAGAGTGCTTTACAACTACTTATTCATTCCAAAGGCACCTGCTAGGGAGTTAATATTTGTATTTCCCATTTGTCAATATATTAACTGAGGTCCAGTGCCTCAGGATGTTGCAGTGATCAATGGCAGAGCCAGGAACAGAAACCAGGGTTCTGCTCCAGTGGGAGTTTGTTCATCAGATAAATAGATGTTTGCATGTTTGTTTTATACCTCCATAAACTAAGGGAGACAACATGCTTGCCTCAAGTTTCAAAATGAAACCCTGCAAAAGGCTGGAAAGGATCCTAAAAATTCTGTATAAAAAAAAAAGCAAGCTTTGCCCTAACACATCTTTACTCCAGGGTCAGTGTCAGGCTCTCCCAGTTGCTGCACAGAGTTACACTGGAGCTGCCATCTTCTCCTCTGCTTGCCAAATGCAGCAGTGAGTCTGTTTGAAACATCCAACCCTTGTGTTTCTGCAGTGCAAAGTCCTGAGTGGAGATGGTCTCCTACTTCCTTCTTTACCTTGCTGTAAAACCTCTACAGGTCTGGATTGCTGACACTGCAGCCCACAAGCTCAGGACAAGAGGCTGTAGACAGCTGTTGTGTCTCATTTGTGCCTTATTTCCAATCAGGCTCATGCCTGAAACCTCAAAACCACAATATCAGCCACTTGGAGATACGCAATAGCGACCAACAGGGTAGTGCTGCTTGTTTGAGACCAATAAAACACGAAGTTGGATGTATGCCACCCACAGAGCTGATCCCTTCAACATTTGCTACACAAAAACCTACCTACTGACTTCAGCAGGAATTGTGGATATGTAGGGTTCCAAATTCTGAACTGCAGTTCCTGAAAATCAGAAATAAAAACCTGTGTGCAGCACCAGAAATGCAGTTTTGTGGTGGTGCAGGGAGCCAACCTGACCTGTAGGAGTCAGTGGACAAACCAGCTGCCCCTCACACCCACTGATCCACAAATCAGTTTTTCCTTAGGCAAGAAAGTGGTGCCATCACATCTGGGGGAGGGGGGTTGGATTTTTTAGTGTAACTTGATTTTGGTCATGCTACAACTCTCAGTTTCTGAGGAGAAACAACCACAAAGAGCCTCCAAAAAACTGCAGCACGACTGCCTGTTCCCTGGGGAGCTCTATCACAGGAACTGAATCCACTTGGAGAAATGAAGGGAACAGCAACTCTGCTGCTGCTCACTGGCTCTCCCAGAGAAGCATCCCACCCTACAGCAACACCAAAGGATGGAGGAGTGGGTGTGTAAGCAACAGGGCCATCTGGTGATGCAGCCTGAGCCACGGGCATGTGTTTCACATGTGTGTACTTACATGACATATCTGGTACACATTTACCACCACAGTTTGTACTGCAAGCAGTATTTGAGTTTGTTCTGTGTTGTGCTGGCCACCTTAGGGGAGGTCACAAGGTCAGCTCATTCTACCACCAATTTTTTGTTGTTGACAGATGCTTCATGCTAAAAAAGACATGTTGCTGACTTGTCTCAGGGGTGCTGATTCCCTTCATAATATGATCATTATTCCTTCAGGGGATGAGGCCTCTCAGGCTGAACATCAGTCTCATGATTAAAAGAAGCAATTTTCAGCCAGCACACCCACTACCTGAGAAAGACCCAAGGACCCAGAGGAAGGAAGCAGGTACAGCTTTGCTTACTTACTAAAGCTTTTCTCTGTAAAGAGAGCAATGAACATGAGCTCTAAAACTACAAGCTAGGAAGGAAACAAAGAGGCTTGGGGAGAAGAGCAGAGTGATCTGGAACAAAGGGAATTTGGTGTTTACAAAGAGTGAGGACAGGAACAGCAGCTCCATGAGCTGGGAGGACGTTCTAGGATGGCACCGAATATGTGACTGATGGTCATTAATCTCTGCAAGGGAAGGAGCTCTTCTTTTGTGCCATCTGTTTCTGATTACTGCCCCGCTCAGCTCTAGGCCTAAATTGCACAATTCAAACTCGATTCCAAACCACCCAAAGTGCTAAAGGTTTTGGAAGGCACAGGAATGGGAGTATCGGGCACAAATTGCAGGGTTTAGGGTATTTACACAAGAGCACCCAATTAGTTCATGCCCTCGTGCCAGAACACTACACGTGAGCACCCATCAGGTCACACATGGGTGCCAAACTGCTTCACCCATGGACAGCCAGCCAGTTCCTGCAGGAATGCTCCAGCAGTTCATGCATGAGCACCCAATTAATGCATGAGTGTCCAATTAGCACACACACGAGTACCTAATCGCTCTGTGCATGAGCAGCCAATTAATTTATTCTTAAGTGCACAATTAATTAATGCATGAGCATGTGATTTATGCATGGCTGCCCAGCTGGTACATGCATGAGCACCCAATTAGTTCCTACACGAGTGCCTAATCAGTGTGTGCTTGAATGAGCCATTAGGTCACGCCTGAGCACTCAAATGCTTCATGCAGGAGCACCCAAATCACTTATGCTTGAGGGATGTGTTCCATGCAGGAGCACCCAACCAGCTCATGCATGAATGCCCAAGCAATTTATCTGGAGGACCCAAATATTCCGTGCCCAGTCACTTTGTGCATCAGCACCCAATTAACTCACCCTGCTGCTTGGGCAGGTTTGGGGAGCTGGGGCTCCAGTGGTGCCTCTGCCAGGTCCTGGTCACCATGTGAAAATGGTGAAAAAACCCCTAATACCCCAAAACACCAGCCCATCAGAAGAACCCTCAGTACCCCATCTCAGACAAACTGGAGTAAAGAGCAGCAGCTGTAACCAGTTGAGAAATGTGGAGGGAGAAACAGCTGAGATATGGGGCTGGAGGTGCTCTTGAAAAGACAAGGAGTGCATCCTGAGGGACTGGCTTCAGGACAATTCATAAGTATTTTGAATTCCTTTACTTCTGCATTTCTTTTGCAGGAGTGTCGGGAGGGTCACATCTGGAACCGGGAGCAGAAGTTGTCTGGAAGCTCTGACAGAGCCCAGCTGCTTGTGATTCTGCAGCATGGCCACGAGAACTCAAATCCAGAGAGTAATGACTCGCAGTCTCTGGAGAAAAATCTCACTCTAACAAAATGTATTGGCTTAAGAAGAATAAAGGATGAAGCTCTACAGCCTGTGCTACACAGGAGCTCAGATAAGATGATATAATGACACAGACTGGTCATAAAATCTATGATCTTATCAACCCAACTCGCTGAGGTCTCTTAATCACTGGTGAGTCCAGCTTGCACAACTTTCCTTGTTCAGGCACAGAGAAAAACAAGGTGGTATGTATTAAGCTTTGCTCATGCCAATAAAAATGTACTACAGGAATGAATGTATTTATTAACTCTCAGCAGTGATGCCAATGGTTTTGGCTCAACTGCAGTTTCCTGGCCTTGGACACAGGGTCACAAATCTCTAAGACTGTTGAATCCTGCCCTGCTCTAAGTCTGAGCTGGAGTTGGCTGCCACAGGGGACAGAAAGCAAAGCCCAGGCGCCCTGAAAACAGTATTATAATATTTTCAGCATTCAAACTGAACAATTTAAACACTGCAGAGGCAGAGGAAAGGCTGGCTTCAAGATGTTTTGGATCAGCTCTTTGCACTTACATGCAGCTGAATGCAGAGCACCCTGCCTAGGAGACCCTGCCACAGCCAGGAAGGGGAGGCTATTCCCAAAATCACCATGCAGAGCACCGGTGATCCAAGCCCTTCCAGGAACGTGGCAAGAGCAGGATTGCCTGTAAGGCAAGAGGAAGCCCATTTCCACCTCGTAACCAAACTCACAAAAGCAAGACTATTTATTACCTACCAGAACCAATAACTGGAAAAAGCTACAAATCCAGTCCTTTTAGCATTTTATTAGAGATCCTGAAAATTACTAGGAAGAGATGGCAACAAGTCCTTGCCTACCTAGAAAACAGCGAATGTGGGCATAAACAGGTATCACTATTTTGTATCAGTCCACAATTGTCTGGTAACTGTAAGACCTTTTTCACTAACCTCAAACACTTCCCTCCTCCTCTGGATACCTGAGCTCTCCTGTCCTTTGCCCAGGACAGCACAAAAACACACTCAGCATTTGCCCATGGCCAATGAACCAGGGCTGTGGTCAACCCCAGTGCTTTGAGTGCATTCAAACTCCTCACAGCTCGGAGGGTGACTCACCTTGCAGCCCCATTTCCAAAGCTGACCCAAGTTCCTGGAAGCACACATCTCACTGAAAGCCCATCATTACGTGCCTGAGGTGCAAACACTGTAAATTTTACTTTTAAAGAGTCAATGCCTGGTGATTCATATCCATAAGGCATCTCACTGGGTCACATCCAACCAACAGCAAAGAGCAGGCACAGGGAGAACGGCCTGGCAGATCTGGCCAGAAGAATCTCATCTGAAAATGGGTCTTGGCCTCTTGAATCCCTAAGCTGTTACTGAGAAAGAATGCAAATGTATTATTAGATTCAGAGGTAAAAAGACTATATGGCTGAAGAAGGAAACTAGTCAGAGGGTCTGTGCAGAGGCATTTGGAGAGACACAGCACATGCTCTAAGCAGAATTCACCAAACAAGACTTACTGAGGCTCCTGCTCTGCTTTCAAACTGATCCTCTTTCCTACTGAAACCCAGAACTGGAGAGATGTTTCTTCTTGGGAAGTCAGTCACCTCATCCCATCCAGCCCTACAGCACAGGATTAGCCAATGGATTTTATCAGAAATCAGATTTCATTTACACCTACCCATCAGCTCAAAATCAGGGCCCTTTCCCCAGTCTGAACACACTCTGGCCACAGAAGCAACACGTTTTACATTTCTGCAAGAAGCATAAAAGCATTTTCATTTCTAAACCAAAACCCACAGACACTGAACATTTCTCGGTGTGCTGAAATCCCTGCTGTCAGTGCAGAATTCAACCTATCAGAGTTTGCACTGAAGGAGACCATCAACAGCCTGTGGTTAAACCCTCCAGGGAGCTGAGGGCCTGAACACCTGTGAAAGCCTGGATTTATTTGGGCTTTCAGCAGAATCTCTCTCTGCCCATAGCACTTTAACATAAACATGAGCTGCATGGAAAGGCCCTGAACAGCCACCCTGCACCCCTCTCATAACACAGCTTTCTCTTTCTGTCCTCCCTACCTACATGAGAGGTTTTCAGGGGAATATGGCCAATAAAACTGTGATCTAGTAACAACATATTCTGGACAAAGAGAAACGTTAGCTAGGGAAAAAAAAAATCAAAATTAAAAAAAGGACATATAATTAGGTGAGGGTGTGATGTCATCAGTGATATGAAGCATCATTAAATGTACTTGACCCAGCTAATGAATTGCAGGCTAGTCTTACAGACATGGGTAACCTTTACATAACTAAATGGTTCACAAATCACTGGCATTAGTTTTTGGAGCATCAGTGAGTTTCCAGATGAAACAGAAGAACAGGATGTTGCAAGAAAATCAGCAGGATGATTTAGGAGCCCGCTGCCTTGATTGTTTTCGAAGCAGAGTTTTGCAATTAGGCGAGAGGATGCCCTGGTACGTGCAGACCTGGTGTGCAGACTCAGTGGTTGAGAAATAACACGGCCTAAAAAGAGAGGTTCAACTCTCTGCAGGCAGATGGGAAGAGCCCACACTGCTGCTCCCTGCAAGCCAAACAGCAAGGCTCAGATCACACACACGGGGAGCTCCTCGTGTGCCTGAGGTCTCAAACACCCCCCTGGCCCCCAGAGCACCTGCTCCCTGCTCTGCCTTGCAGTGCACTCCCGAGGCACTGATCCCCACGGCATGGCTGTACTTCCACAGCAACGGTACACATATTAAAGGGAGGCATCAAGAGATTAACTGACTTGCCAAAAGTCACAGAACGAACCTGTGGAATAGCAGGGAACTGAACAGAGGTTTTTCACACTTCAGATCACTGTCAAGAGTTTGTACTTCTCTTCAGAGCTAGTTCTTGAAAGATGTCTTGGCTGCAGCTGCTAAATCCTCTCCATATCATAACAACTGATTTGTTTGTAGAGAGATGATGCATGTGTGTAAGATGTGCCCCTAAACCATGATGAAGTTACTTCATTTTCAATCAGAAACTCCAAACATTACAGAGTTAAAAATAAAAGTAGCATTTAGCTCTATAGGGCACGCTTTTCTGTTCCAGACAAGGTTAGCTCTGCTCTTGTTTTAAGAAAGTAGTAATTTACTTTTTTATCCTTCGTACACCAGGTGTTTCTACGGGTGTGTTTGGCCCCAGAACAGCTCTGGATCAGGCAGCAGCACAAATACATCCTGGCTGGCAAATGAATCCCTGCACATTTGGGAGCTACAGGCTGAATGAAACATAAATCTCCTTCAGTGAGAGTGCCTGGACTCCTCTCCAGGTCTGTTACAGAGCAGATAACAAGTGGGGTCACTGAACAGTACAGAATAAAAGTTTGTGTGGGGCTGGGATATGTCAAGCTTTACATTGAGACATGAGCATTAAGATTTGTACTTCCAGTGCACTTGGACTCTTCTCAAAGCAGCAACCAAGGGGCAAAGACAGCAAGGAAAAGGCTCAGCACTCTGCCTCTATGCAGGTAAAGCCACAAGGCTGGGTGGGCAGAGGGACACATGACATTCCATGTGACAGTCACACACACCAACAGCTCCCAGGGCTCTCAGCACTTGGACACAACCAGTCCCATCCACTCTGCCCTGTCCTGCTCCTTATGTCTTCTGCTCTTCTCAGGGAAGGATCCACACAAGCTTGAAACAATGCAAATAAAGCTCAGAAAAGAAATGCCAGAGTGAAACTCTGATGATTCCCAATTCTACCATCACACTGTTTCAGATCCTGAACAAGGATCCCAAGAAGAAAATAGAGCCATCTCTAACACAGGCAGTATTTAAAAACCTCACTGCAATCCATGCAAATTGCCACAGAAAGGCAAATCTGCTTTACACTGAGCTTTGTAACAAAGCTGGTTGAAGCAAACTGGACGTGTTTCCTCATCTCCCTTATCTAACCAACGTACCAGCACTATTTACTGCTTTTCAAGGCACAGAGTTGGTATTATATCAAATGCCTCCATAAGGCATTGTGAAGAGCTCTTTTCTTTCCACATCTGAAATTCCCTGTACAGAGCAGGCCTTTGGAAAAGAAAACATCAGTGAGAAGCAAAATACTTGTCAGAGGGAAGAGAATCACACACTCAGACTTCACTAAACCTGCTTTTATCGGAGCAAACTACAAAGAAATATTCACGGCTCTGGGAAAGGAAACACACTTATCAGATCAGTGCTGTTTGCAAAGGAAATGAAAAATGGTGAATGTTTTTAACTTAAAGTGTTTTTAATGAACTTAACTGCTGTATTTTAGTCTGGGAGGAAGAGCAGAAGTACTTAGGAAAACAAGCAGTACAACCGAGATTATGAGATGCAGTCGCTCCCCTGGCACCACTCCGGCCAGATTCCACCACCAGCTTTGCCAGGCCTGTTTCATGGCATGTGGGATAATTGCAGTCTGGCATGGAAGGAACATGCCTTTTCCCAAAGGTGAGAGTGAGCTACCAGTACACCTGTGTCACCTCCCTGGGGGATTCAGTAAAACTCATGACTGAACCACCAACCACTTGCCACCACCCTGTTTAACATCCCAGTTTCACTCTGTTTAACTTCTTGCATGACAATCTCTGGAGACAGCAAAGCATGTTCCCACTTTTCTGCTTCTGTGGCTAAAACCAAGGGCTGTGCTGGAGGTAACAGTGCAGATGGATCCAAGTTTGAAACCACTTAAAGGCAGCAAGTCAGAACAGGAATCTGGGAGTGTAACAATTTCAATTAATCATCTTCATTATCTTGGCACGCATCAGGAACTTATTAGCAAAACTTAGGAGCTAAGCAAAGGGGGTATGAATACTCAAAAAACTGCAATTAAAGGAGGACAACACACACCCAAGGGAAGATCAAATGAACACTAATCTGTTAAAAAAGAAAAGAAGAATACAGAGTATTGGAGAATAGGCCCTTATCACCAGCGTGTACCTGTTCTGCCTCCACAGCACCCAAACAGGTTTCGCTGCTCCCTCAAAGACAGGACTGGAGTTGGAGTGCTTTGGGAATCAGGTCCCAAACGGCAGAGACTGATCATAAGGTGGTGTGACCCAAGCAAAGAGTTAAAGACAGAGGTGGCAGCTGGGTCACCCTGTAGTAGGCTTGCTCTCAAGTCCAGGACCTCAGCATGTTTCCAGGTTGCCAATATGTCCCCAAACACTTCCTGGCCTCTGCAATAACTGCACTTACAGACTGCAGGGAAAGCCCAGTCCCTGCCACTGTTCAGTGTGAGTGACAGCTGGAGACAGATTTCAGAAACCTCCAACAGGATTTTCTGGAGAAGGGAGTTCCTAGACACACATTAAACAGAGTTCTCACGTGGACTAGGCAGAAAGAAAACTGCTTGGGGATTGTCACTGGGGTTTTTTAGGATGTGGTTAAAAACACTGTTCTTGCTGAATTTCACAAATGGAGCAAAAGTCACGGGATAGACCTGGTTTAGCACAGTGAAAGCAAAGCTTGTCTGGGTTTACATGGAAAAACTAAGACTTGATGGAACACTGAGCCCGTGGGAGTCCCAAGGTATTCCGATGGCAGACACTGAACCCTGGGCAGCCCATTCTGTTGTGGAAACACCAGGCAACAATTTTGGCTGGGCTGTGCTGGCACATGCTACAGTCTGGCATTCCTAAACATTGCAAAAATCACGAATGCCAAGTGACTGGTGTTGCAAGGACTTCTGAAAGCCCACAGAGAAGGGACCCCTATTACCTTCCACATAACAGTACAACTGGAGAAGGGAGAGGTGCCTCCCCTCAACATGCTGAAAGAAAGGTGGAAAGGGGATGTTCCCAGCAGCTCAAGCTGAGACACAAGGCAGTCTCATGTGCTGGGATTTCAAGCATAGGACATGATCCATCTTTCAGGAAATAACAGGCAGGGTTCCCACTAACTTCAAAATAGGGAGAGCAGCCACCCCAGAATGTGCCTGAGCCACAACAACTACTGAAAACTGCACTTTCTACAAAAAGCTTGAGAGAGCCAGTTGGGCTGTTTCTGATTAAGACGAAGTCAGACCTCCAGAGAGAAAATAAAATAGCAGAGGACATCTAAATCAGCTCGTACATAAAGGCAATTAAAAAGAAAGACAACTCCCATTCTGCCTCCACCTCCAAGTACCCAACAAGTGAAATGCTTAAACAGTTCAGATCTAACCTCATATTTAAACTCATACCAGTTTACATCACCTTGGGGGTATATAAAATGGCCTAAATACGAGTATAAATAATTATGTGTAATCAAGAATTCGGGCTCCCTTTGCCTGAGGTGGAAAAAAATCTATGTTCGTTCCAAATCCAAATTCATTTTGGAAATGAATTTTCATGACTGATCAGCGTATCTGCTAATCAACACATCTCCAGTCTACCCTCATAGCAGGAATGCCAAGAACAGACGGTACTGATGACAAAAGACGATACAATTTGCATGTTCATTGAATTTATCAGAGTATGACGGATACCCTGTGCCCTGGGCAGATAATTAAATGTGATTGATTGGGGTTGGAAAGGACCAAGCTGAAACCCATTTCAGAAATCTGTTTTTTCTCCAAAGGAACAGCCGAGGGCAGTGACCAAGCCCCTGACACACAATCTTTTCATTCACTGCAGAATTTAAGGTTGTTCTGCTCAGTCAGAGAGACACGAGAGCGCCTGCTCTGCCTGGAGAGCAGCAGGTCAGGACTGTGGACATGGACTGTGAAGGTGCAGCTGCAGAGCTCCCTGCAGGGATGACCACAATGCCTGTGACCTCAGACAGATGTTGCCACGACAAGGCCACCTCAGATACTCGTGGCTCTGCTCCTGGAATCTCTTTGCCCTACATGTTGGAATAGAACTGTGCTGGGTGTGTTCAATCCCCAATGTCAACTCCAAGCCAGGAAGGTTCAGTTATTGCATTTTAAACTCCTAGCAGACATCCCTCAGAGCCTTTTAGCCTAAACCCTCGGCAGAGGAGTGTTTCCAATGAGATGATGGCTGTAAAGCAGGGCCTGGACGTGCCTTAGTTTCCCCAACAGCATCGTGCCAGTGACACCCTGCAACGGGTCAGAACCACAGTCCCTCCATCCACGAACTCACTGGCACTGCCAGCCCATGGAATCACACAAGTGTTCTGTACTGCTGGAAAGACTAAGTAAGGAAGCAGACAGGCACACATTCACAGCATAGCTAAATACAGTCAGAGCTTACCCTGAGGAACCATAAAGGCAGATACCTCAGATATCTCTAACATAAACCTCAGCAGTTCTGCATAAGCTACAGAAGCATCAGTAGTTGAAACCTAGAAACTATAACTACAAACTGCAAGTCAAAAGCATCTGACTCGTTCTCATGTAGCCACTATCAATGATTAATCAGGATTTAGGATCTGGCCTTTCTTGCTGCCTCCCAGTTCAATTACCTGCCTGTTAAAATGGACTCATTCACAACTGGAAGCTTCTTGTTAGCTCGTCCTTGACAAATCCCACTTTGGGGCCTGTTATTTTCTAGACACTCCTGAGGTTGAGGAAGAGCTGGAGAGAGAATATATAGCTGAACTTTTGGGCTGTTGCCTCGTTTTCTGCCCTTTCTTTCTGCAGCCTCACCAAAGGAAAAAAGGCAAAACCCCAAACCCATGATGACATTTCAAGAGTGACCCAGTTAGTTACTGCAGGTTTGGATCCTTGGTGTTCTTGGCACCCAGCATTTGCAACTGCATCCATGAGAGCCACCACAGAAACAGGGATTGGTTTTCCCATGGCACTGCAGAATGAGGTAAAGGTTGAGCAGAGCCTGGAAATTCACACTGGATGAGCCCATCTGTCTGCAGTCTTCAGGCTGCAGACAGCAGTGGTGCTGGCAGACAGGGAAATTATTAGTTAAGGGGAAGGAAGAGCCCCAGTGTGGTGATCTGCTGGACGTGCCTGTGTTTGCATCCAAGAGAAGAAGACTGCAGAAGTAAATGAACACCTCCTGACTATTTAAATCTAGAAATGGAAAGGCAGCATTTACCAGCCCAATTCACATGTCTGTGTACTCCCTGGAAATATTATACTGTGAACTTCAACACCAGCAACTCCTGCAGTAAACTGAATGCTGGGGGTACATGATCTGTAACAGGGGCTCAAACTTGGCTCTTGCTACTTGGCTTGTTATGGCAAGTGCTGAGACGTGACAAACCTTCTTTTCTGGCTCTTCATTCCCATGCACTGGCACTGACCTCAGCTCTTGTCACATACTTGCTCTGTAAAGTCACCCCTCAGTCAGGAGCAAGGATTAGTGGCTGCAGAGAAAACCTGTGGGCCCTGATGTCAGACCTGAGGGCAGAGGCCCTGAACTGGGAAACTAAAAATCTCTAAATCAATGCACAACAGAGATCATTGAAACAATCCCTCTGGATCTGAAAATCCCAGGTGGGCAGAAGGAGTGGGTTCAGCACACCCCTCTCCCTCCCAATTGCTGGCCAGCACCACATCTCCACCAGCACATCCAGGCCGTGGATGTGCACCCTTTAGACTGGTAATTCTGAGAAAGAAAAGCTCTCTCAGCCAACCCTGGCTCTGCACAGAATCTGCTGTTGGCTCCTCCAGCCGAGCACGCTGCTGCACATCCACTTGGCAGAGCCAAAGGAAAGTGCACTTTATCCTGCATCCGTCAGCATCAGTGACAAGCAGACTCCACATAAGGGCATGAAACAGCACATATCAGGGACAAGGTACTCCCAGGAAATGTGAGAGATTTAAACAAGAATTTCCATCTTTGCACTTCTGCCCTCGGAGAACGGACTTGAGATGCTGCTCAGGAAGAGGAATAATTTTTCCAGAACTGCCAAAGGAACTTCTACAGAGAGTTGGCAGCACGTTTTCCTCTCTTTGCAGTTTCTAACACACTGGAACTGCTGTGACCAGTGCTGAGCCTTCTGCAGCTCATCTGAGCTCTCGTTCACATCAGAAATCCCTGCAAAGATGTGCAAGCTCCCCTTTTCCCAAAGGAAGAAGCTCAAATAAACCAGCAGTGCCTCCAGCTGCAGGGGAAGTTTCTGGAGGCCAAGGTCATGCACAGGCAGAGCAGACTGGACAGCAAGGCCTGGGCTCGGGTTGTGCTCCTGAGCTCTGCTGCCAAAATGCAGTGCCTGGGAAACAGGTCTCCCAGCACTGCTCTGAGAATCAAATCCATGTTGCTGTAAAGCCCTTAATGCTGTCACACAGAAACCTGTTCTCTTTGAAACAGCAGATAATTACTAAAATAGTACAAAAGCCAACATGACTTTTCCATGGCTCACTTCACCCTTTATACATGATAGGCAAAAAAAAAAAAGTAAAATACCTCAGTGATTAAATTGACATATTTGCAAGGGCAGGTGTGTTTGTGAATGCACAGATATATGGATGTTACTGCTGACCTTTCCTTTCAATTCCCAGGCAATTCCACAAGTTCCTGAATGCCCTTTGGTTAATCAGTTCAGACTATATATGGGCAGCCCATTTCTGGAGTAACAGATGCTCCTAATTTATCCTCCAACATCACGCCTAGAAACTGTCCCAATTGGATGCCAGAGTCCCTCATTTGGAGCGTTGCCTGTCGGAACAGGGACGGTCACGGAGCTGCAGAGCCACATTCGGAGCAATGTGAACTATTAACAAGGGAAAATAAAAAAAATCAAGGCACAATCAGTGCTCAGGAACTCACACTGCAGGGACAGGGCAAAGCTGCACCGACTCAGCAAGAGCTGAAGTTCAGGCAGAGGAGAAGAAGACTCATAAATAGTTTATTAGTGAATCAGAGACGTAGAAGGAGAGACAGTGAGCGATGGAGCAGCATGAGGAGGAGGAGCTCCACTGGAAAATAAATGCACACATTATCATGGACAGAGAATAGAAGAAGTGAAACTGAAATAGAGCTACTCCAAAACAAATATTCCTGTGAATAGAAACATTTTAAAATAATTTTCTTCCTACTGAGTCCACACGGTTCTTTTTTGTATTTGCACTATGTGACAGTTCCAGCAAGTAAGGTTGTAAGCAGGAATGTTGTAAACAGGAGCATTTTAATCATATGTTGACATATAAAACAATTCCCATAGAAAAGCATTTTCACTGAAATCCTGGAGTTACACTCATCTGATCCAAGAGAAGAAACGAAATCACACATGTGAAGTGAAACAGCACATTATTTGAATTTAAAATACAGCACTGCCAACTCCAGCCATTCCAATGGCATCAGTGAAAACCTCTGCTCTCCATTTTCCTCATGGAAGCTGACAGTAATGAGCTGAGAGAACACACTCATCAAACAGTGAGGCACAGACAAATATAGCCAAAAACTTGTGTGTCTTTTTCCAGCAATTATACCAGTTGGTCTAATAAAAGGTTTTACCTCTCCCAACAAAACCTTGTGACCACAGCAAGGCAGGTGGAGAAAGGAAGAATGAATTTGCCTAAAAAGATGTGCTGGAGAGATCAGCATTTACAAAAGGCAGATAAGTTTGGCAACAGCTGGAGCCCATTACTGGAAAGTAAATGAAGATTTTGGATGAGATATTCCTTGAGACCGTCTGAGTCACCTTCCTAGAACCTGATCCCAGTGGTCTACAGAGTATGGGGAACTGAAGTCACATTGTCTTTAAATAAGTCAGTGGCACCCAGGCAGTAAAAATTAGAGACACATTTGCAGCCACATATCACCTAAGGAATGTAAAGACAACTTTATTTGAAGTCATTTTCAGGTTATTTTATGTGGGAATTGAAATGAAAACACTGATCTGCTTTATGAGGAATCACTGAATTATGCACCAGTCTCAAGGCATCAAGGTGCAGTAATTAAAGATTTTACACCTGCAGCAATTCCACCTTGGAAAGGTTCACTTTAACTGAGAGCAGGTGCATTTCTCAGCTTATTCTAAATCAAAGAGCTGATACAAAGGCATGGAAAACACGGGCCTTTTACTGGGACAAAGTCTGTTTAACAAAGACATGAAAAACAGCCAAGTTCAGTCTAAACCTTTGGCCAGATCTGGCTCTTTTTGGAGTGCTCTGTCACTTGGGTCCAGCTCCAGCTGAGGCTCTCAGGGGAGCTGCTCTCACCTCTTTGGGGCACATAAATCAGGAGGAGCTGAACACAACTGAACTCCCGTGCACATTGCCAGTGAAATCCCTGGAAAAGGAGCAATTTTAATTTGTTTATTAATTTTTTAATTAAGTTTGGTTTCCTCAGATGATTTGCTTCCACATTGAACAGAAGCAGCAGAGACCTGAAAATATGAAGTGAGTCATATACTGCAGGTTTTATTTGCTTCTGCATTTTTATATATAAATAGTAAAAAAAGCAATTTTTAGTATTTATTTCTCAATACAGATAAGGGGGTTACCATGGCTACCAGTCTCCAGTACCATGGTTTAAAAGGACAAAAAAAAGAGAACCAGACTGAAGCTTGAAATAATCAGGTTGCTCTGCCCAATGCTCACACCATGCCTGTTATGATAGGAACGGGGCACTGAAATCAGTCACACTGGAAAAACACCACACTGCAAACAGAAACAAGGAAAAGGACTCCAAAAGGTTTGTGAGCCATGCACACAACTGCAGACTCAATATGTTTTCAAGTACACAGAACACCTCAGCTGGACGTCAGCAGCCCTGGCTTTAAAGAAACCACAGCAAAGTCCCTGAAACAAACTCCAAGACAGCTGCTTCCTAAGGAGATTAATGCAGCTGCAGGGCAGCCCAGTGCTGGGATGAATGGCTGGATGGCCAGTGGAAGGTTGGGGCAGGAAGATTAAACACTGCCCAGCTCCTGAGACCTGGTGTGAGTGACACAGAAAGTTTCTCGTGTGGCCGTGCCCAGCTCGCCCTGCAGGTTCAAACCCGGACAAACCCCCCTGCAGGGCTGCAAACACACTCTGCAAGTTCTTGCCTTTGCTGTGCTCAGATGCCCTGGCAATGAACACAACAAGCACCATTTGTTTCTACCACAGTTTTTTCCCCCTTCTGTTTTTATTACAGAAAAGAGTTTTAATGGTCTTCAAAAATGGAAATCTGATGCTTCACACGCTTGATTTTCTGATACACTGAGGGCTTTCAGACAGATGTTTGAACTGTTTTATTTATATGGTACAAAGGACTCTTTGCATACCAGACTTTCCACTAAGACCAGGCAAAGATATATTCTTATATTTCAAAAGCTGAGCAAAGGAGGTGTTAAATAAAGGCCTGAGAAGAATGTGTGAGTGTGATTCATTTGATATTGATACACACACTGTTCACAAAACTGTAGTCTCATCTAAACAGTGTAATATATTTGGAAGAGGAAAAAATTACTTGGCTGCACAGGATGATGCACTTTCCAAATCATTGTCATATGAGCAAGCTGAGAGTAGTGATAATTTATCGAGAAACAGGAATAATTTATGCATATACGGCTGGGACTTTAATATTCAAATCATAAATGTAACTGTGGCCCTCAGATTTTTCAAAATTATCTTTTTTCCTCTCCCCCTCTCAGCTCCCCTAATATCACCCTTTGATTCCCTTACTGCTGCTGTCAAGTATTTCAGATGCATCAGCCCCTTTGTGCACAGTCTGAACACTGCAGCACTGGGAAGGCTCAGTCCTTTCACAGGATCTGCCTCCTAATTTGTTTCATTCTGAATTTTCTCATTACTTTAAATTACATGAGCAAAGAACAACAAGATGCCCCCTTGGCAATGCCAGCAGCATCAGCAAATTTTAACAATACTTTGTTTGTGTGCTTTTCAACCTCATGATGGCCTCTGGGTGTTTGACTCAAGAGCCTGATATTTGTTGGGAATTCTGCACCACCAGAAGCATATTCTTTGTGCAAGAGTTAGAAGTGTGAACTGCTTCCAAAAGCACCACAAAAATATCTCTCTCTGAAGACGAGGGGACAGGTTTTTTTTAATCTACTTAAATTTTAAACGGCCCTAATTATGCGAGCAAAAAGTATCTCTGTGTCCCTCGCTAATTTATCCCCACATGCCCCTGAGGCAGAGCCCGGGGAGCTGCGGCAGCACCGCAGCCCGAGCAGGGGAAGCGAGTTTTCCTCCTGCTGCTGAAGCAGCGCCTCGCGCAGCGATGTGACAGCTCGGAGGGCGCGGGTGATTCTAATGAAATATCCTGGTGGCTCCTTCCAGAAGATGGCAATGGAATTGTGGAGTCTCTCCCGCTCCCGTGTTATGTATACAAATGAAGGCTCGCTCTGCTCCAGGAGGTACAGCAGAGTTGAGCTGAGACGCAGGTCTGCTGCATCAATTGTGCTAACAACCCCCTCTGACAGCCAGCCTGGGATGGGCTCTGATTACCACGGCTAGACCCGGCTTATGGGGCGCTGGGGAATTCTGATTAGACCGTAGACATTTTTCTTAGAAGGCAGAAAAACAGGATAGGGTGAGTAAGTTCTGGCTCGCTACAAGCTTTTTTTTTTTTTTCCTTTCCTCAGGATGGAGATGCTCAAGTTCCTAATGAATAATACTTTGTGAATGGCTGAGCACGGAGGGAAGGAGGGGGGAGGGACAAAAACCAGCAAACAAGAAAAGCAGGTAATGCAGCCTCGCAGACTGCATTCTGCAAAGCTTTCTGGAAAACATCATGGGATTGGCTTCAGCAGAATGAGAGGCACAGACTGAACAACCCACAACTGAACCAGAAAGGACGCAGAGATGTGCAAACACTGCACATAGAAGTTTTGAGAATACAAGTCCTAGTAGTTGGCAACCTTGTCCTTCCAGTTCCCTGTGCTGCTCTGGAGAGCTTCCCCAGGAATGGCACCTGCAGGAACAAGAACCTGGATTGCCAGGGCTGCAAGAGTGAGCTGACAGGGAAGTGCCCTCCTGCACTGCTGTGTCTCTGCAGATTCACAGCCAGGCCAAGGAGAGAGGCACAGCGAGGACACTCTGCTCCTCCACACCATGGCAGTGAGTCCCTGGGGGCTTTGGGTCTCACTCCTGATCAGCCACCTGAGCTTAGGAATAAAAGCCAAAGGGAGAAAGGGCAGAGCAAGCCCTTTACTTCTTGAGTCTGCATAAAAAGGGGCAAACAATCTCTGCTGCAGCCCTGTGAGGCACTTCTCTACCTAGGGAGATCTTTGAGACCTTCCTCAGCTAAAGAAACTGCAGAGTTCAATTATCATCTTGTAAGCATCACAAGGGGCTGGAGAGGACAAACACATGCCCTGGTTTATTCCTTGCTAAACTACCAACTTCACGTGTGATCTGAGCAACTCATCAGCCTCTCCTGGGCCTCACTGCCCAGCTCACATTTTAAAAAGTCTGTGGTATCTACACAGACAGGTGAGATCAAATGATCCAGAACTTCCCCATTATAAAGTTTCCCAGCCCTGTTTGACATCAGCAAGGAATTTGGCTCAGCATTTCTGATGGAATAAATAGTTTGCTGCTGTTGCAAACAAAATAGTGGAAAACAGAGAGAGAAGCTGAGAGAGTTAAGAAGACCCTTAATTTAAACACAAGATGTTTAAATGCTAAAAGCTTGGCATAAGGGACACAGCTGTCAGCTCATTCTTGCAAACACCCTTTGCACAAGGAGGTGCCTGGGAAAAGCCTCCAGAACAAGAAGAAAATGGCCCTCTGAGGGTCCTGTGAGCACCTGCCAGATGAGGAGCAATCCCTCCTGTTCATTCCTTAGGAATGGACACCTTCAGCTCTCACCCATGGACTGATCTGGGGCTCAGTGTGCTCACTCAGAACGTTCATTTTGTAGTAACCATCCCACTGATGCTGTAGGACTTTCCACACTGATTTAATGCAGTGGTATCATTTAAAAACAAAAAATTAAACACTAGCATTTCATACCCATCCAGTTTCTCTGGAAACCAACCTAATGATTCAATTAAACTAATGATAAAGAGAACAGGAGAGCCTGATATCCCACACTGCTCTGCAGATTGCACTTAGCTGCAAGCAGAACAGAAACCAACCCAGACAATAATGCAGAGACCGTGGAGGAAGAGCACAAGGGGAGATGGGAGGAGTGAATTTTCAGGGTTTTGGTTTTTGTAACCTGACATTTTCTGGTCAGGCCACACGGGGATGGAGAGCACATCAGTCACCCATTTCAGGTGCAATCCAGTCATCTGTGGAACACTCCCTTTTTGGCTGTATTTGGACTGAACTTTCCTGAGGAGTATCCTCACTACACCCTCCACCTTCCCACTCAGTCTGCCCCCTTCTCTTCCACAGCCTAGATCAGAAAGTAGAGAAATCCCAAACTTTTGAACAATACTTGGTGAACACTAAAAAAGGGTTTCAACTCAAAACTTTTCAACACTTTGCTTAGAAATTACATGCTTTAAAATGCAGCAAATTATTTTTCTGGGCACAAATTCGGGGGGGGGGAGGACTTTGCTAAAATGAAACACTTTACAGATTTGTTTCTTTCAGAAGGAAAAATAGGGAGGGGAGTTGAATCCCAGCAGAGTTTTTTGCTTGCTTGTTTGAGCACTGATACATATCAACCTCCACCTGCACATTACTGCACTGGCTGAATAAAAGTGGCCTTCAGAGGAGTCTCAGAAAAGCTTCTGCTCAACCACTCTGCCAAAATACTTCAAATTACTCCTCACTGCACCTGTGGCTCTCCACTTACTTCTATAATGGCATTTTTCTAAATTAATTATAACAATATGGATACCCAATTCAAAACAGAAAAAAAAGCCACTAAAAATTTCTTATTATTAGGATTTACAGCTCTCTCAATTTTTATCCTAATCATTGCAAAATCTCTTATTCCTATTCTTTTTTATTACAAAACATTATCAAATTCAACAATTTACTCCCTGTCCAAATCTGTACTTTGATCCAGTCCCACAAAAAGCCACCAGCATAATGCAGGGACACTGCAAACATTACCAAGCTTCTCTTCCTCCTCCAAGCCATTCATTTCCAGTGTTACCAAGGAGGAATTCCTGAGAGCATCCTTCTGGGTTAAGGTCTACAGCTCACTGATTTATGGATAAACTCACTGAAAGGAAATTGAATCTACCTACATAAATAAAGGTTATAAAACGCCAATTCCAAAAGACTTTCTATTCTGCTAATCCAATAATGCATTTTCCTTTTATTTTTTTGCCTTACTCGATGTTCCTTCCACCCATATTTTAAGGCAGTTTCATGACAAGTAGATCCAGGCAATAAATATTTTTGTTGAGTCCGACCTGTGAATTATCAAATCTGATGACACACTGCCACAGCTCGTTCTTCCTGCCACAGGAAAATTTATCACATCACAACTCGAGCCTCTCCGAGCAGGAAGAGCCCACAATTCCTGATTTATGTGGCTCGAAAGGAAACGGGCACGTTGGAAAGCTGCAGAGCTGCAGTTCCATTTTGCCTTCTGCTGGGCGTGTCTGATCAGATCAGAGCTTGCAAGCCAGGCTCTCCATCCAGAGGGGAGAGAGCTGGTTTTGTGGGAATGATGTAGCCCAGGAAAAATGCTGGGGTTAGCACACCCCTGTGTACAACACATGGCAGGCATTGCTTGGCACTGCTGCCGGCAGGTCCAGCTCCTGCTCGTGTCAGCACTCGTGGCTCTCCTGGAGGAAGCTTGGCAGGATAATGGAAAAAACACACATCCCCTCTTCTCCTCAGCCTTGGGACACCAGCAGCAGCACCAGGGTGGTTGGATGGTTCTGCTCACCTGGGCTATGACATCATCTAACACTACTTTTAATCATTTTTTCCTCACAGGGAAGTAAAAGATTTATTCCAAGTTTCCTTGACGTCTCCCAGAAAGTCGTAAGGAGTGGGAGAGGAGAAGTGAAGAAATAACAAGACAAAGGACAACTCATCAGAGGGAAAGGAAGGGCAGATGGAGACTGGGTAACATGACTTGCTTAAGTGGCTGATTAGAGTTGAAAATAAATCCTATTAATAAGCTGTGAGCACACACAAGTGTGCTTTGATACACTGCCACACATCACTGGAGTTCAGCACACCTGAACAGTGACACATCCACAGGCTGCAGCAGCACCTCTTCCAAAGGGTGAGTCAGAATCCCAGTGAATGTGGCACCAGCTCTGAGAAACTGCTTCACAGAGGGAAAGGCTGCCTGGGTGGGAGCAGGCACCGTGTCCCTGCCCCAGGGGAGACGGGGAAGGACAAAAGAAATGAAGAAAGAAAATGAAAATAGGAGCAGGATTCAAGAAAGGAACCAGCTCTAGCAAACCTGTTGTCCTGATGCTTCATGCTCCAGTGAAGAAGTGTTTAACACCAGAGAAAAGCAGGATTCAGATTCTCCTGCCCCATAAACCAGACTCTTGACTGAGAACAAGTTCCCAGCACCAGCTGAGTTCTCCTCCTCCCCACGGGAGGGCAGGGCTGCTCACACACGGGCCACACGACACAAGAGCATTTTCACACAGCCCTAAGGTCTGTAACTTCAGTACCAAACACCCCTCACACACTTCCAAACAGCTTTGGTCAGAAGCAGCAAAACCCTGGTCTTTTCACACAGATGTCAGACAGCCAGAGGAACAAACACCGTGTGGTTCTTAGGAGAGAACTGCAAAAGAGAATTAAACTGAGCTCCACAAACTGCAGCTGCAGTCCCACAGCCAGGACGAGGAAATTCCCAAACCCGAGGTGGCAATGAGATGGCAGGAAGAGCGTTTACTCAAGAGAAAAGAAACAACTGTTTACACAACGCTGTTAGGGTTCTCCTTCAGCACAAGGGCTTTAGCAAACAGAAAGGACAAGCACAGAACTTCCCCAGTTAAAATGATACAACTAGGATTGCAGAAAATGCAATTTCTCTCTGCTGTGTTAGGAATGAAGTGACTGATATTTGTTTGCATAAAGATGAAACTATCAGTCCTTGCATAGACAAGTCTTCAAAATAATGATTTAACGTAGCTAAAGTATTTCTCTTTTAATTCTTCACTAGGTGTGCACGTTGCAACTTTAAAGGACTCAGAGGCCAACTGCAGGTCTCAGTAACCACAGTGATTTCAGCTCACATT
Organism: Manacus vitellinus; assembly: GCF_001715985.3. NCBI lineage: Eukaryota > Metazoa > Chordata > Aves > Passeriformes > Pipridae > Manacus > Manacus vitellinus. The sequence continues at coordinate 8,692,077 of NW_021939798.1, forward strand.
ACTCCTGTCACTGATGCAACAAAGACTGACCACAAACCATCTGTACACTTCTGTTTCTCATACAAACAACACCTCATATCATTTTTGACCTACAAGGTTTTTACCCTTTTTACTCCATATGGAATAAAAACGTTAACCTGTTTATTCACATTATCAGGTCCATCAATTCCAAGGCAGACAAGAAAATAAAATGAAAGCCACCATGCAGACCAGTCACAAATCCAGAGCAGGAATCCTCCTCCAGCCAAAAGAGAAGAATGTCCTTTTTATGGGGCCGTTACATTTGTTTACATTATTTTCATAAAGCAGATCCAAGTTCTGCATTTGGCACACATTGTTCAGCAGCCAACAGAAGGATTAAATAAATCAATATAGCTGGCAGAGGGGAGGCCCAAACAGCTGCCCAGAGGAGCCGTGTGTGCAAACATGCAGCTGTGGGCTCTGCTAACCCTGCACACATGCAAATGTGCAAACAGCAGGAAGGTTTAAATTAAGCCATGTCAGTTTAAAATACCTCAAGTATCAGAACTGAACCAAATCCTCCACTGTGGAGCATTTCAAGGAAGCAAAATGTTTATTTGGCAGCTCCAGTTTTTCTTCTTTGGGACTTCCCACCTGCCAGGCCGTTAACGGTCCTTGTGCATTTTATCTGAGCACAGATTCCTCTTCTACTCCAAAGTCAAAGGCAGCTGCCCAGGAATCAGCACCTCCTGGAGCCAGGGCTGGCAAAGAAGTAGTAAAACAGAGAAAGCAGAAGTAAAACACAGCACAGGAAAGAAGCTCCAGGCTTCCTGAATGTCCCTCTCCTATGCCATGCAAGGCTGGGGGGGGAAGAGCCCTCCTTTGCTCACCCATTCCCGTGAAGGGCCAATCCCCACTGTGCTCCCAAAGGCTCTTTGCCTTCCTTCTACACGTTCCCTTCATGGTCATTCACTGGTCCCTTCGTGACTGAGACCAGCTCAAAGTCTACCTTCCAAGATGATGTGGACCTTTACTTTAGGGGAGCAGTTGTTTGGGAAGGTGCTGTGCTGAAAGCCTGGATTGTGACCCTGCATGCCCTGGGGAGGACATGGCTGCACAAAGTGGCTGTCCAGGCTGAGCATGTTCTTGCTCAGCAGCTTCAAGAACAGAGCACTGAGGACAGGGCATGAAATTCAAGTGACCACAGCTGGTCCTTACCCTGCCACCTCCTGAAATACAGAAACTCTACAGTGGGAAAGCACCTGGAGCTCTGAATGCCAGAGAAACCACCTACATGCTCAGTGGGAATGAAGGGACAGCTGCTCAGATCACACCTCTGCCACTGTTTTGGAAAAGAAGATCAGAGCTACAATCTACTATGCTGAGAGGAACTGGAAAGAGTGGAGGGAATTAAGAGTCGGTTCGTGCTGCCCCCGAGGTGCAGGGCTCTGGGACCTGCTGATAATCCCAGCCAGGTTCTCCTCAGGTCCCTGATGTTGCTGAGATGGTCCCTTTCAACTTCAGGCCAACAGGGATAGATGACACCTTGCTTTCCCATGTATGAACTGCCAGATACAACTCTCTGCCTTGTCAGCAGGATGGTTCAGGACATCACAAAAAAGAAGTAATATTGTTTAAGCAAAACCCGCTCCCAGTCAATGGACAAGGCCCCACCCAGAGACAGATGGAGTTACTGACAGGCCATGCTGGAGTGCTCCTGGAGAAACCTGAGCTTGAGCCAACATCCACTGAAGTCACTGGGAAATGTTCCTCTTCAGTAGGTGTTGGATGGGAGCTACACTGTTCATCACCCAGGACTGCATTAAATGGACAGGGACACAAATTCCAAAACTGGGAGCCTTGGGGACACAATGCTTTACATGCAGACAGGAGGTTTGACATTACAGTCTTGATTTAACAGTACTTTCACAGACAGGTTTAACCAGGAGCAAACCTACTGAAGTCAGTGGACTTACCCCAGTGTAAAACCTGCACAACTGAGAGAAGAGACAGGCTCACCATGAAATGGGGAGAGCACAGGCAGGGGTTTTGAGAACAGCCCGTGGAAAAATGTTCACACATACTTCGCACACATCATTGCTGTGATGAATTTCTTGTGCACGCATGAAGTGCTCAAAATGTGGGCTTGAACTTGCTAACTGCAGCAGTCTGAGGACACACTCACAGAGCAGATCCTCAGCTGGAGTAAATCAACACAACCCTACGAAACCAAAGGAGCTCCACTGATTTACAGCACCGAAAGATCTGGTCTGGACACATTCAAAACCTGCGTGAGGAAAATAAACCCACCAAAAAAATAAAACCAAGAGGAAAATCACCGCAGGGAATGTGCTTTTCTATCCTACAAGGCGACTCTGGTTTTCTTTCCCTAAAGATGTACTTACTCATCCCAGTCCTCTGGGAGTTGCCCACAAAGCTTTCTTACACTGCTGCCCGTTTAGTGTCAGGTTTCACTCCCACCAGCCAGTCAGTTCAGGGGCTCCCTTGCTGATTAAGCGACCCAGAGTAATTCAGTAATAGTCCAGATGCCAGACACTGCCTCTCTAGGTACCTATTTGAGGCCTGGTAATTTGAAACCTTTTATTTAAATCCTCATCATCTACCAAAACACAACTTTTGAGATCTAACTGGCTGTGCTCTCAAATGACCGAACGCAGCAGGTGGGCTCTGAGGAAGCCATTTGTTCTAAACATGATGCTGCTCCACACTGTGCCTGTTTAATCCCTGTGGTGGGGAACAGCCAGTGTGCTGCAGAGGAGCACAGGGCAGTTCAGGAGTTCCAAATCTGGTTTTTGTAACACAGTTCTGGCATCCAAGGCCAGCAATGTGATACATGGAGCAGACGATGCTGATTACGCCTCAACTCTTCTTGTAGAGCCTGAAGGAGAGATCTGAGGCTGTTCATAACCCAAAACCCTGACACCATCCCTCCTGAACAGCTCTGAGAACTGATTCCTGTTCATGTATTTGAACTTCAGCATCTCTCCTGCAAACAGCCTCTCTGTGTGCCACTGGGAAGAAAAATGTGCTCCTCTCCTCTTTGAGGAGATTTTCAGACTTCACTGGTGATTCTGAGAGTCCCTGTGAAGGCTCTCATCCTAACATTCCAGGGACTGACCAGAACTCCCTAAAAGGACGAATTGGGACATATCTGAGAAGTTTTAGGCCACAAGAAACATTTCCAATTGCCTTCTTACATTACTATAATCATGATGATAAATGCAAAGTGCAGTGGGGGGGGGGAAATCACACATACTTCCACCCCTAACACTTTGGAAAGGTATGAAAAGAAAACAGATTATATCTTTGAGCCTCTGTGCTGCAACTCAAGATGGAAATGTAACAAAACCAGCAAGCCCAGTAGAAACCCAGCATTCCCAGGTGACCCTGGGGGGGTTTGCTCTGTTTTGGGGGGTTTCAGCACCAGCTGAGCAGTGAGGCTGTGCTGCACTGATCATGCACCACTGAGGAGCAGCACTGCCCACAGGGCAGCAGAGGCTCTGTTCAGGACTCCTGGATCCAGGACTGACCCAGGACTTCCTACCGAGCACAGCAAAAAACCCAGATGTGCAGAAGAGGAAACAACCCCACAAAGAGAACAAGGGAAAGCCTGGAAGTGATGTCCCTCCTAAACGAACTGGAAAGAAAATGCACTTACCTCTCTGACAGCAAATCACAAGGTAATTGTTTCTTCCCACAGACATTATTGTAACATAGACAAAAATTGGTCACCATTAAACAAAGTTTACTCAGTGGCATTTTTACTGTTCTGCTGATGGGCCAGTTAAGAAAACACTGAATAAATTATGAAACAATAGAAGGAAGATGGCTCTTTATATGCTGCGTTCGATATAACAATTTTAAAAGGCTATAACACAAGTTTATTGAATTTGGCAGAGCTTATAAATCCTAACTCCCATTACTGGGCTGCAACTTAAAAGAAGTATTCTTCAATTTGTCATTGGAAATTTCAAGTTTAAGTGGTCCCAGTGCAAAATGATAACTTACTCACATGCCTGAGTGTTTCCATGCACACACCACAGGTCAACCATGTGGTTCAGTGCAACATTCAGAACTGCAGCCTGTCCTGGGCAGGAGGGAGACACTGCTCTGTGCATGCCCAGCTGGCCAAATATTCCTCTGAGATCTCACTCACAGCATTGTTTTGGGGAGGTTTTTTAAGGCTTTGGGGTGGATTTCTCCCCCTTTCCCTACATCACAAGGAAGGCTAATAGGTAGCTCCTCTAAACAGACAGTGATTCCAGAATACTGCATTACAGGTAGGTCCAAATCACTAAGAGCAGAACAAGATTGGATCATTTGACACTGATTTTGAAAGTAACAAAAATTTTAAAAATGTAAGAGGCTTAGCCAGTGGAAGCTGCCAGAAATGCAGCTGCTCCAAGCCTGAAATGCCAAACTGTGACTAGAAGCAAATTATTCCAAAATTTGCCAAAAAAGCCTGAAGCTTTCTACTTTGCTTTCATGCTATGGAGGACATACAGCTGTGCACACACTTCAGAGGAAAAGATACAAATACTTTGCAGTAAGAAATTCACATCGTCCTGCAGATCTTTCTATTAATTTCTGCTTTGAATTTGCAGCTGAGAAGTTGAAATAAAAATCCATGTTGCAATGAATGTGAATAAGATCTTCCTATATTACCTTGAAAAACATTTAACCAGGGAAGGGCATGAACCAAAGACCAACAGGAGCTGATGAAAAAAAAAACCTGCACGTCTTTAACAGTTTCTGAATCAAGTCAATGAAAGCTTTAATTGCTCCAGTTATAGATATCTATATATACATGTATCTGCAGGAAGGATAAACAGTGTTTTCACTGTGACAGAATGACTGATAAGTAGGGACTTTTACAGGGACTAGACTGAGACATCTATTTTTAAACCTAAAAAATGCTTTCCAGAGCTCTGTACTCCAGACCTACCTGGAAGGAAATGCAGCACCATTTAAAAGAAGGGATTAGGATACCCACAAACCAGACAAATCTGTTCCTCCAGAGACACAAACAGTTAAATTAGAAGCCTGAAGTTCAATGCCTGTGTGAAAGCCCACTAAGTCAACTGCCATTCCAGGTTTCCAGCAGGAGATCAGTGATGTGATGACTCCTAGGCTGTCCTGGCTTCTGAACACCAGCCTTCAGTTAAGAGCTTTCTTTCAATACAAGCAATAATATTTGGACAGCTCCAATAGAGCAGGATTTACTGCCCTGCTCCTCCAGCCCCCCTCCCTCTCCAGGATGAGTGCTTTGGAAATACTAATGATTTTATAAGCCTCCCTTTCTTGGTGAGGCACAGAGAGAGTCACAGTTTTGCTCAAAGTCAAGTGAAGTGAGAGAAAGTGATATTGCTCCAGGTCACACTGAAAAACTGAGACAGCCTGAGAGCTGCATCCAGATCCTGAACCTCAGCTCTGATCCAGGAGCTGCTGAAGCTGATACAAGTCTTTCTGCTGACTTTAATGGGCAGCAGACCAGGGCCCTTTGGCTTTAACCCATGGGTTAATCCTTGGCACAAGCCTGGAGATAAGTAATTGCAGAGCAACTCCACTTCTTACAAAGCAGCACATCACCACAACAGCCAAATTTGCCTCACGTGGACTGTGAATGTGCCGTGTGCTGAAAAGCACAATTCTCATTGTTATCACATCGTGTAAACCCTCAGAAACTTGAAATTGCAGCCTGTGCTTTGAAAAACAACCTCTCCCTGTCACAGCCCTTCGTTGTCACAGGGCCACATATTGCCCAGGATCCATAAACTCTACTGCTGCTCCCATTTGCCAGACAAGACCAAGCAAAGGACACCAAGTCTCTGCCGCTCTCTCACATAAAAAGCACTGAGGCTTTTTGAAATTCAGGCAGGCTGACAAGGACTGCAAGTTTTTATATGAAACCAGATGAAATGGTGGTAAAAACTGTGAAGGGGGAGATTATGCTCTAAGATTTCATCTTGATTATTTCAAAACAAATCTTGCCTGTGAAGAGCTCTGAACTCCCACACATCTGAGGGTCCAGCTGTATTTTGGTGTAAGGTAATCAGGTTAGACCAGACACTGGATGCTAACAAAGCCTTTTTTTGAAATGGGCTCTAAATGACACATTTTGAGATGCTGTCAGACTAAATGCAAACAGAACATGAGCCCTGACTCGCTCCACACATAAAAAAAAAAAAGGATTCCTAGAAGTTGCACTTTATGGGACATCTCCCACCCCGCTGACGTCCTTGGCCGCTTTGCCAGAGCCAAGATTAACAGCCTGCTCCAAAGGCTGGAAATGTTCAAGAACTGAGAGGCTCGTGCTGATGGCTGAGCTCCCTCGTGTCCCACTGAGATCAATGAATTTGAAAGCTTTTGGCATCTCACATGATGGGTGAGCTCTGCTCGGGCTACCAGATCTTGATTAGTCCAGAGGAGAAGGACTTTGAGCGCAGCCTTGGAAGAACATCGAGGAAAATGTGAGCTGTCGTGGAGGAGAAGTAAATCTTCTCCCTGTCAGCCACGGTAAATCTTTCTCTCTCATCAGCTTCCCCTTCCTTCCATGACCCCAAGGGGGAAAAAATGGTAAAAATAAAATAAAAAAAAAATCAATTTTAACAGACAAGACTGGACCACCTGATAGAGGATTTCTGACCAGCTATGTACAACCTCGTGGGAATTTCAACAAACATCATAAACAAAACCAGGTGAGAAACTGGTTTCATTTATTTTCATTTTACAAAGAAGTTCAGACTGAAATTGAGTTGTTTACAAAACTACAGGACCTTGAGGGGCCAAAAGAAAAACGTCTGTCAATCTGAGAGCCACAGTCCACATCTCACTAAAAGCAACAGTATATTTATGTAATGTGCCCAGAATTAGCAATAAATAAAGAAACTCTGTTAAGATGCAGAGGCAAAAATCCGAGTTTACACAGCTGCACCGAGCCAAAGCATTTTATAAAACTGTGCAGTACCTGAAAAGGTTGAATTGCAGCCTCCTACAAGGGGAGCTTCACAGCAGGATGTGAGGGTCAACAACAGAGAGTTATAACTGCAATGTTATTTTTAAAATAGGTGGAAGTAAGAAGATGGAGTTTAGCCTGAATAACTTGGAACAGGAGTTCTTTAAAGCTGACGAGTGGTTTGAAATTAATGTTTCACTGCATTATGTGACTGAAAAGAGGAACATCAGGCACCAGCAGCTGGGTCAGGAGCACACCCGGGCACAAGCCAAGACTCCAGGAGCACATGAAGCTCCACCACCTCCTCGAGTTTCTTGCTTATGAAGGGGTGACTCTTAACTGAGAGCATGACATGAGCCTTAACCACAGGGCACAAACATCAGGGGGTTTCCATCCTTCTTCCCGTGTCAAAGAGAAAATGGCAACGCTTCTTTAATCAAAGCAAGGAGCAAAGTTTTCACCAGCTGAAAACACAGATTAAGACTTAACTCTGATGAAGCTGCTGTCAGAGCAGCATGATTGAAAAGAGATTCACATCCTTGCAGAAGGAGACTAGAGAATGTCATTTAGGAGAAAAAAACAGTTTGCCAGCACAAGCTGATGGCTGTGTGGCTCCTCTGCCATTTTTCATGCAGATTCAGAAAATGCAATTTCATGAGAAAAGGAAAAATTACAACTTCCTAAGAGCTGAAAATTCAAAACAGCCCCTTTGCATCATTTAGCTGAGCAAAGGAGCTTAAAAATGCATTAAATTTAAATTTACTTTAATATCCTGGCAGATTGCTGGGGTGGTACAGACCATCTTCCAAAGCAATTCAGAATCAAATCACACTGCAAGTTGCTGAGAGTCTTGAATACCCTATTTTATTAGCACATAGAAAAGCAACACCCAACACCAAACAGCTTTTCCCCTCAGCTCTTCAGACAGCAGATGCCACCTATGCAGCTGCACTTATTCACCAATGTCTTTGTGCTGTTCCATTTTCAGAAGGGAGGAGAAAATGGACAGACTGGGCAAAAACTGGAGTTAAAAAGGGACCACTGGGCCCAAGAGTACAGCTTTTGAGGGATTAGGGTAATGTTGGACTCTGTGCTGCTCCATATCAGGCACCACAGGATGACAGGGGTGACTTTTGCCTGAACAGCCCTGCTGCCCCCTCCCTGCACAACTCTGTGTTCTCTCCCCTTTCATGGCAAGGAATTAATCCCCAAGTTTCAGTCCCAGTCTCCCTAGAGACTGTATGAGTGCACCAATTCCAATGTTTGCAGGTCACATAAAAGAGACAAAAACAGAAAAGAAAGGAAGATTGGAGTAAGAGTCAAGAAGAAAGTGCAGCAAATGGATCCACGTGTCACCAGCGTGTCCCAGTGCCAGAGGCCTTCCCCAGCCCTGGGTTCTGGCTGTTCCTTCAGGGCCAACCTGCTGCTCCTGCAGCCACCACAGGAGCAGGAATTTGCCTTTACAGAGTGCATTAAAAGTGACCCTGACCACCTGGCACAGCCCCAGCTCTGCCAGGAGCCGCCTTCCTCAATCCCATAGCACCTCCCAGCCACCCCACCTACAGACACCTGGGATTGCTCTCTTCCATGGAGCTGCAAACACATGTCAGACACAGGAAGCTGACAGAAAATAACACAGAAACCTAACCAATTTACACCAACATCCAGGAGGAACACATGGAGCTGAAAGCACCAGCAGGTGCTTCTTGCAGGTAGAGACAAGGAGAGGGCCAAAAGCAGTGGATTGAGGGCTGTGTTGGAAGAAAGGCTGTTCTGTCCTAATATGCTAAAAGCCATGCTGGATTTCCATCCTACAGCAGGATCCATCCAGGGGCTCCACAGTCCTTGTAGGAACTGTACTTAGCAGCTCCTCTCTCAGAGATTCTTTTTTAATAGGTATGCAAGGGGTTCATGCAGGTCCCAGGAAGTGCTGTGATTATTCTCAGAAATGAAGATTAGCCAATTATTTCTTGTGAAGTATTCAGGGTACATGCTTAGATTATAACTTGAAAAGGAACAGATTTTTCAGCACAATGAGATAACACACAATAACATTTTATGCCAGCTGAAGTTCTAACCCCGGACAGCACCTTTTTTTCACTTGTTTGTTTTTGTATTAGGTTTATATATGTACTGCTACTTTGGAAACCTTACTTAACAAAAACAAACAAACAAAAAGTTTCTCCAGAAAAACAAACAAGTGAAGAAAAATTACTTTCCTGCCAGCTGAAACCAAAGCCAGAGGGGTAAGTTTCCTAAAGACACTGCAAGGCTGACCAGACAATCCAAGACTCACAGGCTGTGTGTTTAAGACCTCAGTCTGTGAGCCTTCAATAAATCTGTCCTCAAAGTTCTGGCAGCAAGTCACCTCACACCAGAGGTGTTAGGAGGGAAGGAGCACAGCCTCAAAAAATAAATCATTAATGACCTGGGGTGTATTGTTATGCAACTCCAGAGCACGTTGTGTACCTGGCACCCAGGGACACCTTGGAATGAGATGAAAGACATGTTTGCCAGTGCACCAAACAACCACCACTCATTCAAGAAAGCTTCCTTCTGCCACTTTTTTCTATTTCTGCCTTTTTTTTTTTCTTTTTTAATATGCTTTGAATGGCCATTTCCATGCAGATACTGCAGATACTGTATCCCAGGGTTTATTTCCATGGCAGACACAGAGAATAAGAAGTTGACTCACAAGCAGTTTCAAAGCTCCAGACAAACATCTTTGATATGTTGCTTACCTTTGTCTGCAGCTTTGACAGCGATGTGAAGACAGCATTGGACAACCCCAGTAACAGGAATAATCAGTGATTTAAAATCCAAGGATCTCAAGCTACTTTACAGAAAATAATAAAATGGATAATATCCACCAGAGATAAGTGTCATAGCGTATTTTACAGTGGGGTAAAAATTACCACAGGCTAACTGAATTACCAAGAAATCACCAGAGCAAGGCAGAAATATAATGGGAATTTGATCCTCAGTTCCCAGCACTGTTTGGTCTGTGCTGCTTCCCCTGCTGTGCAATCGCTGCACAATCCTGCTCTCCTTCCCTGCTGCAGGAACTGAGGGAGCTGCTCAGAAGCAGAGCTCGCCAGAGATAAATAAGGCATTTCTGGTGAAAATTCAAAATGCCAACAAACAAAAAAAATCCCCTTTGGCAGAAGAGATATTTTCATTTGGAAACACTGCCAGTGGATCTGATGGGAGCTGAAGCCTGGGCCCATGCACTCTGATCAGCTGCTGCTGAATGGCTGCATTCTTACCCTGCCACGGCTCTCCTTGCTCAGGCAGGGAGGACCAGAGTCTGCAGAGATGGGAGACAGGACCAAAACAGCCCTTCTGGGGAGCCCAGACCCAGAGAATACAACATGCAATGCTTTGGAAGCAACTGGACATTTCCTAAAGGAAGCACATTCAATTCTGGAAGTATTTCAGATACAGGATTTTCTTTGTAAAAAACAGAAAACTTGTGGCAGAAAGCACATTTTTCACCATCACCACCCCACCCCCTGAAAAAAGGGCATTGATTGCAAGAAAATATAACTATTTCCTTGAGAGTTGTGTTTTGACCAAAATGACTTCTGATGTTTGGGAACACAAATGGAAGCTCTACACCTTAAGAAAGTCATCATTTTTACGTAACCTATGAGGATAACAGAGTCCACAACTTTTCTCATGAACTCTATTCCTTTTTTCTCCCCCAGCCCTTGCAGTACCTGAGTCCCTCTGCCTGTTGTGTCCTGCACTGTTTCATATCTCAACTAAAGCCCAGGCACAATGACAGCACAATGAAGCCTTGATCAAGCACTCTGAGCTCTACTGTAAATACAGGAGATGGGAAGATCTCATCCTATCTGCCCTCTATAAGCTCTGGATCAAGTCCAGCACAAAGAGAGGTTTATTAATGCACACACATTCCTACTGGCCTTTGAGCTCTTGGGCAAAAACTGTTTTAAACAGGCCCCTGTAGAGCCCGAGCGAGCAGTTCTCAAATATTTACATGGAACAAGAGAGTTAATTACACTTCAAGACATTGGTAAGATTCACTTTGCTGCAACCTCAGCAACAAACTGCAGCAAAGCAGCAACATAAACCATTTTCCGCGATCCAGGCGGGCAGCTTTCCATCTGGGCTTCAGCTAAGGCAGGAATGTTTCTGTCGACAATAGAACCTCACTAATCAGCACTTCACTAATCCACACATTTTATTAACTTCGCCAAAAACCTCCCAGCCTCTCCCTGCCCCTCAGCAAAGATTTAAGAGCAGAGACCTCGAGCGAGGGCTTTCGCTCCCAGAACGCATTTTTCAGGGGAACGTTACGTGCGCTCGAGTCAGACATTACAAAGCAGTTTGATAAATAATTTGAGCAGAACTACTCATCACAGACTGAGCCAAATCTTGTGCATATCTGGAGAAGAAAACCCAAGGCAACTCGAAGTCGAATCTACAAAAGAACATTTTATCACCAACACTTAATCCTCAGTATCTCCCAGGATTTGGCCCTCTGTGCACAAAATAACATGCACAATGAAACTCGCTTCCTTCTGACTTAACACTACATTTGCCCCTTACTTACTGGCTCCCAAATTCAATAACTCTCAAAGAAGTCTCCCTTCAGCCACTTTTGACACTTCATTCTTCCTTTCCCAGAGCAGCCCTGCATCCTTTAAACGTGAGCCAACAGGAAGAGCAAAGCCAACACAAACACTGAACTGCACTCTGGAATTCAACTGTCCATGCCAGTGTCCCACCTCTGGTTACAACCTCTCTGCCCCAACCACTAGCACTGAAAGTCTGCACCTATGGCAGCTTCATTTTTCAAGCCCACCAGATATTATCCACATGCCACCCTTAAGGATCAAATCAACTGACAGCACACCATACATTATCCTTCCACCTCCAAGGGCATTTTTAAAAAAGTGAACAGATAAAAAAAATATACTAACTTGCTGGGGTTCTCCTTCCTCATCAGTTATCCTTGCTATTGATATAGAATATGAATAATACCATGCATAAATTATTATATTATTATGTACATGCATTTATAGAGGAACATAAGGGAAATTCATATACAGAAACCCAGTAAGCTGGATAGTATTTATACTGATCCATTTCTACAGTTTCACAGGAAATATTTAACAATGTGTAGAAAATAACACGATTTAAATTCTACAACTCTTATTTCATTGTATCTACTGGTTTTTTAATTTTTATTTGTGATTTCTCTTAAGAGAGAAGGGAAGCCTCAGCAAATGATGGAGGACTCAGAGGAAGGGATAAAGCTGTGGTCTCACACATGTTCAGTCCAAAATCTACAGACATCCCTGCTCCATATAACACCCTCTGTGCTGCCACAGCCCAGAGGAGCACGGACCTTGTGCCCAAGCTCACATCTTTGATCAGCATCTGGTGGTCAAAGAGAAGGAGCAGGCAGACACAGTCAGAGGAGGAGCTGTCAGTTTGACATCCCCATTTGGCTCTGGGCTCCTCAAAATCTTATTTCCTGAATTGATCAAAGTTCACAGGGATACATCCAAAGCACAGCTCCTCCAAAGCTCCCAGCCCTGGCAGCATTCCTAGCTGAAGAGGCACTGTGCTGGATTTACAGGGAATAGTGCTCAGGAATATAATGGGTTATGTCTGTTAATGATCTAACTCAGTTTATTACACAGATCTTGACATTTTAAATTAAATTACACTCTTAGAGCAAAGGAGCATAGAAGAAAGCCTGATGAACCACAACACTAAGTGAGAGCAATAAAAGGAATTCTTGCACCAAGCAGTAACTCTGTTGTTTGACCTCATGTTCACTCACTATCCTCATGTGTTCTCCAGGTCAGGATTTCTGTTCAATCCTTGTGATTACTCAGTAGGTCAAAATGGGAAAACACCACATTGCACTTGAAGAGCTGGATGCTGCCTCTGTCCTTGAGAGTTGAAGTGATGTTAAGATGTTCAGACCTTCTGCCTCTGCTTGAGTGACACTGGAAAGACAGGCTCTGTGCATCACTAGAGGCAAGATCCATCCACCCACTGCTATGTCATTCTCAGCTTCCCACTGAGGTTTACAGGAGGATATTTTGATTTACTCAAATAGATGCCCTGCAAAACACCCACCTCCCCAGCACAGACACGATGCTGCAGGAGGCACTGACTCTGCACATCTTTATCAGTTACCCCCAAGGCCTGGTTTGTCTTAATTTTCAAAAACTACTCTTGCTCATTGCCTCTTCATTTGAACTGTATTTATTAATAACAGCCATTTTGACTTTCTATAGCATACACTGCCAGCAAGTAAAAAATCAGGACATACCCAGTACAGGATATACACAGCTCCTGTGTACAAGGTGAGATCCTGTCAGGATCCCAGTGAAATGAAAAGGGATGTCCTGTACACACAAAGCTACATGGCATCAGGAGGAACTGGACAAAGAACAACTCATTTTCCTGCTTTAAACCTAATCCCAAGCATCCCCTTTCAGAAGGCACATGTTCTCCCCTCACACATCCCCTCATCAGTCAACTCTCCACAGACAGGAACAGATGCCCTTGATAGCAACCCTTCCCAAACTTTCTGAGGCAGCAAGAAATCCCTTCCTAAAGGTTTGCTGAAATGGCTCCTGAGCTCAGGTATCTGACCTCACCCTGACACGTGGGCTCCTCTCCACCTCCTCCTCACTGGGCAAAATTCCACTTTGCATTCTGGAATCTGTGCTGTCACAAACACACCTCACTGGGTAAACTCTCTGGTTTTTAAGAAGCACAGAAACTTTCATCAGACCAGTCTGAGATGAGTGAAGGAGGGAGTTCCACCATAATCTGCTGAAATCCAATTGCAATCTCAGCTGAGCATGAGGAACAAATGTGACAAAGCCTTCTCTCCTGAGGCAACGTGCTTTCCATCCAATGCAATGGGGAAAACACAGCCTGCCCTGGCACACACCTGGAAATCCATCTCTGGAATGACTCTCTCAGTCACCTTCCATACACACAGTGGGATGCACTGGCAGAGACTCCCCCCACCAAAGAGCATCAATGGTCCAGTGGAGATGACATTAATGAGAGGGTGAAAATAAAAATGTATCTACAGATTATTCCTGCCAGTGGATCTGAGAAATGTGCAACCTCCACTTTCCTTCTGAAAAGCTAACAAACCATCTCTCCCACTTTATAGATTACACTCCATTTGTCCTCACTACTCCAAACTACACTGGAAGTTTTCAGCTGGGTTCAGGCAGGGGCAGGATGCCAACACCATATTCTGTGTGAGGCCAAACACGCTGCAAGCACATAAACACCCACCTGTAAACACACACTGGATTTATACAAACATACAGACACATATTAACTCACTTTATAAACAGAGGCAGACCACACCTCAACCTTCCAGTCTGCACAGAGACCCAACTCCTACACCACTGGCAATGTCAAGGTACTTGAAGTCAGTCCTCAGTTGCTTTGACCTCTGAATTTTTGGGCCTAAGACAGATCTGAACTTGCACAGAAAGGTTTCACAGATCAATCTCCAAATCAGCCCTAATATTTAAAAGAACCCATTTATCGATAGCAGCCAGCAAAATAATTATAGCACTTCATGTGAACATAAATTAACAACCTTTAGGACAAAATTGATAGTTATTTTTATGAAGGGATTTAATAACACCAAAAATCAGGAGCTGATAAAGTCAGTCTGAGGAGACATGATAAAATTCACGAGGTCTTTGTCTCCACCTACTGTATGGAAGAATAATAATTGTAACTCCCTGAAGGATACAAAGATAATTGATACCTTTCTCCATAAAACCCCCAGCATCTCCTCCACCCAGATCCCAGGACTTCAACCTTTACCAATTGTTACAAGAGCTGTTGTTACAAACCTAACCCAGAAAACAATCACTAGGACTTCCTTTACTTAGAACTGAAGAAATCACCAGCCCATAATAACTGCAAAGCAGCAACTGTTATGGGTTTATGGTGCACTCTTCCTTCACAATAAGAGGTTTTGAAATGTAAGAAACTGTTTAAAGTAACTTATGTAAGAGGGGATCTGGGAACTTCCTGAAACAGGAATGAAAATTAAAAGCCTTCATAACATTTACTTCAATTTTTTTTAATGACCAACAATTATATTTAAAAAAAAAAAAAACAAACCTGCACAGGCCTGTGAACACTCTCAGGTGTAAAGGTAAAAGGAATTAAACAAAACACTCTTAATTAAAACTGTCAATCTGTCAAAATCTGGACAAGATCACAGAGAAGTCTGATCTATGGTTGCTCTATACTTTGCACTTCCTAATTGGACAAAAAAAAAAATGCAGGTTATGAATCTGTTCTAAGGACAGCTCATTCCTGCTATTCTGGCACTCACCCGACCAGTTTATTTCTTTCCTACTGTCACTGAATTTCTGTACAATCAAAAGCAAAAATAAAGCTTTTCATTGCTATGGACCTGGGGAGACTGGTGCCAGACTCTGCTTGAAGAGAAACTGGGGGAGCCCCAGGAGTCCATTAAAAACTTGATTGAAATTGTCAGGCTGCTGGCAGGGAAACAGCCGGGCTGCACAGCCAGGGGCTCACACGCACCCCAGGCAATTTGGTGGGTTTATTTGTACAAACCACAGGATGCTTCCAGTCCTCAGAATGTGTTCAGGGAGCAGATTGGGAAGTGCCAGAAAATTGAACTTTCGAACACACTGGTACTGGAGAACAAGCTCAGCTCGTAGTTCAGAAATACGCCCTGGATGCACCCAAGTGTGGACTTGTAAAGGTGCACAGACTGCATGTTGCAGAGCTGTGAGGATTTAAATAAGCAGTTCCCTGTTTATTTAATATGAAAAAGAGGATGTGGCTACTGTGTTTCAAAATTTAATCCCTTTTCTCTCTGTGTTGAAAATTATATGGGTTTTTCTTACCCTAACTCAGGAGCACAGAAAATGCATACAGACTCTTACAGAGCAGATGGACCCAAGGACAGCAAAGGCTTAAAAGAAATATCTTCCAGTCAACTCACAAACCTCAGGAAGATTGGTACAGTAGATATTTCATCTGAAATAAACAAGCAGTATCATACAAGGGCTGGGAGATTTTATACATCTAGTTGGTAGCACTTCATCCCTTGGTTTTCACCTTCATTTCAGGCACTCCTGGAGCCTGTACAAGTCAGTGATGCTACACTGCATACCCACACTCCTCCCCTGTGGATGCAGCAGGATGAAAGGCATCCCTGCAGCTCCAGCTGGATCAGCCCAGCCCACATCAGAGAGCACAGCAAGGAAGGGAATGGGGAATTGTGTCTCCAGGAATGCTGTGGCCTGGCCAGATGTGCACACTCACAACCAGCAACTGAAGGCCTCTGTGTATCCTGACAGATTGTTTTCCTGAGGGACAAAGCTTTGCAGCTCTAAAGCAAACAGACTTCATTCAGCAGAGTTTCCCTCCATCAGTTATTTACACAGACACAAATGTACACATTAAAAGTAGTTTTAAGCCATAAGCAGAAGCTCCACATGGGATAAAAAAAGGTCTGATAATATGCAGAAAATGTATGGCCACAACAAGAGAGTCAACTTTGCATAATAACCACAGAGGGCACGATGGGAAACATCCCAACAGCAGCTCTGCTGTGCTCCACACACAGGAACAGTCCCTGCCAGCAGCACCTGAGCTCTGGCCTCTGCTGGGCAGATGTGCTGGTGGTGGTGGGGCACATGCCTGCACCACAGAGCAAAAGCTTTTGGCCTTATTTCCTCTCCTTCCCTCTGCACTGTTTGTACAACCTTGCTGATACTATCCTGGCCTGAGTTCTGTGAGGGAAGGACCAGGAATTGTCTGACAGGATCTCCCCACAGGTTTCGTGTCCATCCTCTCACATCACAAACAGCAGGTTGTACTTTCCAGCAGCCCCACGAACTGGCCATGCTGACCCACTGGCAGCACCTGCAGCTTTGGAGGAAATGAGCCCCAGTGCAACAACACTGGTAGATCCTGACCATAAAACCATTCCTCCTTCACCCTTGCATTGGTCTGCTCGGGGGTACTTCACAGCAGGAATGTCCCCAAGTGCAAGACCAGTTTCAAGGACTGGTCATGAGCCCCTCCTACAAACATAAATGTTTCTTTTAACACGCCCAGGAGAGCCCCAGTGGGGTCTGTCAGAGCTTCCCCCACGCTCAGTGTGTGGTGTCCCACTGTCCTCCCATCCCAGGGACAGTCACTGCTGCCCTGCAGATCAGAACCACAGAACGTGATTTAATGAGATTTAATTCAAAGACACTGTGAAAGAGCAGCACATGTTTGGGGAACAGCTCTATTTCTGGCTTTTGCATTCTTTGTAGCAACAAGTTCCATCAACTCATACATGCAAATTAAAAGCATTTCTGAAAGTTCTATTTGATTACACTGTAAAAATGGGGAAAAACAGGATTTTTCTTTGAAGTGAAATGCACTGCAGTCCTGGCACTGAGGAAGCTTTGGTAACCATAGCAACGTTGTAATTTTTTCAATACAAATTTTAATAGATATTTAATTTGTCAAATCATAGGCTGGCATTCAAGCCATTTTTTTCCAGCAGCCCCCTGCTTTTCAATACATGGAGCTGCTCATGTTCACTAGCAGTGGCCTCTGAGGTGCTTTACAACAGAGTTCTCTTCCAAATGTAATTTTCGTATCAACCTTGACAAAAAAAAAAATTGTTAAGTGGTTTCCACTTCTGCTGTTACTGTCCTTGGCAACTTCATTTTTTATAAACCAAATGAAGTGTTTGCAAATGTTCATTTTTTTGGAAGACAGAACAGGCAATGTTCTGCGGTGACTAACTCAAAAGTTGTTAAGAGTAGCTGAAGTACTTTGTCTCCCAAATCCTGTTCAATATCCAAGCTATTTTAAAAGCATGCAGCTGCATGGATGGAAAGCTAATGAATAAAGCTGGCACTGAGCTGGAATGTTATCTCAGAATGCAATCCACCAGCAAAAGGCTTTCTGAAATTCACTGAAGATAGGACTGCTAAGCAAGAAAAACATGCTACTTATTACTAGTGAATTTGATGAAGCACTTCAGCAGTAGAGTAAGTCTCCAGGTCTAAGAATAAACTGCATTCCTCTCTTGTACTCTGCAGACTGCAAAAAGCTGGAAAGCAAGCAACTGTTTCCCAAATCCAGATTTTTCTCAGGATAATTATGACAACTCTTAAACATGACAGACTCACCACTGAAAACACATCTCTGTCAGATTTGAAGTGTGTCATGATTTGAACATCAGTAGTGAAAACAAAGTCAGGAGGAATTGAGATGTCACACTAACAGTTCTTGGTGTCTCAAGGTGTGCCAACACTGCCATGATTCACAGGATTTTGCCCTAGTTTTCCAGGAGAGTACTGGTTCACACTGCCCTGCTTTGGGTGGGACCATGGAGGTGAGAGGACACCACTGCCACTGCTGCAGATACCACATTTTGTCAGGCAATATCATTCAGAGACAGAGGCCTTCTGTAAACTCAGACAATCACTGCAGCATCCATTTTGTGATGGTGAACTGGCAACAAAAAGGATGAGGGAAAATATGCAGAAAAAAAAAAATCACAAAATAAGAATCTGTAAACAGTAGCATTAAAAAACAGTTAATAGAAGTGTTAATGAAAACAGAAATTAGTCTAATTAAATCACCCCATAACATCTGATGGCAAAGCACATTGGTGTACTCATCACTTCACCAAAGCAACAAGACAACAGTTAAAACTACTGAGCTGTTTAAAATATTATGACATTAAAAATGTCATCCTGGATGTAACAACAGAACCCAGATAGAATGGATGTTAAATCCTCTATCACACTTACTGGTTTAAAGCAGAGTCTATCCAGCCAGCCACAAGTACCTATTCCTAGATTGCAGTCTCCAAGAAGAGATGCAATGAGATCCCTTGGGTGAAAATTTGGAATAGCCAAGAATAAAGAAACTTCTTTGTTATTATTAGAGCATGGAGGATATTTGATAAGACATGGAGAAAACAGCTGTTGCCTGCATCAGTAAAATGAACACTCAAACAGAACCTGTGTGGATTAACCATGGGAAGAAGTGCTATAAATAAATACCCCTCTCACACCAGTGTCATCTCTGAGGTAAAACAGCAAATAGAGGAAAAAAGGGTACCTGACACCCTGAACTAGAGAAGGGAAAGCTCTCAGCTCAATTAGGTGAGGCTTCAATTAAAGAGGAAGTAATCAAGTGAAGCCCACTCCCACTGTACAACTCAGCAGTTACTGCACCCTCTGTGTTCTCCCACATTTACCTCATTTCAGCCTCCTCCCACACTTCTGTTGATACAGTCCTTGAGCTGTTACACAAGGTGGATTCTGCCATAATACAGAATATATTTCTTTCCTTTAGCTGGCACCAATTGCTGGGTCTTAGTACTGCAGGTAGAAACTAAAGGTAAATTTAACCCCAGACAGAAGCAGACACTAGGTACAAAAATCACAAAAAAAAGAATGCTTCCAAAATAGAAAATTCAAGAAGAAAATGAAACACAAACCAGAGTGATAACTTCTGAAATCAGAGAAATCCTATTGCCAAGGCTTGACTGAGTTGTAGTGGAAGGCAGCATTAAAGCCTTAGCAATATCCAATACCAAGGTAAACTGAACAGGAATAACTAAGCCAAACTTGAAAGGACATGCAGCAAAAGAGGTTGTTTCCCAAGTCCCTGGAGTCTCAATTACAGAGCAGTTAAGTCCATTAGCAGGACACTGAACTTCACCCTTTTGTTTGGAGGCAGGTCAGGATCACAAAGGCCGGGTGTTACCAACTTCCCCGGCCCCCTCACACGGAGCAGCCACTGCTGCACAAACGTCCCCAGCTCCCCCCTGTCAGGGGCTACAGGACATCACAGCCATGGGACCTGGGACAAAGATGGGGCTCAGTCAAGAACTCAATACACCCTTTGGTCAGAGCTGCACACTGAGGAGGGGTGAAGGTGCCCTGGCAGCCAGGGTATCACTGCAGGTATGAGGTGCCAGTTTTGGGCAGTCACTGCTCTGCACAACAGAAACCCTGCTGCCCTTAATGGGACAGATGATGAACTTCCCTGTTCTTTCATCTGAGAATTTTTACCTCTGTTCATAATTAGAAGCACGATCATTAAAGTCAGCATTCCAAATTGCAGGCAGGAACCAGACACAAAGTATTCCTACAGGGCTACGAGGCACTTCACAGACCACATAAGAAAGCCTGTCCTTAAACCAAATCCCAGATCTGTTTGAGGGATAGTTTGCCCACTTCTCTCCAAAGGACCAAATTAAACCTAATCCACCCACCAACACAAGTGCAGATAACAGAACTAAATGTAGTTCTTATCTAGCAGACAGGCAGTCTCAGCCTGGCTTTATAATGTCTGACCAATCCCACTGGGAAGAGCAGACTTCTGTCAAACTACAAACTGCAGAGCTGGAGGCCCAATCAAACAGATCAAGTATGAATGATGCAGATAAGCTAGAACTAAATAAAACAGAAGGTAAAAGGTGTTTCAGACCAGGAAGATAATGGCCTGTTTGAAGAACATGGAACTGAAAGTACTGATAAACTGAGAACAAGGGGGTCTGGTATTCCAGCAGCCCCAGTGGTGACAGCAGACAAGAAAACGATGATGGCTCAATCAGCATGTGGTTGTTTGCAGGCTCCACTTTGTGCTTCCATTTCAGATTACCTGTCCCAGTTCAGCTTCTGGTATAAGGAGTTAACCACAGTTGAAACAGAACTTTCAAAGTCCCCTTACATGTTCTTCTCCTGTACTAAGGAGAAAGCAGCAACTCAGATTCCTGTACCAAATTATTCTGATTTGTTGCCCGTGCTTCTGGTGGAACTATCAGTTGTTCCTCTGACCTTGCTATTCCAATTCTACCACCCTACTGTCACCAACACTGTGAAGGCCTGCTCAGCTAGAAGAGTTTTCCTTGCTCTCTGAATCTCCAGTTACCTAGAAGGAGGCTGTGCTCTCTGCTGTGGGATACAGGTCCTGTTTAATCTCACTGTCACACCTATTCGCTTCCCCAGAAACAGCTGAGCATGTAACATGGGAGATGGAGTTACACAATTCCCAACCAACTGTAGCCAGACAGAACTATATTACAACGTGGCATATTTACTCCAGTGTCTGCATGAAGATTACAGATGAAATGATAGTCCTCTATCTGAGGTCAAATAATTTTAGTATTTTCTACTACCTGCTAAGTAACCAAAGGAACTCCTCAGTGAAAATGTGAATGTTTTGGAGTAGTTCCTGAGGTAGGGGCAGAAATACTAAACAACTTGTTTGTTGTTGGAACATAAGCCCACAATAGCTACAGTGATTAAAACTACAAAGCAGCACAATGAGAACCTCTGGTACTCCAGATCTCAGAAAACATGTTACTCAACATAAGTCATACTAAGGACCAACAGCTCAAAAAGGACTGAGCAGTATTTCCCTTTGAGGGAAATAAAACAATAAACTGAGATCTCAGGCTCATAAACAAATAAATACAACTTACATATACAACTCAAGTCTTCAAATCCTGCAGCATACAATGAAAGGAGTTTCCAGGTCTAAATACAGAAATTGCAGGCAGATCAGAAAAGGTTTGATTAAAATAACTGAGACCAGACATTCAGGACTTGCTGAATCATAGGAAGTTACCTTTCCTGGGATCATTTCTGCTACATGCCCTGAAACTACCATCAAAGTGGGAAAAATCCCACCCAATATAACCTGCCACGATAGAAATGTAGACACTGAGCCACGTTCATGGGTTTTGCTCTGTGAAGGTCAATAGAGCTACAAGGAATGGAAGGAAAGCCCATTATATTAAGGACTAAAACCCACAGCAACAGTGAAACCCTAAACATGGACCTTTAGCTCAGAGATGGCACAGGCATTGCTCAGGGGATGTACAGGGACAGAGGTTCTGCCTGGGTAAGGAGTTGCCAAAGTTTGTACCAGCTGAGGATTTGTGTTCCCAGTGCTTAAAGGAAGCTGTTGCCATCACTAAACCCAATTACTGGGTTTGTGTCCTTTGCAGCTTTTTTTAGTAGGTTCCAGTTTCTCCTGCCAAGCTGGGAAACCATGCTATGAGCAGCTGGTACTCCCAGGACTAACAACTCCACCACAAATTTATCCTCTAATACTCGAGCTTCCGATGTCTCTGTTTGCAATACAGACCCACAGAGGGTATCCCACGTCCCTTCCCTGTGCCTACACTTACCCAGCTCCACAAAATGACCTTTGTTACCAAGGGATTTACACTGGTGTCCTTGCAAGCAACAGATGGTCAGGATGAGCTGCTGCCATCAGCATTTTTCCTTTAGTCTGTGGAATTACTCACATAGTCCCCCCTCAGCAGTGGAGGCATTTTCTTAGTTTAAGAGTGAAAGTACACCAGTTGTAAGATGGGACAAACAACAAGTGAAGCAGTAGTGTCTTTAAAAGACACTAAAACAGGCTGGATTTTGTGGTTATATAAGACCAAGAAATCCTAACTCAATCTGATGTATGAATTAAGTGCTGTACCTTATCAACAGGAAATATGAACACATTTCCTTCAATTATTTCCTCTTGCAAATCATTGCCTGTAGGTCTCAAAGGAAACAACAGATGCACCCAAAACAAGTTTTCATTTCTTTGCTGGTCTGTTCAAAGAAAATGCAAAACCGTTTGGTTTTTTAAAACCTGACTATTTAGACAAAATTTCTTGCTCAGTGAATTTGAAGCACTTTACTGGCTGGAATCTTTAGCTTTACCTACAAAGTGGGGAAATGAGAAGAAAAGCAAGGACAGCATCAAAGTTGTACCCTGCTCTACTAAGCCACCATATTATGCTCCACTCCTAAGCCTTCCCCACAGCATAAATCCAGCAAACATATTAACCTGCAGCAGGGTCTCTGTCCTTTGAATGACATTTATAATGTGGGTGTAGAAGGGGGAAGTTGTCTTAGGGATGTATGTGCATTTCACTGAGAAATCTTTGACACTTCTGAAAAGTTTTCAGCTGATTTATGTGCTGCCAGTGTGTTTCTTGTATGCATACAAGATTTATGATCTTGGTCCTGTGATGGGACTCTCTTCCCTCCAATAATTTGAGCAGGCTGAAGGGCTGACTCTCGGTGTGAATTGCTGGCTCACATGCTGCCTTCTGTTGGTTTTAAATGCAATGTATTCCTGCCTAGAATGACACACTTGTGTCAACACAAAACAGGCTCAGTGCAAGATTCACAATGGAATTTGAAACACTCTGTAGAGCAGAAACATTGGAATCCACAAGCTCAGTTTCAAATCCTCCCAGGCAGATGCTTTCTGAGGAGGCTGCATCTGGTTTTCTAATCCCCCTGAAGTTTGAGAGTATTCAGATTAAGCTTTACATTAAGCCCCTGCCCTAACAAGCAGGGCTAAGATGAACAAAGTTATGTTTGCCAACATATCCCTGGAGAGAGCAGGATGCATCTCTGCTGCAAAACCCTCGTGCTATTTTTCCCAAACCTGGTGGGGGTGGTGGCAGTTTTAACCTTAAATGGAAACTGAAAACAAATCTTTAAAGTTGACAGTCATTTAAAATGCAAACAGCTTAGCAAAGCAGCCATTCAACACAATTTCTCCTCAAAGAATAAGACCTTGGAGACAGACCAGACTGATTGCAATTAAAGGTACAGGGTGATAAAACACCTTGATTTATAGACTGCGTGGAAAATGGCTTTAAGATTCAGTACTGATGGAATTTTGGAACTGTAAGAAAAAAAAAAAAATCACTCTAATCAGTGTTATAAAGACTTTTTGATTATTCTTTTAAAACAATTCTACAAAAGATGGGTTTGCTTCCACAGAATTCTATTAGTTTCCTCTTTATTGAATACGGTGGGATATCTCCCCCAAGCACAGTAAAAAACAATATATTAAGCCTGAAGTCAAGTGATGTTCTTCTCTCAGCCATGGGAGAGATTTTTCAGTCCAACTTGGGAGTGAATTTTAAAAAAAAAAAAAAATGAGAAACTAATCGGGGCCATGAATCAGCCTCGCCGGGGAACAACAGGGCTCTGCAGAACACAGATCTGAATTGCTCCCAGCGTTAGAAATCCAGCCCGGGGAGCTCGCACCGCCTGACGAACACACGCCGAGCAGGGCAGACAATTTTCTGCTGCCCTCTGCAGGGAAGTGTTGGGCGTTGACAACGGCCGGGTCCGGGCAAGGGATAAACGAGCTCACAGAACGAGCCGGGATTTTTCACAGGAATTTCTACAGTTTACTAGTATGTCTGCACTCATTTTATGAATATTGCATTTCTAAATGCAAATCAACCCTTTTACTCTGGCTGATGAGTCAGTTATTGGCATAACTGAGTTTTGAGGGAAATATTAATCCCTAGGTCACCCTTCCATATAGGAATTAAGGAACAGACCCTCTTTCTTGCAACCTCAACACCAGGTTTCCACTCTATACTTGGACTGCTAAGTGCTAACACATAACCAGGAATCGAAAGGTACCCAAAGGAAAGCTCTTGTCCTGTGTTCTCTAGGAAAAAATTAAGGAAATATCACTGTGTCATCCACTTCCTCCTCCCAAACCAGTGTGTGAATTATTTTGGTTTCATGAGAAAACAAAACCCCAACATTGTACTGTGCTCCAGTTCAGTGTCAAAACATGGGAAAAAAAAAAGCCACAAAAAGTTGTTGAGAGAGAAGTGATTAATGACACATGAGCATTAGGTGAAGGTTATTGTTATGCTGGTGACCAGCCATTCAATCCACTTACACATTTCATCTGAGAGCATTTCCTTTCATTCCACAGCAAAGCAAGGAGGAGATGGTTCTAGTTCCAGCTATTCTCTGAGGGAGGTATTTTGTGTTCTCATCTCATTTGCCACAACAAACAGTATCAGGAACCTTAATCCACTACTGTGCAGGACACACAGATTATGTACTACAATAGGTATATAAATGTCTTTGTCATTACACATCTGATGCTGCATGAGAGTGTAATAAAGACAACACTGGGACTGCAGGGTTATATGCCCATAGAACAAGAAGGTCTGATGTGGAGAAAGCTTTGTTGGGAGGCAGCCTTAGGCACCCAGCATTCCTACTGGATGGAGCAGGCCCTGCTGTGTATCATCATGTGTGCTTGCAAAATGTGTATCAGGTATTTTTAATTCCTTTATAGTGGAATACATAAAAATAAACACAAAACAACTCATTCTGTACTTGCCACAGCTCATTTTGTTGAAAAGCAGTATCAGAATCACAAATGGCAATTAGAACCACATGGAAATACAACAGAGAAGCTTGAAGGAGGGAGAGTTTTTAAAGCTCTCCAAACCCATCTGACAGCATCAGGTGAAAAGGAGAAGGAACTAAGAGTTACACACACAGGGACCAGCATGTCAAAACTCACAAAGCCCTGCAAATAAACAATCTGAGTTTAGAAACCGAACACTTCTTCTCAAGCAATTAATTAGTAACAACACAGATCTACAGAACACAACCAAAACCTCCAGAAACGCACTGTCACAGCCAGCACCTGCACTCGTGTCTCCAGAGCCCAGTGTGGGCAGTTTAGAACAGCTCAGCAGCACCTGAGCAAAACTTGGGAGGTGGTGTCGCATTTCTGGCCTTGGGCAGAACTCTGCAAGCAAACTAAAGGACTTGACACAGCTCAGTCAGTGAAGAACACATTCCAACTCAGAGGCCAAACTTACTTCTGCCCAGGGTCAGCCTCACTCATCTGCATCATCAAACTGGCCACTCTCAACCTTTGCACTGACTCGTGGTGGACAAACAAAGCAAGCTGTGTGGTGACAGCCTGGGTAGTAAAACCAGTCCTCCTTCCACACGGGTGAGGCCAAAACATTATTTTCCTGAAAGCTTCCACAGGACAGATCATCAGCATCTACAGAAGATAAAAGAGAAGGTATAAACCATGGGAGATACTCAGGAAAGTAGTGGTATAGTCTAGCAGGTTCTTATGCAGGCCTACAGCATCTTTGGATTCTCTATTTCAACTTCGTCTGCCAGCACTGATTAATTAGACCTAAATAAAGAGGCAAACAGAGGCTGAATGTGGCAATGTCTTCATTTGAAGGAAGGTTCCTGCCACACAGACAAAAGAGTTTCCCAAAAAGCTCAATGATACACCTGGATTCAGCCCATCTGACAGCAGCTCATACAATGCAGGCAGTTCTTTCACATTTTCCCTGGGAATAAAAGGCTCATGAAACTCTTACTTTTATTTGCCCTCCCCCTTCCTGCTGCCTCCATATCCCCATCCCAATGAGGAGCCCTCCAAAGCCTTTAAGAACTGGGTCACTGGACAGAAAGGGAGGGTGGGCTCCTGTAAAAGCTCTCCCTGAACAACATTACCACTAGGCCAGAATTAAACCTAGTAGGCCTGTTTTTAACTAAGTTGGCACAAAAATTGGGCAAAAAGTGTTAACAGAAGGGAAAGATTTCCAGGCAGCAGATACTGAGAGGACTGAGCAAAGGAAAAGCCCAGAGTATGGGGAGCAGAGGACCCAGCACAGTATTCCACTTGTCAGCCTTCCAGCAGCACTGCTAAACAAGCCACCACAGCAAGTGCTTAAAGAAACATTTTAAAAAGCCATAAAATGACCAACCAAGCACCTTCTTTTATTTGGTAGCAGTTAACAACTGAGACACTCACTACCTGAATCCCATAATCACAGCTGGCTCAGTTTGGGAGGATTTAAAAAGCATAAGCTACAGGTGGAATGAGTGAGTTAAATAAGTAAAAAAAAAAAAAGAACTTGTGACAGTTCCAGTAAAAAATTCAAAACATACCATAAATTTGAGCAGATGGGGGATTAAAGGAAAGCCCAAAATGGAAGAGAGGGAAAACATCCAAAAAGGAAACAGTCTTTTTCCTCAAATTACCCACTGTGAAAAACCAATATTGTGTTTCCATTTTAAAATCAGAACGGTTTTATGGAAAGGCTACAAAAACTTTCCCACTTTCTTCTGTAATCAAACTTGGTACTTGAATACAACAGCCATTCATGGAATCAAAATAAACAGATAATTCACATTTCCTAAGCAAAGAAAAGTGTATTAATTACAAAAAGATACACATTAATGAGAAGAAAATGCAAATATACTGTTTTCATCAAAGACACAGCAGGTTATCAGCCACTGGCTAAACTCCATCCACCTGTTCTACACTAACAGCCAGCCTGGCCAGTGCAAGGTTCAGACTCTTGGTTCAACATAAAAACAAGTCACAAACTGGAGGATTAATTCAACTCTAAAGATGTGGATAAACCCACTTCTGTGCACTGCCACCTTTGCCCATAGGACTGATCACAGGCACAACCACTTCAGAGGATCAAGCTTCAAAAAACCAAACAAGAAAGTCAAACAAACAAACAAACGAAAACTTCCACCAAAAAACAACAATCAAAAAAGCAAACAAAA
The DNA here is from genome assembly GCF_001715985.3 of Manacus vitellinus. NCBI lineage: Eukaryota > Metazoa > Chordata > Aves > Passeriformes > Pipridae > Manacus > Manacus vitellinus. The sequence continues at coordinate 8,719,455 of NW_021939798.1, forward strand.
CCAAGCCAACCCTACAGCCAAAGCAACAAACCCTACTCAGAGACTGAGCACTTCCAAAGAACTCCATGCTCTAGAGGGACATTAAAGAGTACAATCTTTAATTTTCTTGGAGGAAAGGAAGAACTTTTACACCCCAAAAGCTACATTCCTGCACGCCATTTACCCTTATCTTCTGCTTCAGAATAACAAAGATACACCACTAAGAACTTGCTTCTCCCCAGAAAGTCAATACACACATAGAATTCCCCTCCTTCCCATGCCACTCCCTAAGAATTTGACTGCTCAAGCAAGAGTTTCATATGAACTTCACAACACCACCTTTAAATCCTGTGCTTGACAACAAGATTGTGCAGAATTGTTACATATCCACGAGGTCAACAAAACAAGAAATTGCTTCCCAAAAGAGAACATGGAGTTACTGAAACACGTTCTCCTGCAAAGCACTGACCTCCAACCACCTACTATCCAAAATTCAAATGAAGCACAAGTAAACATGTACTCACCATAAGGACCATATGCAGACTCCTCCAATTCTTTATCCCAGTCCTCCACCTCATGCTCAGAAGCACTTTGCAGCTTTGGAGAGTCAGGTATACTGAAGACTTCATCATCCCCCTCATCCAGGTAAAAATGCACGTTGTACCAGTCATCAGGAGAGACACTGTCATCCCCTTCACTGTGAGAGGCATCAGAGGCTTCACTTTCCTCAGACTTGCTATCAGGAACGTTTGAAATGCTGTCCAGCAAACATTCTGAACCCAACAGAAAGCGTCAAGAGATACACTCAGAAATTAAACAGGAATATTAAATGCTCAGCACACAATAATTCAGATAGGTACACAAACACACTTTGTGACTGCTAATCTAATTATAATATATGCAGTTTCCTACATATGTAGTATCACTGCAGAGCTGCTTCACATTACAGATGCTTGGGAACAGTGAACACAGCCTTGCATCACAGCACTAGCCCAACTCAGGATTTTCCACACACTCTTGTTGGAAAATATCTCTAACTAGGGCAAAGGACCCAGCAGTTCTTGTTTCACCACATTCACCTGTAGGTATTTTTTAAAAAAATAAGTATGCTGAAAAACCACGGTTCTGGTTTAAAAACAGTCATATTGATTAATTACTCTTGCACCTAGGCATACACAAATATCTACCTGAAGTAATTTAGTGCAGTAACTCAAGAGCATTTCCCACCCTTCACCTAAAGATTTTAAGTAAATTTCTCAAGCAGAGCTTAAGTTTCGTTACTCACCATCTGCTTTGTTTTGTCCTACCTTTTCTGGGCTTCCAGATCATAGTTTCTCTCTTATTAGGAAGCTGTTTCTCCTCACAGTTTGTGGCGTCAACAGCACCGGCCATCACCTACAAGAGAGTTTTAAAGAATTCCTTAGCAGCTTCCATTGACTGCTTCAACACTCAGCGAGTGTTTCTGCGCCTTAGAGCCCATCCATTTGTTCCCCTGATGAATCAGAGGTTTAAAACCAAACAGGCTTTCACTTGAGAAGGCAAATCTGCCGAGGGGTGGCTCATCCTGCTGCTGCCATCAGTCCCCCTGGCATCAGCAGCCCAGCACAGCCCATCTCCTCCCTCACCCCGCAATCCTGCTGCCACCTCTCGGGGAAGGGGCCCCAAAACTGACGCAAAATGCACCCGTTTGAGAACGGTGGTAATGAAGGTACGAGGAGTGCAACAAATATAAACACCAAAGAGTGACTCCACCACAGGCCGAGGGGCAGGAGCAGACCGGCCGCTCCAGCAGCGCTGAGGGGCGGGAGAGCGGCAGGAAAGCCTCGGCCGCGCTGATGGTGCCCACGGAGCGGGGAACGGCGAGTTCTGCCCGCACTCCCACCCCCACGGGGAGGCGGCGGCGGTGGGTTGCGGGCAGCCGGCCTGCAGCCGGCCGGCGGTCAGGGGCAGACGCGCGGGCTCCGGCCGAGCCCTCAGGGCGGCCCCGCTGCCCGCCCAGCTCCTCGGGGACCCCCGCACCGGCGAGCCGCCCGTGTCTGAGGGCACCTTGGGCCGCCTGAGGGCACCTCGAACGCCGTCACTGCCCGGCCCTCAGGCACCTCCAACTGCCCGCCCCGCCCGGCCCTCAGGCACCTCGACCCGCACGTCATGCCCGGGCCTCAGGGCACCGCCAACTGCCCCGCCCCGCCGGCCCCTCAGGGCACCTCAACCGCCCGTCACTGCCCGGCCCCGGCCCGGCTCAGGGCACCGCCGCCGGGCGGCCCCGCGGCTGTGCCCGAGGAACCGGGTGCGGCTCAGGGCGGGAGGCTGGGACTGAGGGGGCCGCTGGTCCCGCTCCAGCCCCTGAGGGCAGGCATCCAGTCCAGTCCGCGACCCCACACCACCACGGAGTGGAGACTGCGTCTAGAAATAACAGACCTAAGAGCTGGGAGAAAATACCTTTATGCTCACGAAGCTGGAAATGAAGTCTCAGTACCTCCCCAAGCTCTGCAACAAACTGATTCCCCCTGGCGCTGGCAGCATGCTCAGATAAAGCATGAGGAGATGGGAAGCACCTGGGCTGAGCAGCTGTGGCAGGTGTCAGGCAAATGAGCTTTCAGGGAATGTGTATCCCTGGGAGGTGCTGCAGGAACTGCCATGAATGGCAAAATTCTGTGAGGAACCAGAACAGGTGAAGAAAAGGGGCCCACTTTCCGAAATGGTGGAGTTACCGGCTTTGCTGGACTTAAAACAAAAAAGCTTAAAACCTTTTGCACTTAAAAGCTTTTAGTTGTGCAACTGAAGGAGCAAGAAGTGATTCAGGAGTAAGGGGCAGAGAGGGTGTAAGTGATTATCAGTAAGGAAATCTCAAGGTCAGACATGAGATGGCAGGGAACTAGTGGGGACATAGGGGATGGCCTGGCTAAAATCCTGAGAAAGACAAAGCAGGATGTGCTTCAGATCTGGCCACAGAAGGAGCAATCTTAACAAGCTGCTGCTCCAAACTTTTCCAGCTAGTCAAAAGTTAATGGAATTCGTTGCTTGAGAAAGCTGCAGCTTCTATTTGAGTGAAAAATCTTGAAGAAGTATTTCCCTGTATTGTCATTATGCCACCCTTCAGTCACTGGGAAATTACATGAAGGAACTATTGCTGTATGTTCCTCTACTTTCCTTATGTTTCCCTACTGATCCAAGGATATGCTGATTTATTGGGTTTGACATGGGAAAATGTGGCTCTATAAACAGCCAACACCGTTTCAAAAAGCCAGTACCTGTTTTTCAGGCACTGTGGACAGAAAGTTGAAGTGTAGATCAGAACCTTCTGCTCTCACCTCAGGGACAGTGCTAACAGACCTCAGCTCCCCTCTACCTTTCAGTCACTCTCAGGATGCAAACACCAATGCAAGGGGACTGCAGAAGCTGCTTCTGTTTTTGCTGTGAGGATTACAGATGACTTTGAGGCTGGGATACAATAAATACTGTATTTGTACTGATTTCTGATTACCTAATCAAAAGTGTTCCACTTTCAGTTATTCAACTTGGTAAAATACAGAGATCACCCACAGGTATAGTAGTTTCTGTGGGGTTTGGTTTGGGTTTTTTTGCATTTACATGCTGTAATATTCGCTTTCCAGAGTGTAAAAGCTGATGCATTATAACTGTCTGAATGTTTAGGCAGGATGAAGAATTTGCTCTCAGAAGTCTCAATGAGAACACCCTCAGAGCTGCTTTTGCTTTCTCTAACTGTGCACTTGAACCTGCCCCTGGCAAAAGCAACACTAGAAACAACTGAAATGGAACAGATGATTCTTTTTTGTCACACAGAATGTAAAGAAGATAAACTTTAATAAGATCCAGGAACATATTTACCTCTGTACAAAGAAGTTAAAAAAATGTACTGTCACATTACAACAGTAATGTGTAATATTATAGTTTTTCATAAATGTCCAGTTTGCAATAAAGTGTATTTGGAAATAAAATCTTCCACCAGGTCTCCCTGCAGCATCTTCATAGCTCGCCAGTGAATGCTCCCACAGTTTTCTGGTTTGCCTTGGGGATGACTGAGCTCTTCCTTGACATAATCCAGCCAGAGATCTTTGAAAGAAAAATGGAAGTTCTGGTTATATTTTAACTGCATATTACTTAACAAACAAACCTAACTAGAAACTCCTTTTAAGTGTCTTTGATGTTAATGCAATAAGGCTTATTTCATGAAACTACAGTGTCCTGCACCTTGAGGAGCAAAACCCTGGGTTCTATTCCCAGCTGGAACACTGATGTCTTAAGAAATAATGCAACAATGCCAGTGTCAAAACCTGATTTGCTCCCAGTGGTGCTGAAGCCATGGCAGTGCCCATGACCCTGGGCTGACAGCAGAGGGTCACTACAGTGTCCTACACTTAACAGCACAGAAGAAATAAGCTCTGCCCTGCATGACAGCAAGCACAAGGGCAAAACAAGCAGCTACCTTTTGAAATGGATGGAAATAAGAGGCAGCACTGAATGAATGAATGAATAAATGAATGAATAAATAAATAATAGAATCCCCTTACCAGTATCTGTGGAACCAAACTCCCTCAAGGCACGTTCATAGTATTCTCTCAGATGAAGCATTTTGCAGGATTCCTAACAAAGGAAGGTATTAAAAGGCCATTTATTTTGTACAGAAGTGAATCTGCAGCTTGATTAGATTCTTACAAAGGAAGAGAGTCATGGCAATTACATGCACACACACACACTGCCCAAGATTAGTTACCATGGAACTGGGTTTGTATCACATCCTGGGAATCAACTCGTGAAGACAAACATGAACTGATCACAGACTGACAACACCATTCTGTTTCCTATTTAGATCCAAAGTTAGAAGTGTATTTTACAAATACAAGGCACTAATTGGATATTCAACAACTTACTTGCTCCTTTTCTATTTGGATCATCTTCCTGAAGAAGTCAAGTGAAAAGGGACGATTTTCACACAGGCTGAAATAAAACAAGTAACTTTAGACTTCAAGTCTTTTAACATACACCCTAGAACAATCTGGTTTGAAGGCTTTACTTGTTACCTGGTAAAAACTTTTTTAACTTTCTTATAACCACCACTTCTGTAAGTCCAGTCGAGATACATTTCTTTCATAGTCACAGATTCAGCAGGAGTTGTGGCACGTAAGGATCTCTGCAAGTTTAAAGGGAAGAAAAACACAAAACAAAAAATAAAACCACCACATACCTACAATTAAAAGGCATGCCCTCATCAGGCATCTGAAATAAAGCAGATCTCCTAAGTACATTTCTCCTCCAATAATCCACACAGCTGGCAACTGGCATTTCCTTAACACCCTCCATGCAGAGGGTTTCCCAATGCTCTACAAACAGCTGAATTCAAGCTTCCATCTGAAATATGTGTTTTATATTGTAAAAGGGGGAAAAAACCCACTACCCAACATGCCAGGCAAAGAGGAAATGTTTTGCCCTAAGATATTGAGGAAATTTATAGTGAGATTAAAGTCCCACTTGTGATCTTGAGTTTTCTATAACAAGACTGATGTTTTCACACAGATTGTAAAATTCTCTCTTCCGTGTTCAGATAGGTGTCTGAAACAGAGCAAAAAATTCTAGACCACAAAGTAAGAGTACATCACTGGTTGTGCTTACAAACATCTGTTTCAGAAGAATGGGAATGACATTTGTGCCTATAAGCCTGTGTCCAACTGATTTTTGATAACACACACAGTTTTGCTTGAAATTCTTTGATATCAACACATCCATGACAGAACTGCTGTATAAAGCATTTGTTACATGCTCCATTCACAGACATTGTTCCCATTTATTTACACAGACATAAAAGTAGATTTTGATTAGCCCAGTACCTGGTAGAGAGCTTCTGTGTCCTCCTTGCTGTTTGCTCCTTCGCTCCATTCCACCCAGAGGGTCCACAATGCCAAAGTGCCCTACAGGGGGAGCAGATACATCAAATGCCTAAAATACAGTGACTGATTTACAGACACAGACAGCAACACATCCTCCAGGTTCTGTATTAGCTGCTGTAAAAATGTCCTTTAGGCACAGCTCTTGGAAAGACAACTTTGGGCTGCACCCTGAAATCACTTCTCATTTCCTTCCCAATACTTCTTAGCTGGACAGCTGCATTGCCAGGGATGAGACAAGTTGTTCTGCACCACTGAGCACTGCTGTACAAAGGTAACTTCCAAGAGCAAAAAGTAAAGAAATAGTCACCTTCCTGTTCCATCTCCTCACTCCTTGTGCCCAGGGTTTGAAATGGAACAGTAAGAGAACAAACATCTAACTCAAGGCTTGAAATGACACAATGTGCCAGGACAGCAAATAAAAGGAAGCACATTTTTCAACTAAGACACAAAGAATACCAGCTCACTGCTAGGAGAGCATGCAAAATGTCACCTGTGAGCATTCAGACTTTAAACCTGTGACTTTGAAGTGAATTTACAGTTCCCTAATACTTGGCAACGTGATGTGCATGTGAAATTTTGAGTTCATATATCTGACCTTAAAAATTGTTAGGGACTTTGAATGCCTTGTAAAGGTAAAAAAACCCAAGCAACCAAGCATCAGAGGTTTCTGGCCCGTGTCATGTAAGTCCATAAACCAGCACAGACCTGGGATTTCACGTGTTTAAGGGCTTCTTCAAAACACTGTGTCACATCTTCCCTCTTCAGCTGGATCAGCACCTGCAGCCTCATCTGCCACGTGCCCACGGACAGGCTGAAGCGCCTGGTTGCAGCTTCTGCCACCTCCACAGCCTTCTCAGAGAGGTTGGACTCCAGCAACAGCTGAAGCTGAAAGCCAGCAGATACAGCTCATCACCACAGGAGACTTGGAACACCTTGTTAAAAAGCAAGGCTTTGAACCGAATTGCCCATCAGTGTCTACTCAGAATGCAAAGACAGGCACACAACCAAGGCAGGAAAGCCCCCCAGTCTGTTCTGTGTGTCAGCTCTTACCCACTGCTTATAGAGAGCTTCTGGCAGCAAATTAGACTCATGGGCTTTGTTGAACACACTCAGTGTCCTCTCCAGCCTCTAGAACCAACAGAGAGAAAAAACCCAAGCATTATTCCTGTATATATCAGATTCCATCATTTCTAGAAGCCCAGTGGATTGTCTACCAACATGTCACTGAATATCTAATTATACATTACATATCTAATGCTTTAGGTACCTGCAGACATTCCAAGATAAAGGGGAAATCTGAGCATTTGAATTATTTCTCTTCCTTGAGGAGCAAAGAAAAACATTGCAGTGTTCTTGTGCTCTACTACAAGGGAACCAAACTGCACAGGCTAATTAGTTAATTCAGAGTCCTACCCAAGCACAGATGCACAACTGAACTGCCCACGTGCCAGCACCAAACTTTGCTCAGACTTATTTGCAAGAGTGATTTTAATTCATCCTTTTTTTTGAATAAGCACAGATTTGAAAGACTGTCAGTGAACATTTAAGGTCCCCTCCAACCCAAACCATTCTATGATTAACAAGTTTGCAGTCTCAGCTCTCATCCAAAGAGGTCACTGAACTGACAAGGCTGGTTTATGCCCAGGTTATTCATGTTCAGCCAGGCCATCTGAGAGCCTGACAGTAAAAGTGATCCCCCAGATGGAGACTAAATGATTCTTAGTGATGGCCACAGGTAGACATTTCTGATAAGATGTCAAAATATATTTGCTTCTTGTCTTGCTTCTGGATTACAGAAGTCAATAACAACAGGGATGATTTGTTTGTATGATTTCCTAATAAGCTTTTACCTTTTGCTTTAATTCTTCACTGTTGGTTTTCCTGTTGTATCTCTCTAAGCAAAAAGTGATGTAGCACTTCCACATGTTCTCTGTAGAAGCCAAGGCATAATATCACACTTTACAGAATCACAAGAGTAAGCACAAATATTTAAGAAACACAAAGAATCCAAGCACAGTGTTAATGCCAACTTTGTTTTAAAATGTGGTACTATAAAAGAGGCCCTAGATTTATAACATTAACATTTTAAAATGGCTTCCCAGTGCAAGCTGCAGACAATAAATCTTTGTAAAGAGCATCCAGCTCTTGGTTCAGCTGAGGCTTCACAAGGAATGTTCAAAGTAAGGACAGTGCCAGATGTTGGGAGTTGGATATCCACTCTGGCTACTCCAAACCATTGCTGACTCACAGCTAAGCAGCAATATACTCACATTTCCAGTTAAGCAGCTCCTTCGAGAGCATAAATGCTTTGGAAAATAACCCAAATAACACATAAAATAGATGCCCAAAAGGCACCTTGTAAAAACTGCTCTCCTTCTCTCAGGTATGGCAGAGCCTGCCATCACCTTCAAGACTCTCAAGCACCAGGAACAGCTGTTAAAGGCAGGCAGGGCAGTTCACCTGTTGGCAGAGCTCCCACAGCCTCATCAAAGACTGCACAGCACCGTTCCTCCCTCCGGGCCATTTCTGCCACTTTGCTCTGCTTTGTGGGGTGTCCTGGGGCCTTCAGGGACCCCAAATCCAGCTCACGACGGGCCATGTAGTCCCAGGTCAGGGGATCATCAGCATAATTGGCCTGCAAACTGAACACAGCGTGTCTGTAACAGCCCACAGCCACCGTCCTGCAGCCCCGGGTATGTTTAGAAGGGTTGTTATATAAGCTGTGGTATTTGTTTGGTTGTTATATTATGTAAGTATATATATACACTTACTTGCTAAGTAACCAAATGCCAGAGGAAAAAATATTTACTTTCCACAAGAGAAAGACAAAATATTAGCGCTTTTTTTTTCAATATTTAATATGGATATTCTCCAGAAATAACATGAACCAGGCAGGAAACTGTCAAGAGAAATCTTTCTTTCGAGAGGAACAGCTAAAGAAATAAAAGATGCAAAAATGCCACAAAAGTACACGAGGAAAACCCACAGTTCCTGCAGTGAATTTACAGAAACTAAGTGCAGTAATTATTCAGTGACAACTACTTTATATCTAAATTTTTCTGAGCAGCTTTTTAAAGCCCTTCCTGAAGTTAGATATGAGCATCCTTTTCTAAAGAACACACTTGCCTCACCAGAACACTAATTCCTTAATGTTCATTCCCTACAGGAAACAGCCTTTAGTGCTTAAAGTCCTGTCAACCCACTATAAATTAGAGAAGTTATGAGAACATGGTTCTTAAAACCTAAACTAGAACAAAATAAAAACACAACACAAAGCCACAACTCACTTTTCAAGGATTTCTTTTTGCAAATCTTGGGTGAAGTCAAAGAGCTTTGCAATGGAGAGCACAGCCAGCTGGAACTCAACACCTACATTTCAAGAGACAAAAACCCTATCAAACAGAGTATTTGTTAAAGAATTCCTCAGTATATCACATCAGTTGCACACTTTGCATTTTTGGTTTGTTGCTTTTTTTTTTTAAACAATCAAGTTTTGAGACTGGAAGCCCAGCACTGTCACTTCAGCCCAAAAGCTGCTGTGCTGGAAGAGGTGTCAGCCTGCAGGAAAGACATGAAATCAGAACCATTAGTTTTTTCTCTGGCATTATGCAGGTTCTACTGAAGAAATGGTGTATTTGAAAAGGTATCTTAGTTGTGTGCATTGGAGCTAAGTCTGTCAGTATTACCTACTGCAGAGCTGGGTTAAAGATGACAATTTTCTTATTGAATAAGTCCAAGAAATATTAAATCACCTTTAATTTTCTGAGTTGCATCCCTGTAGACTATTCGAGCCATTTCCCCATTGAGAATCTCTTCAGAGTAATTGAATTCCCCCTGCAATATCAAAAATATCATTGAAAAAATTATTTTCCTTTCTCAGCTATCATTTTTCCCAACAGGGAAAAAAAATCAGAAGATATCAATGTTTTCCTTCATCTAAGTCTATTTTTATGTAATTTGCACAAGTCAACTATAAAGAAATGAAAGACAGTAAGTTTAACTACTCCTTTCCAGAAATTACTATTAATTTTCAGACTGGGGAATGTAATAAAAAGATTTTAGAATTGCAAACAAAAATCAGTGTATGAAGTACTTGAGCTGAGCATCAGCAAACACTTGAAGAGCTCCCATAGGCACAGCACATGAACAAAAACTTTCTCTAAGCAGTTGTCAAACAAACCATTAATCCAGACCCCGTGAAACTGTGCACTCAGATGTGTGATACACAAGCAGACAATCTCTCCTAAGGAACTTCAGCTGACCTACCAAGTCCATCTTTGCTTTTTCAAATTCTTTCTTCTCCTTCCTCTGTTTCTCAGCGTGCATCAGCTCCATCCTGAAATACTGCAAGAGTGACAACACAATGAAATGGCTGTGGGGGTTAAGTCATAAAAATCTAAGTCTACAAATGAGGTAGAACAAGCTCTGAGGAGCTACAAATCAGGGCTTTCCCATATCCAAGAGCCTTGGTTTTTAAAAGCTTGTGCACATAACTATATGCCCTAGTATTTATCCAGACATTTCCCACATGTAGCAATGATCATTTCTTAGTCATTATTAAACCTCAACTTGCCCTCAAAGAAAACCAACTTCTCCAACAAAGGCTGGGGATGCCAGACTAACCCTGAGAAATATGTCCAAGCAGGGTTTAACAGCACCTTAGAATGGAATTTTGGGATGGTTTTTTTTAATATTTTTGACATTTTCCTGCTGAGGGGGAAGCAAGTTTTTTTCCTGAGAAATATGCTGAACTGATTTGCTCTGCTGGTTGTAGAAGAAAACCAGGATCTCACCTCTTGATAAAGTTTTGGGCACTCTGGATGGAAGCACAAAGCACGAAGGAACAAGTGCCTGGCACTTTCTGATGAGAGTCGTGTCTCCATTTCCCACTTTGCTGCCATAATCCACAGTGCTGCAAAAGGTGATCCAAATTCGTGAATTTAATCTCTCAGAATGAGCTCAGCATTGGAACAAAACTGATTATCTCCCATGTAAAACCAAGCTGAAGGACAGATCTAAGCAGCTAGGCAGATCCAGGGAGTTTAATCTGGTTTAGCTACAGAGCTAATGATGTCTTCCAAAGCCAGAAAGCAGGTCCTGAGCATTCAGCATCTCCCACCTCTGATGTACCTACTTAGTCCACAGTCTGACTGGGAAATGGTCATTCAGACCTACTTCCCATCACCTTTCTCAGCACAGCCCTGTTAGAGCCCATCTCTCTGAAACAGCAGCAAGGCAAAGAAAAGACAGTGGGACCTTCACCCCAATAGCTTGAACTGAGATCTACAAGAACTTTAACCAACACCACACAATCGACACTGAGGTATTTATGCAACACTCACCACTGTTTTACTTACCTGGCTTATTGGAATGAATGGCCAACATGGTAGAAAACACCTTACTGAGTTGATGTTTTGCATTCTGTAAAAGAAGCAGTTTTGTTTTACCCACTCTGGTACTGAATGGAACACACACATCAATGAAAATCCCAGGCAGATCCAACAATATTATCAAAATGATTTCAGTATTACAGCATGTGGCAGTAAAGTTTGTACCCCTACCCTGAATTCAAGTTCCAGATGCCTGAATAAACACCAATCCACTATCTCAGCTCAGGTAAGATCAAGCATTCGAAAACTCACCCACTGCTTGCAAAATGCAACATGTGAAAGCCAGAGCTGGACATCATCCTGTTGGAAATGAAAAGAGGAAGAGAATCAACTTCACAAGGTACAAAATCACTTGTACATTGACAAGCAAACAACACACCCTTGGTACAGCAACCTGGCATGCAGAAAAAAAACCAACAAAAACTCAAATAAACTTACTTTCCATTTTCCTGTAGCTCTGTTGAACAGGCTGTGCACTCGGTGCAGAATAGAGTGCTCGATTTCCTCCTTCTTAAACGAGTATCCAATGCGCTGGGAGGAAAAAAACATCAATTTTATTGCAGTAGAAAATGTATTTTCCATAAAGTATTTTGCACTCCTAATAACTGACAGACTTACTGCTCGTCTTTTCTTGATCAGTTCCAGCAGATTAATTTCATACTAGAATGGAAAGAAAAATAACATTTAAAACCAAATGAAGAGACATCCAACAGCAAGGAAAAAAAAATCCAGATAAAGTTTGTTAGAGCTGATGGACAGGTGGACAATAAAAATTACAAACAGGAAAACCTAGGCAATAATTTTTTGACTGGGTATTTCTAAGACTGGATGAAATTAATATTAAAGATTTCTACTGCATGTGACATTTCAGACTTGAGCTGTTGGCAACCCATATTCCTAGAATTGTGATGCACAAGCCAAACTTGTAATTAGAAGTTTGTTTAGCCACAAAAAAATTAGCACCGTAAAATATCCGGAGTTGGAAGAGACCCACAAGAATCATCGAAGTCCAACTCCTGGCCCTGCCCAGGACACCCCAACAATCCCACCCTGTCCCTGAGAGCATCGTCCAAACCCTCCTGGAGCTCGGGCAGCCTTGGGGCCGTCACCACTGCCCTGGGCAGCCTGGTCAGTGCCCAACCACCCTTTTAGAAGCTTTTTCCTAATCTCCAATTTATTAATTCCACTTAACTACAATTTGCACACCGTATCAGGGAACTGGGGGCTCCACATCCCTGGAGAGACAAGAAACCACAGGAGAAGGTCACAAGGGAGAGACGCCTCATCCCAACCTCAGGCACCAAGTCCTGGCTATGCTTCCTGCTCTGCTGCCCACAAGCCGCCCTCAGTGGACAGCAGGGACCAGGCGAGGTGAGGGCACCGAGGGCACGACAGAACCACTCACTTCGGAGCTGGATCTGCAGCGAGGGACGGCCCGCTCTGCTGCGCGGTAAAGCCTACCTGGATGTAATTAATGAAATCCTCCTTCCGCAGCGCTCTCCGCTGTATTTTGTACTCCAGAGCCGAGGCTTTCCTCAGGACGGCCCTGCGGGGATCGGGACGTGAGCGATGGGAGCGATGGGAGCGCCCCTCGCCACGTGCGCCCGCCCGGCCCCGGCCCCGCTCACCGGATCTCGGCGCGAGTGAACAGCCCGACCCGCTCCAGCTGCTCCAGCTCCGGCACCCGGTCCTCCAGCCGCTGCTCGATGCGCTCCGCCATGGCGCGCGCTCCGGAGAGTCCCGCCACAGACCGGCCACAGACCCGGCCCGGCCCGAGGCCGCCGCCGCTTCCGCCGCCCCCGCCCCGGCGGCCGCTCTGCCGCCCCCTGCCCGGCTGGAGGGGCCGCGCAGCACCGCAGTCAGAGTTAGAGAATCCTTCGGTGGGAGCGACTTCTGCAGGTCACCCAGTCCCGCCCCCCTGCCAGGGCAGGGTCGCCTGCAGCAGGTGAGTTTGGAATGTCTCCAGAGAGGGAGAGTCCACGCCCGCCCTAGGCAGCTGTTCCAGGGCTCTGCCACCCGCCATGGAAAGACGTTTGTCTTCACGCTGAGGTGAGACTTCTTTATGGTCATTGTTCCTCGGGCAATGTTGCTGGGCACCACGGAAAAGAGTCTGGCACCATCCTCTGACACCTGACTTGGAGATATTTATATGCATTGATGAGATCCCCTCTCAGTCTTCTCTTCTCCAGACTAAACAAGCCCAGCTCCCACAGGAGGAGGAATGGCAAAGCCAAGCCTGGGACGTGCAGAGACAAAGCAAAGCACCCCGTGAGGGCTCAAGCTGGAATCCGGTGAGGGAGGAGTGTGGCCAGCAGGTTGAGGGAGGTGATGCTCCCCCTCTGCTCGGCCCTGATGAGGCCACATCTGGAGTGCTGGGTCCAGTTCTGGGCTCCTCGGTACAAGAAAGCTGAGGAGCTACTGGAGAGGGTCCATCAGAGGTCATAAAGATGATGAAGGGTCTGGAGCTTCTCTCCTGTGAGAAGAAACTGTGCTGGGATTCCTCCAGGACAAATGGCTCTTCCCCTCCCACATGGCACCTTCCTTCTGTCCACCTTTCAAATTTTTAGGAAAAAATTCTTGATTGGGAGGGTGGGGAGGCCCTGGCACAGATTGCCCAGAGAAGCTGTGGCTGCCCCATCCCTGGAAGTGCCCAAGGCCAGGTTGGATGGGGCTTGGAGCAACCTGGGATAGTGGAATGTGCCTCTGCCCATGGCAGGGGTTGGAATGAGATGAGCTTTAAGGTCCCTTCCAAACCAAGCCTTTCTATGAGTCTATGATTCTGAGAAAATTAAAAAAAAAAAAACGGCAACAGGAAATTTCAGTTTCTTAAATGAGGAACACCCCGGGAAATGAAAAAAAGTGAGATGGGAGACAATTTATTGAGAGTTGCTTTAAATGCATATTATCCACAGTACCTGCTGCTTGTGCATTGAGTTGTCACTGCTGGCACTGAGCTGGTCAGAGATGGAACCAGCCCCACCTCCAAACCTCTGCCCTGTCTCAGCCATCGCTCCCTCCCGGAGGAAAGGCAGGAGCTTGTCTCTGAAAAACCACATACAAGGACTAAGGGCAAGAGGGCTTCTGGCACAGCATTTTTCATATATAATAGCCAAAAAAACCTGGGGGTAATTTTTCCTTTTTATTACAGTCAAAATGTTTAACAGGTGTTGCCAAGTACAGAGCAAGAACTTGAGCAAGTGACTTTGTTAAAAACACACATAAGACAAAGCACTTTGCGAGAACTGTCAAAAACAGTGGTAGTTTTTTTTCACCTGCTGTGACTTGGACTTGTGGTGGTTTTTCTCAATATTGGGCACAAATTAAAAAAAAACAAACAAATTAATCCTTAGTGGGAGAGGTTCAGCAACTTTTCTTTCTGACAGGAAATAGTGACATGATTTTCCAAGAAGTGACCAAACAGAAAAGCTACCAGGAAATGGAGAAGCACCATCCAGTCACAAGACCAAGAACTGCAGACTGGTGCTGCATTCAGGGCTTGGTGGCTGAGGCAGCTCTGCACTGCAGCTGTCTCGTGCCAAGGGACCTCTTACCCCACAAGAACAAGTTCCTGATGGAGACTGTCCCCCCTGGAGACTCCCTTGTCCTACTCAGCTGCCAAAGGCTCTGGGTCAGAGCAGGGTCAGCACAGCTGTCCCAGCACAGCCACCCCCACCAGTGAGCCAAAGCCTTCAGGCTCTTGGGACCTACATTTCAGTGAGTTCACCTCCCATGGAGTTCAGCTTTCAGTAAATCAGCACAACAATCCTGCTCAAAGTGTTGGTGAAAGAATGTTATTCATAATCAACAGTAAGTTATTAATTATACTGGGGATGACATTTTGAGATGCACCAGCTCAAACTGATTCTTGTACAGATCCAAAGAGTTCAATAAAACACCCCTTAAGGAGGACAACACTGGGGAGGAAAAGCAGCATTAGCACACTGAATCACTGAGCAAGAATGTGATTGGAATTACTACACTGGATTAACTTCATTTGAGTATCTCTGCATCTGATGGCATGATTTTATACTATAAATGCATTCTGTATTTAGAGCCAATCTGTCATGGTGCACTTAGATCACAACATGTAAATGAGAACACCACATGTAGTGTAGGAGTTCAGAACTTAAAAGGTAAATGTCAGTCATTACCTGTAAACCTCTGGAAAATTCTACTTCTATCTTCTTGCTCTCCTCACTCAGCTCTGCTTGGGCTGAAAATCAGCAGCAACTGTGGAAGAGAGACACCAACATAAACAACAGCCTTCTGAAACTTTATGGTTGCTCATTCTGCCAGTCTGAAAATCTTCTTCTGTGATCAACCTGCAGTCAGTCAGGAACTCTGAAACTCAAAACCCACCACCAAACAATCCCTGACTGTTTTAGGTGGTAGAGAAGTGTGTGCACCCTCAGGGGCCACAGCAACCTCCACCTTGAATTGTGCCTCCCGAATTCAGTCCATGCACAGATCCCCCAACAGGTCTGACACATGGGAGTTCCCCACATACCAAGAACAATGGGTGTCCCACAAGCCCTCAGAGGGCATTAAATTTCTTGCTAGCACTTGTCAAAGCACCACAATATCATCCCACAGCAGCACATAGGCACAGCACAAACCACTCTGCAGGACCCATCACTGTGGCACTCAAAGGATCAAAGAGTGGTGTGCACCACAACAATAGACTCCCCAAGTTTCTAGTTTAGGGGCCTAGTACTTCCCACTCAAAAACACACAGAGCAAGTAACAATAAGATTTAAAATCCCAAACTTTGCTGATGACCTCGCAGGATTATTTACCAAAAAAAATAGATCAAAACCCGCTTGAAAACATTTTCCGTTCCTTCAGATACCCCTCCTTTCCTGTAGATGGAAGGAGAACAAAACTAAAAATGCCTTTCCCTTTCTTCCCCCAGGAAAACAATCCTTAGAACAATTAACATAACGGACTGTCAGAAGTGCTCATAGCAAAGTGACAAACGCCGTGAGTGGCAGGCGAGCCCAGCCCGACCCACCAGAACACTGCGGGCTGGGTTTGTCATGCAAATCAAAATGGAACCTGACGTGCTCTTTGTTCATTTCCCTTTCATAAAATCTACTTTAAATGCCTCCCATGTGCCTTGTTTTGGAAGCTGACATTCCGAATGCATCAGTGCAAATTAAGGGAGGGATCCATTACCGATAAAGACGTTGTGATACAGAGAGTTTCAACAAATCTTATTGGGAGAGCTGGGGAAACAACTGCTGCAGCTGGCACCTGTAGGGTCACGCAGTTTGCTGCTTTTATGAAGGCTCTTTAGAAAAACTCCAGCAGCAGGTCCTTGCAGGAGAAGTTCTGGCAAGCTGTCACAGCTTAATATTTATAGATTATGTCTGCAAGCAGTGGGTACGTTGTGAAGTAGGAATTAATCACAGTGGTTTTGATTTAAGTCTTGTCTGTGTTTAAATGCACGATGGTTAACGTGCATAAGGCAAATATTTAAATTACAAATTGATTGAGATGTATCTTATTTATTTCTGCCATTTTACTACCTGAGTGCATAAACAATTACAGCTTTTTAGAAGACTCCTTCAGATGTACAATATTTTACAATTAACTTGTATATAATTGTCATAATGCACTTTATGAAGATGCCTTTTAAACAATGAAAGTGATGTTCTGACCTCATGAAAATAATTGGGAAGCTTCCATTGACTTCAGCTGAGCCAGTGGTTCATCCCTTCAGGACACATTTTTAACAAAGCCCTCGAAGCATTTACTGGGCATGTGGGACTTTGGTTTGAAAATATATGAGCACATCTGTTAATAAAGCAGTTTGGAGTTTACTCCCAAAAATATACTAACCCAAACCTTGGACTACATTAACCTCCCTAGTTTTGTAATTATAACAATTTCTGTGATGATTTGGTTTCACCTCTGCCAAAACCAGCAGTCAATCTGCATAAATAGTGGTTTCATCACTGCAATTCCACTTGAGCCTCCAAAAATTCAGATTTAAGACCATGCAGTTGGTCAGTTGGACTGTTCCATACCATCATTAACCCTGGTCCATGTCCTGGACATGTTATTTTTTTCCATTCTGATAGAAAATGCTTGTCTTTGTCAATGCATTGCTTTACTCTTGCAGCTTGCAGGCACTTACCCTGCAGCATTAGATCTGAATCCCTCCTGGAATTTCATTCACTCACCTCTTTTTCAACTATTAGTGGTTAAAAAAAACCACAACAAACATAAACATTTCCATGTAATGCCTTATCAGAACTATTATCTGATCATTTAATCTTACATATCATCTCTTTACAAAGGCAAGACCTTTACTCCTGCATTGGCTCTGAGCTTGAATTTTTCTGAATCAGGCTTTTCCTCCTACTCATTTTGAGCATCCTGTTTCTTCTCCATCACCCCAAGATCTGAACATCTCTACAGGGGGAATTTGCAGCGAAGGGGAATGATGCCTCTGGAATTGTTTCCTTGCCAGTTCACATCTGGTCCTCAGCACAAGATCCATCTGTTTATTCAGGGTCTCCAGGGGCTTGTACAGTAGTGGCTATGAGCCTTTTAATTTGATTTTGTCATTTGGCTGGTTGGTGAGCACTTGACAGGCTGTGTAAGTGCAGCAGGGCAGTTACAACCAGTCACTCATCGTGTCCTAGTGGCCAATTCATAACCCAGAGGAATGCCAGTCACATTTCAACAGTTTAAAACTGTATCAGTCATCTGCCCTACATACTCCCAAATTGTCAGCACCATGAAATGTATTGCTTAATTATCTTTAATTTAATGTTATTTCTTGCCTGTACACTTGTGCTTAGGATTGTTGCCAGAGGTCTGGAGAGCAGAGTCATTGTAATCTTAATTTACCTCACTAAGCTGTCTGGGTTTGAAGGGGAGGTGAAATGGTGGCGTGGCCTTGGGTGACCCAACTATGTCATAAGGAACAAGGCAGGTAAAGACAGAACTTCCTCAGAGCAAAGCTTTGTATTTTTTAAACACAGAGATGTTGGCACCAGCATCAATTACACTGCCATGACAAAGAGCATGAAGTAAGCCACATATGGATTTATTTCTCCTTCCAAAAACTGGGATTAGGATTGGTCACAGTTTGCCTCCTGCTGTTTCTCACCTCCTTCTGTGGAGATGTGTTTAGTGTGGGAAAAGCGACCTCAGTCATGGCAACAACCAGTAAAACTACTTCTGGAGTATGGATAATTCAGGTCACAGTGTGCAGAATCACATCCTCCCAAGCAGCATTCCAAACACAAGATAAACTCTTGTAAAAGCCTTCTGAAGCAACCCCTGGCATATGAAACCCCAGATAACGTTAACTTTCATATGAAACACTTAGATAAGCTCTGCTGTGTGAATTGTATATGTCTGTGCTGACTGGGAAACACTGGAAAAACAGTTTCTGCCCTGATCTTATCCTTTAAGTAAGTGCTGATGATAAAATTCCCAATTCTCACTTTATTAATCTATACTTAGTTAAGCCACAAAAGAAAGAATTGGTCCCTGTTAAAACTTATCCCTTACTTAAAGCTGAAATTAATTAGTTAACTAATTCACTTGAGGTTTTGTTTTACTATCTATTGACATGCTCTTTGATCCTCCCATATTTCTCGTTTTGAGTGATTGAAGATTTCATTCTTGCACTGTCAACAGACCTTTTGTTGAGAAACTTCTATTTACATCTGTAACTGACTGAATTCTCACATCTCCCCAGCAGTTCCTCTTTGATCTCTGCTTTTCTGAGTTTAATCATTAAGTTTGCATCAGGAGTTTTTCAGTTGCCTTATCTTCCACAGTTTCCGGGATTCACTTGCAAGAGCACAAACTCCTGAAGTTCACTTAGAAGGATTTTTTGAATTTTTGATAGTTTTCTGATAGTTTTGCAGGAAGTACCACACATGCTGCATCTCTGAAACTGCAACATGAACGAGCAGGATTCCTGTTCTGTTTCAATGTATTAAATATTTAAACTTCAAGATTTGACTTGGGTTTTTTTTCTGTGTATTTAGTCCATTTCTAGCCTTACAGTTTAATCATCTTAGGAGATGTCCTACCTTTCTAGAGCAAATTAGTCTACTGGGCCCAGGCTCTTCACAATGCTTTTGAAACAATTCTGGTATTTTTAGTCCACTAGCTAGACTCTAAAGACAAAGACTACTGCTAAAAAGCCACTAAACAGAAAGAAATCATTAAATGAAAGGCAGGAAATAAATTTCACTGTAGAAGAATCATGAAGAGTATGTTAAAACATCACCAAGAGAACTCCAAGAGACAAGTCCTGAGCATACATTTCTACTCAGCAATACTGACTAATAACTTTAATCACTGATTGTTCCCTGTGGGAATGCAGGAGACAGGTGATTCCGTGCTGCAAAATATCCTGTGCATTCCCTCTCCACTCTCTGCAATAACTCAAGACATGTAAGGAACCTGTGGCTGAAAGCTGTGCATTGTGGGGGCATTAAGATTCCCTGAGGGCCACGTTCCTGGAGTGCTGTGCTCCTGGAATACATTTGAACAGCTCTGTACAAAGGCAGTCCCTGGCAAACACATGAATGAGAATCACAAGTGGCTGCTCTGTCAATCTCCCCCCCCTCAGCATTCATGGGAATACTTGGGAACACTTGGATTGCTGTGTAGGATCTGTGCTCTTCCCTTCCCCGGGCTCCAGCACAGGGCTTCCCTTACAGCAAAGTTTATTTTCTCTTTTCTCAGTTCCCTGCTTATGAAAACAGGGCAGCTCTGTACGTTAACATGCAGAAAAACAAACTGAAACTGAGAGCTTCCACCCCAACAGCAACATGATCCTGCCATCCCAAATACACCCAGCATTCCCCCTGCCTCCTGCTGTGCTGTTATCCACAAATCTGGAAATTTTCATATCCACAGATCTGGAGCTGCTCCCTTTCTCCAGCTGCAATATTGTGTAGCCTCTCTTTACAAGAGGCTGGGAAAACAATAAGTGGGAGTTGACTTTTGTTTTCCAAATAGGTAGGGAAGAGTAGCTTATCTAATAATTTCCATGGCCAATTATTGTTGATTAACATCAAATCAGACTGAAAATATAGAATATGAAGTGAAGAATGAATTCGTATCTATTGCAGACGAGGTTAACTCAGTGTGTAGTGAAGTTTATTTGTGTGAGGGGGCCACTGAAATGGCTCTGGGGTTGGAGCACAGTGACACAGCTGTGGGACCTTCCCATCCACGCAGGAAGTGCTTTTGTTTCTCTCAGTTCTGGAGCATTTTTGCTTCCTCACTTCTCTCATGGAAAACCTGGGTTTGGGGGCCGGACAGATTGTGAGGAGGAGAACCTGGAAGCATGAAAACAGCAAGAAGCAAGGTGTGGATGTAACCACACAAATGGAATGTGCTTGTGAGCTCAAGGTCAAGGTAAAGAAATGCAGGGACCCAGGACACTCACTGAGGTTTGTTACTCTCAGCAGCTCCAATGCCTTACCAAGGGGTACAACAATGCTCCCTAATAAATCCTGACTCTGGCTTTCATGATGGCCCCAATCTGTAACCAAGCTTTAAAAAGACTGACCAAAAGTTTACATTCAGCTAATGAGAATTACTCTTTCCTTCCAAAGTTACATGTAAAATTAAATTCTCAGGAGATAAGCTGGTCTGCAGGAGTGTTTAGTTAGTTACTAACAATCTCTATAGACTATAGACAGACCCATGTTTAAAGATGGGAGGAAAACAGTATAGTTATATTGACAAAACCTTCATTTAGGCTGAGCTCTGAGTTTACAGGTATTTATTTCCCCTTTAAATAAGGATTTACTTTGTAAATATTCCTATGCCAAGACACAGTAATTTGGAGGACTCAAGCTGGAAAGTTTAGTGTGGCTATAGGGGTACTACAGCCAACCAACAAAATCAGGTAACTATGAAATGAAAAAAACAAATCCACAAAGCTCTAAAATATGCACGTACTTTTACATATATGTGTGAAGAGGCAAAAATTGCTGCAGTTCAGCTGTTCAGGAGGACAGGAATGCTGGGCACGCACAGGCTGCGAAAAGCCACAGGAAAAGGAGATTTACAAGTGGCATGTGCTTCCAATCTGCAGGAAACACATCTGATCTTCTGGATATCAAATGCAAATCCCACTAACAGGATGTGAAAACAAGAATGGATTGGCCATCTCAAGACATAAAATCTGACATATAGAAGCACCTCTACCACCTACTTCTGCTTTCATTTCAGGGGTTTATTCCAACAGCGCTCCTGGTTTGGAATTGATTGTTTCTTCCATTTATCATCTTAAACTTATTAAACTGCTCTTTTTCTTTTTTTTTTTTTTTTTTTTTTTTTTTTTTTTTTTTTTGCATTATGTTAGGATATTATTTATCTTTATAGGGAAAAGATACACTACCATTATCTTAAACTTTTTTAGGTTTTTTAGATTCTTTTTAGTTTTATCGATTTCAGTAAGGTACACTAATGTTTCACTGCTTCTTTTTTAAACCACTTTATTTGAAAACACATTTTCACTGGCTTTGTAGGTACCTTGTCATTGGCTAAATATGACCAGTTTTCTGTTACCTGATATATGTGTATGTATACAAGACAAATGTTTAAATTATTTATTTTTTAATAAATGCATCTGTAAAATCTATAGGGGTCTATATTACCAGGAAGGTCAAGGACACAACGGTCTCGTGCTACAGCTCATTTTTCTTCTGAAGAAACCATAATGACCTCCACCTTTCTTAAAAGGAGCCTTTGTTTTCTTGCTTGCAACTGTGCAAAATAAACAGAAGTTATTTGCTATTTCTACCAATCCATTCTATGAAGCCCCAAATATAGAATGAATTATGGAATCACAGAATGGTTTGGGTCGGAAGGGACATGAAAGGACAACTAAGGGGAACAGGCTCAAGCTCCAAAGCTCTACTATTTGTCAGCCAGTCCTGCCTTGCAGAGGGCTCAGGTCCTGCCACTGTCCTGTCCCGCTCCGGGCAGGAGTCGCAGCCCTGGTTCCTCTGTTCCCAGGCAGATCCAACTCCAATGCCAGACATTAATTGCTTAATTATCTTTCCTACTCCTGCTTGGAAGGCTGCCCTCTGGCTCTTCCTCCCAGTTTTGAAATTTAGAAGGATGAGCCACCAGCAGCAGCAGAGACTTGGAAACAGTTGTGAGGAAACAGGAATAAATTAAGTAGCAAACAACTTCCAAGGACAAAATTTCAGCTGTACAGCATTCAGGAGCCTTTCTCACACATAATGTGATATTGATACCTTTTGTCACTTTTAACAGAGCATCACTGACCTCAAGCTCAACCTCTGATGACTAAAGATGCCCATAATTTGGGGTACAGCTGCTCTCTGGCCCCTGAATCCAACAGCCTGGCAACCACCCAATATCAGAAGCGTCACCACGAATTCCCAGGTATTATGAGCAAAGAAATTACATGTAAGGTCCTCAGAAACAGCCAGTGCCTCAAACATTGCTGCTTCCAGTAATGAAAGACATATTCAGCAACAGGTGACTGTAGAGAAATTGAATAAGGAGTAGAACATAAAAAGATTGGATTACTAAGCAGAGACAATCATGACAAGCAGGATAAAATGTGTAACAATATTTTAGAAATATCACTTTTTGTTTAGAGGGAAGAAAAATACAATGTAGGTAAAGTTGTGACAGCAATGAATTTCTAACATGTAACAAAATTAAGGTTGAAACAAAATACTGAAAAGCCTGCAGGTAAAACATCAATGTCTGAGAAAGGAAGGAAGAAAAAAAGATAAGGGAAGAAAATATCGTTCCAGAACAAACATGAGAGATAAATGGTGCAGCAGAAAAAGCAAAAAGAGGGGAATAGTGAATAAAGACTTGTTTATCTGAATGCTTGTGGGGTAAATGTATATACATATATTTTCTTTAAACATAATAAGGTTAATACCAGACAATTGAGGCATCACATTGGAATCCCCGTGTTGATAATGTAAGGCACATTTACAGCATGGCTGACTTTGATATATGGTTTTCCTCTGAATATTTATCATTGAGTTGATTTTTCTTATCACTAGAAATTAGAAGATCAGTGGGGATGGTGGAGTGCCAGCCCCACAGCTGTGTCCGGTATCGGAATTCAAGGCTGTATTTCACACATGGACCATTCTTACCCAGCCTTGTAAAACTGCTCTGGAGAAGTTTCACAAATAGAACAGAACGGCCGCCGAAGCCTTTTATGTGCGAGTTGCCACGTCTGTGTTAAAGACTTGATTACACAGAGCCGAGGTTGAGTTTCCCCGTGGCCCAGTTGGACTCCCTGGTGTTTTCTCACACACCAGATCCTGCCCCGAGGGCCGACCCTGGACTGAGCCTGGGTTTCCCTGAGGATTCAGTGCATCCTCAGCAAGCAGAGAAAGGTGGGAATAAACCCAGAAATGCTTTACCTCAGACTTCAAGTCTCGCAGCACCTGTGGGCAGCTCCTCGTTCCTTCCCCTGAGGGCACCTCACGGTTAGATAAGGTTAAAGCTGCGGGATAGCAGCAGGACCTCATGGCCCACCCAGTATAACCATTTCTACCACAGTACCGATACCGGTTTATGCCCGAACTTCTATTTCAAAAATTTAGCTCTTTTTTGACAAATGTAGCTCTGGAGCTCCTGGGGGCAGCTGAGTGGCCCCTGAGGCGAGGGGGGCACGGGCACCAGCACCCTTCTGGCCGCGGGGCCACCGGGCGGTGACAAGGGGGCCAGAGAGTCCAGGGAGTCTGGGGCACGGAGAGCCGGGGGGGTCTGGAAAGCACAGGGGGCACGGAGAGCCCGAGGGACGGAGAGCCGGGGACATGGAGAGCCCAGAGTCGGAACAG
>NW_021939798.1:8744865-8779513 GCF_001715985.3 Manacus vitellinus
CCTTTGAGGGGCAGGATGCGGTTCAGACTTCACTGTACTTGAGTTTTTCTTTGTCTGGCAATAATTGTCCCTTAGTTGAGGTTTCGTAGTGGAAGTTGACCTTTGCGACCCAGGCATCCCCCTGTGGCAGCTCCGGAGAGGAGGAAAACCCCCCTGAATGCACCAGAAAGTTGTTGATGGAAATCTGGTTCAAAAGCGCGGTGGAACAGTGAACTTACCTTGTACTGAGAGATTTTCGGGATTTGAAGGGAGTTTTTAATGCCCTGCTTAAGAAACTTGGTCCTGGTTTGGGATTGGTGCTGTCACTGCTCTCTGTCGCTGGAGACGGTGACAGTGTTGGAGAAAGCTGGAGTTTTTGGTGTTGTCTCGAATAATGTAGGGTTGTTTGAGCCTCAGTCGTGTTAACAGCGCTCTGTGTTCAGTTAATACTGTGCTGCAAATGGGTCAAGTGGCAAACGAATTGCGAGGGGTTTGCTCGGTGTCAGTGCCTACGGTGGAAACAAATCCTCCTGCCCGTGGCTCGGTGCATCAGAAAAGGGAAGCTCAGAGCGGGGCAGGTGGGACCAGGAGAAAAGTGGGGATGTGCCACAAAATATTAACCCTGCAGTGGGACTATCATGGGAAAACTGCAATAAGTAAACACCGGATTAAAAAAATCCCAACACGTGGAGTATTGAATCGCATTTCTCCTGGCTGATTTTGTCCCTTTTCAAGGTCATATGCTAGAAAAAGATAAAGGTTTATTTTAAGCTTTTGCTGGGTAATGTGGACTTGTGAAACATATGTCTCTCTGCAGGTTGAAAAGTGTGTTTCAGAATTTTTCTGCTCGAGAAAACTAAAGTTGAAGCAGCAGTGCATTGCCTTTAAATTAAATTGCATCCTTGTCAATATAATATGTTGTTTTCATACCTTTCTAAATTATAGTTATGTCATGGGCTTTTTGAGACTAAAATCCTGGGATGTTTCTTTAGAAGTTGTGACTACTCTGTGTTTTCACTTGGTAGCAAAGTGCATGTTTCTTAATTTCTTTCCTTTCTGTCTTTTATCTTGATTTGAAAAACATGGATTTATTATGATAACTTGAATTTAGCAGAATTTTACTGGTTTTCATCAGGCTTCTAAAAGGACGTGATAGTTTTAAGATTTTCTTGTCTAGCAATAGTACATCTCTCTAATAACGGATTCTGTGGGGTCTTATATTCATAACTGGAGAAATCAGGTGGAATCATATCTTTAAAAAGAGGTAAAGGGTATAAAAAGCTGTCCTTTTCCACTTCTAATTGCAGAATTCCGTGCAGTAGAGTTTCCAGCTATTAGAAATAAACGTTTTTTTGCAGTCATATGAAAATAAAATTTTATATTTCTTAAAAAAGAAACAGTTTGTTTTCTTTCTGTGGGAAATGGAGGCAGTGTTAGCAGTCTCAGCATGGGCATCAAGACGTTCTTCATTCTCTCTTCTCTCTCCACGTGATGTGTTTTATCAAGTCATTTCTAAGTTTCTTGCTGAGGCTCCTTAATGAGGCTGGCTTTTATTTCAGCATAAATAGAGTGTATTTCAGTTTAGTTTGGAATTCTTGTTAGGTACAACCTGATCCAGACAAAACCTTTTTTGTCTTGATTTAACTGAATCGGTTGCAACTAATCTGAGGGTCCTCTTGCCTGTAGGCAAGTCTTGATCCTTTGAGCTTTGGTTCTTACACCTCTTTGAGGTGCTGCTGTGCTTTCATGTCGATGTTGGGTACAGCTCTATTATCCTCCCTCTGTTTGCACTTCGAGTTGCTTTACCAGAATCAACATGAATTTCCCGGCTTAGAATGATCCCTACTGGATCACAGGCAACTGTCAGTCCCTGTTCTTGTCTCAGTACCTGCTGCAAGTGACCTTGGGACTTCCCAGAAGGATAAAACAGAGACCACATTGTCCGACCGTGTCAATTTATTGTGCTGTTTTGGTGTGGGATCAGATGTGTTCATTAACCTCATGAAGGAAACTTACCTATTTGACAATAGGCTGTGACATGCAGAGGTATTTTTCCTGCCTTCTCATGATATAAAGCCTGTAAGAAACATGTTTGTGGGAGCAGGAACAGTCAGGGTTGAGTTGTGACCCTGATTTATGGCAGCTTAAAGGAGAAGTGCTTGGTGTTGTAGAGCAGGTGAAGTAACCTTTGACGTGTTAACTTGTAGTTACTTGGACTCTGGGATGCCTTTTTGTGGTAATTGTTTCCAAATAATCACCATGCTAAGTTAGATACTTTTTATCATTACAAGGATATTTTTATGTTGGATAACACCTGTTCCTCTTTCTTAGAACCAACACAGATATACAGATTTCTCCGTACCCGGAATCTCATAGCAGTGAGTAATCGGTTTTATCACTCCTTTACTTTGGGCTTGTAGGAAATTTCAATTAAAGCCTAACCTTTTTCTTTTTCTTTTCTTTTCCCCCTGCAGCCAATATTTTTGCACAGAACTCTCACTTACATGTCCCACAGAAACTCCCGAA
The DNA here is from genome assembly GCF_001715985.3 of Manacus vitellinus. Lineage (NCBI taxonomy): Eukaryota > Metazoa > Chordata > Aves > Passeriformes > Pipridae > Manacus > Manacus vitellinus. The sequence goes on from NW_021939798.1 coordinate 8,747,371, forward strand.
CAAATATCAAAAGGTAAAACTGTTTTTGAAAAGTAATCCTAAAATGTTCACCGAGTAGCAGAGGTCCAAAAAATAGCAGTGTGTGACCTGCTCTTTTCACGTGGTGTGCAAAACTTTTCCCTTTGAAGAGCTTAAGAAATGCTACATCAGTGTACAGTTGATTTCTGAGACCTAAGAGATTTTCTGCCATGTGAAGGGGGTGTGTAGCTTTATGCTTGTGACTTGTGTTGATACTGGGAGTACTCAGATGTGGAGAGCTATCTGCAGAATCCTGACTAATTCTCCCATATTTGTTTTCTGGTTTGGGGGAGAACTTTAGAAACCAAACAAAGCTGTATAACATCTGAGCTCTTGTAATCAGTGGTGCTTAGTCATAATCGTGTGAAACATTTTCTTTTAAACTGTACCCTGACCACTTGTTTTAAAAGAACAAATCCCAAATACAAAACTATTTGCTTTCTTAATTAGCCCTGAAAGAATGCAGTAATTATTTCTGTTCTTATTTTAAAAGCTGACAAAATAAAGAGGTCTCTTTATAGCATTTCACAAAAACTCCAGCGAACACTCTGAGAAGGTTTGAGCTTTGAGCTGGACACACCTGAGAGATGGGCTTTGGTTTTGCTATTGCAGAACAGTCACTCCTGTCACGTGGGGGGTTACAGCTGCCTGCCAGTGGACTTGGAAACATGGAAACACTGCAGAGGGACAAGTGCAGTGGACATTATTTATTAGCAGAGTCTCTGTTACTTCCCCTTCACTGAAAATCCTTTGTTACACTTGGGAGTTTTTGGGTAACCTGAACACTTCCTTTGAAATATTTTAGCACTAAAGTTCTTAGCGCTTGGAAACAGTTGCTGTGGGACTGAAATAACAAATATGCAACAGAATGTGATTACTGTGCAGACAATTCTAATTTAAACTTGGTATTTCTATCCAAGGAAGGTAATACTTGTGTGATCTGTTGATCAATAGAACTTGCATATTTTTATTAAATAAAGAAGCTATATATGGCATTCTTGGATTTCTTGGATATTGTTTCATGTTCTTGCCGTGAGTTTTAATGCTACAATATAACTTTTTCTTAAAACTGAATCCATAACCTACAACTTCAGGTGCTTAGGACAGGTAATGATCAGATTTATTTATTTTTTATTTATTTATTAAAATTTGAAGTTACTGTTTACTTTTTCTTACAAAAGTTACCTAAATGAGTTTTTTGCTTATTTTAAAGTAAGTCAGAGTCAAATTTTAAGAAATTATTTTCAGGTTGTGTTGGGGTTTTGTTGTTTGGTTTTTTAACTAGAATTGTGCAACAGGAGGTTCTTGCTTATAACTTAAATTAACTTATAGTTGACTGAAATGTGTATGTTTTTACCTGAAACTGTTCTATTGGGTGTTTTTACTTGCTGGGAAACAAGAAATAGTTCTTTGCTTATATTGTGTTATCCACTGTTCCAAATTCTAGTGCAGATTGAGCTGCCCAAGCAATGCTTAGTTTCTCTTTGAAAAGTGCTGATTTTTACTAGATCCTGTAACACTTTGGTTTAGAACTGATTTTAGTTGGGTGGTGTTCTGGTAACAAACACATCAATAGCTGTTTCACTCAATAGTTCTGCTGATTTACTGAAATCATCCTGCCTATTAGGTCTAGGAAGATTAAGTAAAACATTTCAGTGGGTTTTCTTTATAAAACCACAGTAATGCAACAGAAGTGAACTAGCAGAGTTCAGGGGGGAAAACCAGAAAATAATTGGGAAGTGTGTTCTTCTCCCTTGGGTTCCCCCTCTGACCTTTCCATGCTCAGTCCCTGCTCCTTCTCCTTCAGCCCAGTTCAAACCACAGCAGCTGTAGCTGAAAGGTGGGTTGGACTCTTCTGCTCTGGTGGCACAAGAGTCTCCACTGAACTTCCCCAGGGGGGATCAGCAGGGTCCTTGTTTGCTGATCTGTGCTGGTAAACACTTCAGATACCTGCAAGGCCTTAATCACTGTTCTTCAGTCAGCAGAAGTAGTTAAGGTACATGATCTTGTTGATTTAGTGAAAAAGGGGCTTTAAAAGAGGAAAAATATCTGAGCTAAAGTAGAAGAAAGATCATCCTGAGGCTTCTGTTGAGAAAAATCTGTGGTCCTGGCTTCAGTACACAGGAGTGTTAGTGGAGTTCTGTTTGTGAAGAAGTCTCTTGGAACTGCATGATTGTTACCTGCTTGTGTGGACTATACATGTATGTTTATTTATTTATTCCCCTAGAATTTTATTCCTCCTGAATTTTGCAGTTTTTAAGTTGCTGTTAATTGTTTTGGTTACCATTTCAGTAAACAGTATCATAAGTAAAATACAGAGAACTAATATCCAAACTTTATAAAACAATAGTAATTATAGCTCCATATTTTTTACCTCCTGCTGCCTGGTAGTCTGAGAAAAATGCCAGGCAAATATAACACTTAGGGAAGTAAAACTGCATTTTTACCATGAAATTATCTCTTGGTATTGGTCCATATGTTTAATACTGAGAAAGTTTTTATAAAGACTAGAATGCTTAGAGTATAGAAGAATGGTGATAGGGGATAGTTAATGTGTCAACTCGAGATAAAAAGGGATTGAAATTGCTGGCTATTATTAGAGAGGTGATGGGCTTTGGTCAGGGGGTACTTGATGGAAGTTGAAAATGGGCTTTTTGCCCGAGTCTGTCTTTAGGTGTTATTGTATTATCAGACCAAATGATGGTGTTGGAAAGAAGTTACTAAATCAAATTGCTTCCCATACAGTATTTGGATAAAGGAATAATTCTTTTATTTATTATCAGAGTACTGGCATGCTCTGATGGGACTTCTAATGCTTTGCTAATTATTACTTTTCTTGACTGGAATAGGAGTGGGTGGAGAAAGGAATGCACAAGATGCATGTACTTGTTACACCAGGAAACACTGTCCTGAAAATCCCAGGTGTTAGGGATGGGTGTTACAATCACTTAATTTTGTCTGTTTTGCATGGGAATGTGGTAACAGAAATAGTAATCCAGTTTAGAGGAATTTCTACTCTTACAAGTTAACTTCAAAGGCAACAATTTTGATGTAATGAGTTTCTTGTTTGCTATTTTTAGTTTCTCTGAAAGATTGTGTTTTTTTGGAGGACTCTGTTGTTTTGACTAATCTGAGCCTGGATTTAGCAAAGGTCGCACCACTGGGGTTTTTTTGGATCAGTAATGCTCACATATTAAATGCCAGTTGTGTCAGATATTAGTATGTTTTATGAAAGATTATTACCTTTTCCCCATCCCTGAATCATGTTTGTCTCTTAGCTGGTTTCTGGCTCATATTCCAATCATGACATAACTTTGCTCTGAAGCTGTTTTAAGCAGTTCTTCAGTCTGAAGGAAGCCCTCTGAAGATCAGTGCCCTGCTTCTGTTCTGGCTGATTTTCATGAGCTGGAGCAAAGTGCACACAGAGGCTTTTTGACCTTAGAATCTGAAATTTTTAACAACCTGCTCTGTTCTTAACATCCCTTGCTTTAAAGCTGAGCACTGCAACGTTCATTGCAATAATCCCACATTTTAGTGTAGGTGAGTCAGTTCTCGAGTCTGTCATATGTGTGAGTCTTGTGCTGAGCAGAGCTTTGAATCAGTGATTGTTTGCTCTACAATAATAATTTCTTTGCAGCCCTGTGCTTGTGCAGGGTTTGTCGTCCAGTGTCACTGTTGAGTCACCCCGTGATTTGTAGCTCAGTCACTCCCGAGCGTTCCGCGCTGACTGTGGGCACTGTGTGACATCAGGGGTCAGCCAGGCAGGGTATTTCTGGAGACAAATGCTTCCCACTCCCCAGAGCTCCTCCTTGTTCTTCCCTCCACAAGTAATCCAGTGTTTGGCCCCAACTGATGTTCTTATTCCATTTTGCTAAGGTATAAGGTGCCCTCACACTTGAGTTGTCACTTCTCTCTAGGCCAGTTTTGTGGACACCTCTGTCCAAGCTTTAACTTTCCTTTAAAGAAAAATGGAAAGACTGTTCTGTAGAGTGTTGAATAACTTCTGTTCATGAGTGAGCTTCATTTAGCAATGACCATTAAATTATATGTATGGCAGGACAGGCTGAACATATGAGCATGAACAGCCTGATGTCAGAATTCCAGAGAGGAATGATTTGAAGGGATTATTATCTGTGACACTGTTGTCGTTGTCCCACATTTCCTGTGAGTGCTCTAAAAGTAGCCTCAGAATTCATTGCTCTTTTCCATGTAATAGAAATGTGTGGAGAAATAAGGGTTTGGTTTTTTATTTAGGTTTTTAACTCTTATGTCCTATAAGCTTTTAAGTGTTTTTCATTATTGTGATCATGACTAAAATATAAATGGCTGAAGAGCTGACACATCCATTCCTAGTAGGTGCAAGTGTCACTAAAGCAGGAACTTTCTTTGACAAAGCTGAAATGAAAATGAAACGTGAAATGAACCCTGCATGTTCATTGCAGGGTTTCAATATGGTGCTGTTAAATGAAACTTCTTATGAGCAGTGGGATTATTGCTGAAAGGTCTGGTTTTAATTCCTTGCATTCTTTTGCTGCTGCTTGAGAAGCAGTTGTGTCCCTACAACATGGGTGTGATATAAGATATAAAGAGTGCTTTCTGAAGAGAAGGCTAAAATTATGTATATAGACAGTTTTAGATGAAAAACAAGTCAAGGTTCAGGCTGCATAAATTTTGTTGTTGTATGTTAGGGGTATAGTGGCTGTGTAAAACCATTCTTTCTGCTCTTTCTTCACAGGAAAACATTCAAAGTAGATGACATGTTATCAAAAGTAGAGAAAATGAAGGGAGAACAAGAATCTCACAGGTACAGTCCTGCCTTATATTTGTGGGGGGGGGTACAAATGAGCACATGTGTGTGCTAAATCAAAAATATTTTTGATTAATAAGGTGAAAGTGAGAGTCATTGTTAGAAGCAAAGTACTTACAGCTTGAAGTGTTGCTTCCAGGATCCTAAAATGTGTGTATGTATCCTGGTCACTTAACTTGGAGAAAAGCAGTGTCGGGATAAACTTTCTGCATTTGTTGTGGCATCTCTTAAAATGTTTATAGAAACCTCAAATAGGTATTTACCTTAATTTATCTTATTTACCTTAACTTTGCTTCCAACACTGCCAGTTGTGTCAGTAACTAATCTGTGTGTGTTGGAATTAAAGGTAAGAAAGGAGGCAGATTTGGGAAAATACCATGAAGTTTTACTCTTTGGGGTTTATGTTGTTGTATTATTATTTTAATCACATATATTATGGATGATAAGGACTTGATGTGACTGGCAGTGTTTCCTTCTAAGGCTATATGTTCCCCCTGTAAAGAATCTCATTACCAAACTTAAAATACTTGGTTTAAAAAAAAAAAATCTACACCAAGTCCATGGTTCAGGGGGAAGTTCTGGAAAATTTCCACCAAAACTGATCTCTGTTGCTGATGAATGTCTGGCAAATGGGTTTGCCTGCCTGAGAAGGCAAGATCTGTCTCCAGGCAATGTCCTTCTGCTGTGGTGTTTAAACTTTTCTTTTTAATGTATCAAGTCATGGGGTGCACAGAGAGAATCTGAAAAGAGAGACTGGTACCACTCTGCACCAGCTGCAGCTGCTGTGCCCAGGCAGTTCCAAGTTAGAAGGATGGACTGACTCCTGCTGTGCAGGCCTGTCCTGACCATCAGAGCATGGAGTGAAGTGGCTGCTGGGAGAAGAAAACATTTGTTCTTCTAACATTTCCTTTTTTTTTTTCTGTTTAGCTTGTCTGCTCATTTGCAACTTACATTTACCGGGTTCTTCCATAAAAATGGTATGTTTGCCACTTCTTTCATTACACTGTTAATTTGTGTAACACCTCTGAAGTCAGCAGAGATCTGTGAGGGAAATATTTGGGTGTTTTTAATCTCTGCTGTTTGGATGCTGATTTTAACTTATTTAAGCTCAGCCTGTCCCATTAGTTACAAATCAGTAGTGCTGTAAAAATGTTGTGGTGTAATTGTGATGTTAAGCAGCCTCGAGTGTTAGTCAAAACAGTGATTTTGAGAAATACTTCAAATCATCATCAGTTCAAACCAAAATAGACCTCGAGGAGTTCCTGAAGAAAGTGATTTTCTGGGAGTGTGTCTTTGGTGTTTGAAGTAGCTTTAAAAAAACCCCACAGCCTTCCAATAATTTGAAGATTCAGTGGTTTCTGATTTCAAACAGAAGCGTAAGAATAAATTTTATCACGTTGAGTCTAGAAATGAGGCAAAGGCTGTGTCAGCCATTAGACAAGCCATGGAAATCATATTTTAGTGACTTTCAGTTTTTCCATGGTGTCTTTTGAGCACATAAGGATTTATCTCTCGAAATTGGAGTATTGGTCTACACAGAGTTCCTCTGAGGAAAGCACAAGTGATGTGCTCTGGGCTGGATAGCCTTGGATAAATTCACTGCCTTTTTACTCTCCTGAAAAAAAAAATGAGCTGTTTGTCCATTAAAATAAAATGTTATTTTTAACTTTTGGTTTGGCATTGCTGATCACACTGCTGGCAGCAGCTGCTTTGGAGATTCCAGGCTCTAGGAGATTTATCTGAAGCCAAGTCTTATTTTCCAAGACTTTTTTCAGGTTCTTTCCAGAGTCCTTTAGCATATTGTGCATATATTTAAACTTGCATAATGTTTAAGTTGTCTTTTTTCAATTTTGTTTTGTTTTCTTATCTGATAGCTTCTGGATCTTAAGTTTTGATGCAAACCCAATTCTAGGTGTGCAAGGTGTAAAGAAAAAAAATGGAGAAAATAACTTGACTCTTGTAATTAGTGTGTTCTGACTGTCCTTAAATCTACCCATAACCTTTTCCTCTGTCATAACAAGGTAGTGAACTTGTCCTTTTAAACATTAGAGATCAATTATGGTTTTTAATCTCTAGGATGTGAAGAGGTAGGAGATGTTAGGTGGGAATTTGCAGTAGGTTTGGGGAGAATTGAAACTTAGAATTTGGCTGGTGGTCTTTGTGTCTGGAGGTGCTTGTGGTTAAAAAGTAATCACAGATGGATTTATGGCACTGAATGGACCTTCACTTGTTCAGAACTTAAGATGTTTTTCTGTTCAGATAAGCCATCACAAAACTCAGAGAATGAACAAAATTCTGTGACCCTGGAAGTTCTGCTGGTGAAAGTTTGCCACAAGAAACGAAAGGTAAAAATCATTTGACAAACTATTAATATGTGTTAAAGCAAAATGTTTACCTGCTTCTGGACTATCTGATTAACATCACCATACAGTGATGCCTCTGTTGAAATTAGTCTTTAAATTCAATAACTGATCTATTCAAGTTGTTTTCTGTTGGATTTTTGCCTTTTCTGTACCTGTGCTTTTTACTCTGATCACTTTGATTATTGCAGATTTTATCTGCTGTGAGTCATAAACAATTTTCTATTTTGTTTTTAAAGCATCTTTGAATTTGCTTGCAGTTTTATCTGTGTTTGTTTCACACCAGTTGGCAAATCATCTTCACAGCTCTGGGAATATGGGAGGCTCAGTAATGAATGCTGTGATTTTTAACCAGAAAGGAAAGATTTGCAGACAGAACTATGTGTATTTTCCCCAAGACTCTTAAGCTGTTTTGACATGTTTTTAAGAGTTAATATTGTTTCTAGCCAATTTTGTTAATTGCTACAGTGTGGATAAATATGGTGAAATCAGGAGGTGCTGATGGTTTTCCCAAATGTTTTGCTGCAAGTTTCATATTTAGGCCATCTTGCCTTGTTTTCCCAATACTACACAATGTTCAGTGATCTGTTTGGGAGGTACTGAATATAATAAATCCTAGGTAAGTGGTTCTTTATCTCACAGATAGCACAAAGTGCACTTTGTAATATTGCAAGGAGTAGACAGGAAGCCCTTGAAATGTATATATATAACCAAAACATTTAATTTCTTTAAGTAAACAGAATTAAATTAGTATTAATGGCTGTTCTACAATCTTTCTAAGTGCCTCATGTTAGTGTTAATTTAATCACTTAGAGAAAGATGGCTGCTGCCAGAAGGGCTTGTAGAATGCCAGTTTTATTTACACTTAACCAATATCTGGTTTTGCATTTACAACCTGGGATCATGCCAGATTTTTTTGATTTGTATCTGTTACAAGGCTTATTTTCAAAAAGTTGGCAGAACAAGTACAATTCACAAATGATACAAATTTTAACACTTGATGTCTTTACAGTCCAAAGACCCAATTGCTCTGTTTCTTGTTTTGCTGCAGGATGTCAGTTGTCCCATAAGACAGGTTCCTACAGGTAAAAAGCAGGTGCCTTTAAACCCAGACCTCAGCCAAATCAAACCAGGCAACTTCCCCTCCCTGGCAGTTTCCAGCAATGAGTTTGAGCCAAGCAACAGCCACATGGTGAAGTCCTACTCGCTGTTATTCCGAGTCACTCGCCCGGGCAGGAGAGAGTTCAACGGGCTCCTCAACGGGGAGACGAACGAGAACATCGGTAACTTCAGCCTTCGAATCTGCCTTTGAGGGTCTGTCTGCAGCACATGTCTGCAGTGTAGGGCACACTGACAAGGGCCAGCAGTAGCTCAGTGACTGATTGGGCTTGCCTTTGTTTGCAGTCTCTTTTGGGATGGGGTTGGAATTCAGCTGGGAACTGGAAACTGTGCTTCTATTTTTGCGTAGATTTAACACCACTTGTTCTAATGTGATGGTGAAGGTGAATGTTGCAAGAGGGCCCTGTGGTCACTGGGAGGATCATTAATCCTCCACCAACCCTGGTCACTGCTAAACCAGCTGTAGCTTCTATCAGTGTCTCTCAGCAAAAAAAAAGCCAGTAGATAAAATATCTAAGTAACAAATTTTTAAAAGCTGTTTTCTTAATCTTATTAAGACATGTTACATCACAAATGTTACAGCCTTGGAGAGAGTGCATGTAGAATGAAAAACTTTATTTCTCACTATTTTATAGCCACAAGAGGAGGAAGATGAAATCCCAAATTCTTTATGCTGACAGAATAATGTGATGAAACTATAAATACATGAGAACATACCTAAAATATGATTACTTTTAAGCTAAGTGCACTTTCCATTGCATTGTCCTTTTCTGTTGTATGACACACCTGACCCAATGAACAGCCAGTTATAGTTTGCAGTTGCATAGAGACTGTTTGATCTTTTAAATCTGGGCTTATACAATGGTTGAATCCCATATTTCTTGTGTGCAGATGTCAATGAGGAGCTCCCAGCCCGAAGAAAAAGGAACTCTTCAAACCGTGAAGATGGGGAAAAGACATTTGTAGCACAAATGACTGTGTTTGATAAAAACAGGTAATGTTATTCAAAATAAATATTGTTTCTGTTAATCATTGGAAATTTGTTTAATAATAAACTTAACATGTTTTTTAATTACAGTAGTCTTTGGCTGCATTTTAGTTGATATTTACAATAAGAGCTTAGGCTTGTTGTGGTTTAAAAAAAAAAATTACAGGTTTCATAATGCACATTTTACACTGAGACCTGTTCAGTGACTGTGTACAGTATATGAAAATAAGAGTTCTATCTATGGCAAATGCAGGTCCCAGGTAGAGATAGGTACATGGTTTCTTTGTCAATAAAAATAGAACTTCAAGAAAAAGCTGCTTAAAAGTGATTCGGAAAAATTGGGTATTTATTCAAATACGATTTTGGAAGGTGTATATTTTGAGAAGAGTTTGTTTTTTTAAGAAATTTTTTTCTTTAATCTGTGTATTCTTAGAAGTCTTGACAATGTTTTGTTCTTTTCTCTTACCAAATTCCACTGGAGAACTTTAATATGCTAAACATGATATGAACCATGAGGTGGTTTTGTGGTGATGAGACATAAGCAAGGACATTCTCAGCCATGCACTGTATAAATGGGAATGTCTGATCTGCAGCAGAACCAAATCATGCATGAAAACTTACTTTCTTTTTTTTTTTTATAATCTTTAACATTTTTCTTTATTGTGGGTGACGTTTGTCAAGATTCACACCTAGCTGTCAAATAAATTTGCCTGAAAATCTGCCTTTAGGTTCATGGAGACTCAGTTACTGTTAAACAGTACATTTGAACAGGCAAACAATAAAAATGAGCTGGTTTACACCTACTTTATCCTGACAGACGTTTGCAACTTCTGGATGGGGAATATGAAGTGGCCATGCAGGAAATGGAAGAGTGTCCCATTAGCAAGAAAAGAGCAACGTGGGAAACAATACTTGATGGGAAGGTATGGATTGTTTGAGTGGCTGAGAGAACTGTCTTCAAATGATCTGCATTAAGGTGGAGCTCAGCTGGAAGTGCAGTCAGTGGCTGTTCCTCTGAAAATGGATTGAGTTGAACAGGAAATAATTCTCTTTCAATGACTTGTGAACTTCTGTCTTATTAAAGCAAACAGTTTAAATGTTTGTTATGGTAACAAGGAGGACAAAGCAAAACAGAACAAACTGCAGAAGCAGAATATTTTAGGGGAAGAAAGAGGAACCCAGAGCTTTCATAGGTGTGATCTTACATACCTGAGGAGAATGCTGATAAAATTTAGTGATGCAAAGGAGGTGTATCAGTGTAGGAGACAGTGTTGAGCAGAGAGAAATAGTGGGCTGAGGTGAATCAAAACTCACTGATACAGTGAATGCAGGTGACTGTACACATGTGAAATGCTCCCATGTCCTGGGAGAGCATCAGTTGTGACTGAAGAGAAGAACATGAAGATTCCAGGTTGCAAAGTATTTGTGTTTCAACATGATTATTATAATTATGAAAAAAGCAGAGATGAACCAAATTATATAGTAAAAATATAGTTATAAGCTCTATTATCCTGTTAGCCTTTATGTGGATTTAAAAAAATAGATCTGCTTCCATTCTGTGAATATCTTCTCCTGATTGATTTTGTATGTGGAAAGACACTAATTCTGCTGTTTTGTTTTTGATTTCCACCCCCAGAGGTTGCCTCCATTTGAAACATTTTCTCAGGGACCTACACTTCAGTTTACTCTTCGTTGGACAGGAGACACAAATGACAAGTCTACAGCTCCTATAGCCAAGCCTCTTGCAACACGAAATTCTGAGAGCCTCCCTCAAGAAAACAAGCCCAACTCTGTTAAACCTACTCAGACTATAGGTAAGCAAACTTTGGGGTTGCTGCTGAATAATCATCTGCTTGGCCCCTGTGTGCTGAGGGGTTCCTGCCTCACTGGTGCAACTGCTTCAGGGAATTCTCAACAGGGAAAAGCAAAAATAAGCATCCAACACTTTCTGTGCAGTTGTGTTGCAACCTGTACCTGTTGAGTCCCCTCAAGTAGCACATTTCCTTCAGCAGCAGTGCCCTTCTCAGAACTTCCATACTCAGGGAAGAAACAATGTCTGGCTGTTCCTCTGCACCAGAGAAATCTGTATCTACATGTGCTTTTTTCTCAGCTGTGAAAGAATCCTTGCCCACAGACCTTCAAACGAGAAAAGAGAGAGATGTTTTAAATGAACCTCGACAGAAGTTGCGAATATTTTACCAGGTATTGAAAATAATTAGAGGGAAAAACTAGAATCTTAAGTATTGTGTGGAATTAAAATGTTCCTTTTCAAGCTGGGTGGAAATTCCCATTTACCTCTTTAGTGGATGCCTTAAGGGTCTCAAATTCATAGACTAAAAGCCATTCCACATACTACTTTTTACAGGAAGCATTTTAGCAAACTAACCTTCCTGGGGGCACGTCTGATGTTCTGAAAGACAAAGGGCATCTCTTGTTAGACATCTGGAGGGGACAGGTGGTCTTCCTGTGGGGAAAAAAATTCCTCAAATACCACTGTTTGAGTACACTGAGTGGGTGGAGTGTTCCCAAACGTTCCTCTTGCTGTGGAGGTCTCCTGAAACAATTCCCACTTGGTTTGGGAAGGGAATGGATGAAACTAATCCTGCCCTGCCTGTTCCTTTGTTCCCTCAGTTCCTGTATAACAACAACACGAGGCAGCAGACTGAGGCCAGAGACGACTTGCACTGCCCCTGGTGCACCTTGAACTGTCGGAAGCTCTATAGTTTACTCAAACATCTGAAACTTTGCCACAGCAGATTTATCTTTAATTATGTTGTAAGTAATTTTGTAGTAGCTCAGCACTGGGAAGCACTGTACAGGCTGTCACAGATCCCCTGGGCAGGGATTCTGCTGCTAACCTGTGAAATGGTAGTGCTGTACCTGCAGGTTAGAAACCACTTCCTTTGGGTGTAACACGAATTAACGTGTGTTACAGAGGGAAAAAAGTGGGTTGATTTTCTTTTTCTTTTTTTTTTTTATTTATATATATAAAATAATTCTAATCACTAGAGGAAGAACTCTGACTGCAGCTGCTGCTTTTGCATCAGTGTGCTCTTTTCTGTGATGTAGAAAACAACGAAATCTGCATTTGGTTGGAAGTCCCTTGAAGCTTTGGGAAATTTAGAAATGTTCTCATTTCTAGGGTTCTCGTTAGCTGATATTTTCCTTCATTTTATAGTTAGTTCTGAGTGGTTTTATATAAAACAGTTAAATAGTACAGAGCAAGGGAGCTTTAGTATAATTTGTTTCTGGAGGTTAAAAATCATTCGGGTGCTGTAAAAGGAAACTGGAGCTCTTTCAGGTTCTTGATAAGTGATATTTAGGGTGTTCCAAATTTAAAAGGTTACTTGATGTGCTGTCACTGCTGTCTGCTGAGAATATTTGCCCTTCTGTCCCAGTATCATCCCAAAGGTGCTCGGATAGACGTGTCCATCAACGAGTGCTACGACGGCTCCTACGCGGGGAACCCCCAGGACATCCATCGCCAGCCCGGCTTCGCCTTCAGCCGCAACGGGCCGGTCAAGAGAACCCCCATCACACACATCCTGGTTTGCAGGTGGGGCTGGGAAACAAGGCCTGTTTATGCACTGTGGCCTAGAGAGCAGATTTGTGATACCTGGAGAGCTGTAAATGTGTAGGTGCAAATAAACAGTGCAGTTTGTCACTATTGTGACTAAAAAATGTGACTGGGACGTGGTATGATTTTCCTACATCTTTTCAGTTGAGATGTCTAATCATAATGATGTAGCTCTTCTTAACTGCCTTATCCTAAATCTTTTCTTCCCCAAAAGGAGAAGTTGGTTTTTTAATGGGGTTTATTTCACTGCTGGAAATTTCCCCCCCCAACATTTTTGCAGGCTAGAGCTTAAAATAATTTGTATGAACCAATTGCTCAGTGTTTGCATCTCTTCCTTCCCTCCTGCCAGGCCAAAGCGTACGAAAGCAAGTATGTCAGAATTCCTGGAGTCTGAGGATGGGGAGGTGGAGCAGCAGAGGACCTACAGCAGCGGGCACAACCGGCTGTACTTCCACAGTGACACGTGTCTGCCCCTCCGCCCCCAGGAGATGGAAGTGGACAGTGAGGATGAAAAGGACCCGGAGTGGCTACGGGAGAAAACCATCACTGTAATTATCCCATTTACACAGAATTGTTGTTCTAAGTGGGTTGTGGTTTTTGAAAGATGAGCTGCAGTTGTTTCAGGGGACAGTCAGGCATATGTTTTGAAAATGAAGCATTTTAGGAGCAGAATATTTTGCTGAGCCAACTGTAGAGGGAAATTCATGAAATCAAAGGTGGGTTTTTTTTTTCAAGCATGCCTTCAGTTGTAAAGCCAGTTCAGTCCCCATGTGTTCAAACAAGTTTTCATTGGGGCTGGTTTTCTCCTTCAGAGAGGAGAAGCTGGAATCAGGAGTACCCAGTGCAGGGTGTATGTGATAAGGATATAATTTATCATCCCAAATCTCTACATGAGATTACATTTTTCTAACTTTTTTAACTGCAGAGCCTGAGTTTTCTATATATATTTCTGTGCATAAGTTGAATTTTGGGTATGCTCTCACTGCAGTTCTGATGGGTGTGTTTGTTTCTTCTCCTGTCCTTCCTCCCAATCCTTTCTCCCTCCAGCAAATCGAAGAATTTTCTGACGTTAACGAAGGAGAGAAAGAAGTGATGAAATTATGGAATCTTCATGTTATGAAGCACGGGTATGTTACTGTGCTTAGCTTTGATGCAAATAAATTACAGATGTGGTTGATCACTTTGCACTGCAGTTCACCAAATACTTAAAATGCAGTTAGCCCAGGTGTTTAGGAAAGGATCGTTAAAGGATAATTTGGTAACAAGCTTTTGAGAGTTTAAGCTTTTAAAGTTTTTGTGCCTTGAGCTTTGAAGAGAAAAAACCACTGGAGATGTTGTGTAATAAATCACATAGAGTATCTTCTTGTCTTTGAAAATGTCCTACCTGCATAGTGACAGCTTTTTCATTTGCCAGGTTTATTGCTGACAATCAAATGAATCATGCCTGTATGCTGTTTGTGGAAAACTATGGACAGAAAATCATCAAGAAGAACTTGTGTCGAAACTTTATGCTCCACCTGGTCAGCATGCATGACTTTAACCTCATCAGCATCATGTCCATAGACAAAGCTGTGGCCAGGCTCCGAGAGATGCAGCAGAAGCTGGAGAAGGGAGAATCGGCCTCCCCGACGGACGAGGAATCTTCCGAGGAACAGAGTGGGACAACAAACGGATACAGTGAAAATACCGCGCGCGAGAGGATCTCAGAAGTGGAAAGCATCTCAGGTGTCACGAAACAGAGCAAGAAACAGAAGCTCTGAAGTCAAAAAAAATCTGTCATTCAACGGACAAAGCATTGAAGTGACATTCTAAGGGTGCATGAGCTCCAGAAAGAATTACACACAGAAGTACAGAGATTCCAAACAGGCACTGCTGGATGGAAATAAATGATTTCAACAAGGATATTGTTTAAACAGGGTTTTTATTCAGTTACTTATGCAAGTACTACATGTATATTGGTTTTGGTGATGTAATGACAATATTCTAAGAGTTTGAGCATGAAGAGCAATATGAAAATCTTTTTGTAATTTTAGTAATTAGTGTCTTAAGAACTTTATGGAATTTACATAATTTAAGTATATGTAAAACCGTTTTTATATTAAGATTTTTGCATCTGTATCTGGCTGTTTTTCCTACCATGAAGTTGTGAAACATTAGGGAAAGGGGATTGGGATACAGTTTCTGCTTTTCTGATTTAGAAATTCTCCAGTTAGCTTTTTGTGAAAATAACGTCTTACTATTTACAGTTTAACCTTGATCCTTGTATTTGAAATCATTTATCAATCGACCATAAATTACCAATTAATTTTTTTTTGTTTTTTTACACTAAAAATTCTCCAAGTCGGCGAACTTAGCACTTCCTTTGTCTTGTGCCTGTTTGGAAAGATCTTGGCTTTTCACGTTGCAGACACAGTGAAGTCCCCCCTTGGCTTTTTTGAGGTTCCCAGCAGTTTGGGTTTGGTGGATAATTCCGATGTATCGATCGCCCAGTGTACCATTTTGAAACTTGAACATTAGCTCCTTTCTAGTTTTTAATGCCACATTTACACAGCTACAGCGAGGATCTGATGGAACCCCTCTTGCCTGGGGGTTGCACATCCTGGTGTGCCATGCTAAGGCCGGAGGCTCCTGTCCCTCTGCAGGCATTCCGTCGCCAACTTCCCGGGAAGTTCTTGCCTGAGGACAGACTGCAAGGCCGGGCCGTGGGTTTAGCTTTGGCTTTCGAGATGCCACTCTTGAGGGAAAAATGCACTGTAAAATTGGACCAGAAAATGTGTTGCACTTCTTATGTAAGTACTCTGTGATGTATTGTATTCAATACAGATACTAAGATGCTGACTAGACTATATTTGAGCAGTTTTGCACTGCTGTTAACACATTTTATGCATACGTTTACAGATTTTTTCCAATGGAAAGTGGTTTCACTACTGGTACAGTATCAGCACCGAAGGGTTTATTCCAGCAAGCACTGTGGTTGAGTGACATCACCTCAATTTTTTATTATCCTTAAAATATTTCATTTTTCATATTCTTTATTTATAAAGGAAACAATGCTGCTGTAAATACAGGTTTGTTTGGTTTTTTGGTTTTTTTTTCGTTTTTTTATTTCATTCCATCACCATGAGATGCAGTTCCCTATTTGTTGAAGGGGTATATAAGCTTTCTAATGGTGTCTTCAGAAATTTATAAAATGTAAATACTGATTTTGATGGTCCTTAAGATGTGTTTAACTGTGAGACTATTTAACTAATGGTGTGGATGTGATTTGTCATCCAGTATTAAGTTCTTAGTCACTGATTTTGTGTACAAAATAGGAAAGAGGGAAACTGCAGCTTTCATTACAAACTTCTTGAATTTGCCAGCTCTCTTGAGTTTTAGCAAACTCTAACTACGCCTCTGGATAGTACATCATGCATTTCTCTCTGGCTTTAATTTGCTAAAGCTGTGCACATATGTAAAAAAATAGATTATTTTAGGGGAGATGTAGTTCTAGAATTATTGCTTATGTCATTTCTTAAGCAGTTATGCTCTTAATGCTTAAAAGAAGGCTAGCATTGTTTGCACAAAAAGTTGGTGATCCCCCCAAAAATAGTAATGAAATTACTTCTGTTCAGTAAACTTTGTATGTCATGTCAATTTATAATAAAAGCTGAAAAAATCCCCTTGTTTTCTATTTATAAAGATGCCTTTTCTATATGTACCTTTGCAGATGCCATGTAAGCTGGTTAAAAAGAATTTGAACGGTACAGTAGATGTAAAAACAAAACCAAACCCCAAACAAACAAACAAAAAACCCAACCAAAACAAGTTCAGTTGTTTAAATGAACCGTTGTTTTTCATTAAATGTTTTATTTGAAATCAGCTTTTGTACATAAAGTTCAGTAATATGAAACCTGCCATGATGGGTGTCCAGTCATTCTGTGCAGAGGCCTCGAGCAGCACCTGCACAAACTTCTGTTCTGCCTGACTTCTGAGATTTGGATACATGTTCTTTGCCAGATTGTTCCAGCTTTATTTAAGGTACCTCCATAAATTTCCAGGTTTTTAGCCAGATTATAACAACTTTCATTCTCCTTTCTTGGGGTAGAGCTGAATACCCGAGATGGGTCTTTAAGTTGTGCTTTACTGTTTAGAACTGTGATTTATAGAACTGCAAGTGAAACACATCCCTTGGGATGGCAGTTACAGAACCAAGACTTGGGTAATTTTTACGTGCAAGTGGTTAATGTTTCAAACATTTTATAAAATAGTTTATATGGAGCAAACTTTGAATTGGTGTTGGCTTAAAATATCCCCTCTGTGGGACGGCAGAGGACGGATTCTCCAGGTGCTGTGGGACAAAACAAGGTAGGAATTGCATTGCTTGGCCAAGTGGTGACTGTGGAATGGCAGACCTGGAAACCTTCTCCTATGTTGGGAATAACTCAGTGCAGGATGAGGCTGCTGTAGGCTGGTACATTCCCATCTCTCACGTTGTCAAGGTTCTCATCTGGCCTTTGGTGTGTCCATGGCAGGTTTTACTGATGGTTTGTATTTGCTGATCACAAAGGGTCTGTGAACCCTGAGCTGGAACCTAACCTGATTTGAATATTTAATTCAGTGCATTAAAAACTGTATTCAGAGGTGTTAGATGGATTGGAGTTGTTCACCTTCAGTGTACAGTGCTTGGAGTGTGTCTTGAATGTAGTCCTTGAGTTTTGGGGGGTGGGGTAAGGATTCCCTGCCTGGAATGAAGCAGTTGCCAACAATTTGAGTTGTTCTGATTATTTACCTAATCAACAAAACCAAACCCCCAAACCAGCAGTCTGATTTTACCTTTGGCAATACAGCAGCCATTCTGTGAGGGCAGTTTTGACAATGCTGTTCCAAGTTAAGTATTTCTTAATTCACAGAAATTTGGTGCCATCATGGAGCAGTGCTTGGGTGGAGCTGTTCCCGTGGGACCAGACCCTGTTCCAGATCTGACACTGCTTTCACATCGAGGAAAACACAGGCTTTGGAGTAGGTAAGTCCTTCCCTGACTCTTTCCTGCTTTACCCTGCTTGATTTGAGAGTGAAGCTGCAACTCCTGAGGAGAAACAGCCGGCCCCTCGTCATGAGGGAAATTCATGTGAGTGATGTGTTTGTGAGGGAGAGCTGCCAAGTCAGCAACTTTCCTTAGTGCTTTCACAAGTTACTTTTCCTCTAAAAGGGACCAAATAACTGGAACAGGCTCCAGGTAAAGCAGAACTAAGGAAATGAAGTAAATCTGTGTGTTAGTCCAATGTGGACTTTATTTGAAGGTGATTAAGTATCTCTGCTGCTCCCTCAGTAACACTGGCCAAAAACTGCTGCTGGGTAAGAGCTGCACCAGTGAATGCACCAGGAAGGGATGGAAACAGTAAAATGGAGAAGAAACAGATCAGCTTTGATGGAATATTCAGGGAAGGACTTTATAGATGCTGTAACAAATTTTATAAAAAGAAGGGGAAAATTATTTTTGTGAGAAATGTCAGTCAGAATCTGAACTTTGGCTGGAAATAAAGGGAAGTGCACAGGTGAGAAATGTGGAAAGAAAGTGTTCAGGACTCTTGAGAGACAGAAGATGAAAAAAATGGAAAAAAAAAATTAATGGAGAGAAGCTCTTAAAGATGGGTGCGGTGCTCTAGGAAACATGTTCTTATATTGTTAGAACACTGTGATGCTCAGCTTTATGCCCCAATAAATAACTTCCTAGACCAGACACGGTTAAGGGATAAAACTTTATTTAAAAAAAAATTCAAATTTCACTTGACACATAAGTCTTAGTTGAGGTAAGTGACTGTACTAGCTTAGGAAAACAACGTTCAGGGTCGGGTTTCTAAGCCGTTAACACTCTGTTGCTTGCAGGGCTCCAAGAGCTAGAGGTGCAAATTGTACAGCAAGTGTCAAGTTTTCCATCCAGCTGAACTCTGCTGTGGAAGAAGGGGATTTGCACCCTTTAGTTCAAGCCTCTTCCACTTCTTGAGTACTTTGTTCCTTCAGTGCTGGCTCTCTTGCCCTGAGACTCTTGGCTCCTGCCCCGTTCCCAAGGTGCGGCTGCAAGAGGTGGCTCCAAGTACCTCATTTGCAATTTGGACAGTGAGGCTTGTGCTGAGTTAAAATAAAAAACAAAACCACAAGAACAACAACAGAAGAACCCACCACTGGCAAACTGCCCTTGTTCAACATCCAGCTAAAGCCTGAAGGCAGAAAACTCTTCTGAGCCGCCCTCAGCTCTCCAGGGCAGCAGCTGGGGCCTCTCATGGCCCTTCACAGTCATTTCAGCTGCTTTTATGTGTGTTCTGAACAAACTGACACGGCCTTGCCACCTCTGGAAGTACCTGAATTCAAGGATTAAGCTTTATTTTCTAATATGTAAGTAAATATCCTGCAGAATCTACAGCCCCTCCAAAAGCAGATGCAAAGGTACCTGACCCGGCGGTACCTCACAAATGTGGATATTCACAATTTTAGTTTCCACGTGGTAAAAGTACTAAGTTCCAACTAGTACCTGATACCTGAAGTGTGTTAAGTAAAACTGCCAGCACTACTACATGGAGCAAGATCTAAGTCTGCTGCTACCTGGAGTGCCAGCCCAACCCTCTCTGAGCAGGGCTGGCACTGTTTCATCTACTAAACCTTATAATAGTAATAAAGTATGGAAAATACTCTTCACAGGAGAATTAAAGGAACACTGAAAGCACAGGATAAGCCAGTATCCTCTCAATCCCTAACACTGAAATAGCTGAGCTTGAAAAACTAAGAGTACTGCAGGCTTTTTGTTGCTAACACTGGATAATCTGACCTGAAGGGAGTCCAGTCTTCCTCACTTCATGTCTTAAAGCAAATTCCAACCTAACTCTGCCACGTGCAGGTTCTTTGCACCCATCTGAATCTACACACATTTTCTTGTAAATGGTGTAAACACCAACAGCCATTTTTGTCTGAAATTCTTGTACCCTGCTACAGATGCCTGGGGAAAAATGCAGGCAGGGTGGCTGATCTTTTTGTACTGACAGTGTGAGGATGGGGGATGTTAATTCAATGTAAAATAAGCTTTTTATGCTTTAAGCTTGTTATGGTGTAACACAGAGGGTGTAACATAGTGCCACTGAAGGAAAAAGGGCAGTATGATTGTCTAGGCTTTATAAAAATATTGCTATTCTAACATAAAATATATTTAATTTTAATTGAACTTGAGGTAAGAAGCCCCTCAGTAAGTGTTACTTTAATATAATCTTTAAATCCAGTAACATTCAGTCTTTTGACCAGGAATAGGCTCTCTTTGATAAGCTCATTCTCAATCTTAGTTGCTCCTTGGAGGAAACAGGTGTAACTTTACATAACTTCTGAACTCAAAGTCATTTATCTCATACTAATTCCTTATCCCACCCTACTCCATGGAGGGGACAGCTGAATTACCACCCTCTGTTCAGTTCTCTCTGCAGGTGGGGTCTGCCTGAAGCCCCTGCCCCTTATCTCAGGTGGATCTCCAGCAGCAGTCCCAGCTTGGACCATGCACCTGCAGTCCTGCCCGTGGCTGCAGGGCATTCCCAGGCAGCAATTTGGGATTGCCAGGAATGCCACCCCTCAGAACGGGCACTGCCAGCGTCTCTGTAGCTGGACAGTAGAGAGAAGGTTGTGCTGAGTGTCAGGAGGGCTCTGAGGAATCCCAATCCACACATCAAGCCCAGGTACCAAATCCCTGACACTTGCTGGGGTAGAGGCTGCACAGGAATTGTAAGTAGGGAAGACTTTCAGAGCAGATCAGGATCACATCCTGCTCCGGGAATCGCTCTGGCTGAGGCAATGTGAGCATCACCGTGCAGCTACTCTAGAAAACACATTCCAAGTGACAACACAGACAACAGTTCAAGAAATACCAGAATAAGGCACTTGAGTGATTCAGTAACAGGCTGGCTCCATGTCTGGACAGGCTGGCTCAGTGTCCCTGCTCCCCAGGGACGAGCGGTACCGTGCGGGGAAAGGGCTGCAGGCAGAGCCCACTGTCCATTCCCTCCTAAGGCAGCAGCGTGTACAGGAAGCATTGCAGGACTCTGCTCTAAATACTCTGCTCTCTCTGGGTGGTATAAATACAGCTTTGGTCCACTACCACCCCCAAATGCTCATCTCACAAAGTTAACTCTACACAACACACGTACCCTGAGACGAGAGTACAATGAAATACTGACACAAATCAAGTCTGGAGGAAGAAAGGGAAAGGTCTGATGGACTGCTTAAATTAATTTGCCTAAGCAAATGCCTGCTTCTAGCTTTTTCCAGAGTAACAAATCCAATGTTTCACAATTATTGTTTAAATGAATCCAGTAGGAAGTACAATATAGTGGAGTTCAAGTACTATAAAGACAGGTTTTTGTTACCAGATTGTTGTCAAACAGCTGGAAACCCAGGTTTTAACCTTACACTTTACAGCAAGAACAAAAAATCTCCTTTAGTCGCTGCTAAAACACCAAAACCTTCCAGCCTGGGTATGAAAATGAACACCCAAAATACAAAGAGCCACAGCACTGATCAAGTACCCAGTCAAAGACCACTTCTCTGTTGTTGGAGCTGATGGTCACTCGGAGCTTGAAGTTCCCTCCCTCGTTGCTGCAGGGCCCCAACTGCACAACTTCCATGTCGAACGTCACGGTGGAGCCCGAGGTGACAGCAGGCAGCTGGTTTGTCATCTCCTTCCCGTTCACAAACACTGCCCCTGAAACAGTCAGCACATCTAACAGCATCCCTCACTTTCTCCCTGTTTTCTGCAGGCAGAGTAACCCCGCTGCATTTGGTGCCACACATCGAGCAGGCTGCAAGAACTGCGAGCAGGAGATCTGTGACCTCACCCAAGATTTTTAACTGCACCAGCAGCATCTACTTAGGAGCTGCTCGCCTGTTCCCCAGGGATGTACAGAACCCGGGGCTGTGTGTTTTGGGCAGGGATCCCACGCTCCAGACTCACCATTGGTGCTGATGCACACGGCTTTGTCCCGCTGCAGGGAGTCGAAGCCGTTCTGCTGCTCCACACACACCCCCAGGCTGTCCCGCCGGTCTGGCTGACCCACAGTTTCAATCCTGCTGAGCAAAAGGTTAAATCAGACCCTGACGCTTTAAATCAAAACATACCCCGACATCCAGACTGTCACACCAAACCCCTGTTCCGTGTGCTCAACAAATTCATCCAAACTTTCAGGGAGATTGGCCAAAATGACCAAAATTCCTACCAGTTTTCCCAGCAGCTCCACAGAGCCACAATATTAATCTGTACAAAGCATAAACATGCTTCCTGCAGACTTTCAGTGCTACTTAATAATTTTTTCCACTGTCACAGCTTAGAAATTATCTTCAGAAATGATTTCCAGTTGTCTGAAGGAACCAATACACACAAATCTGCAATCAGCTACACCAGGTTTCTGGGCAGCATCACACATTATGGCCAGACAGCTGGAGTTTCAGCAAGGATTTACTAAGCACAACTTAAACAGGTTTTTTGAGCCCTGCCATGTTCTGCTATAATAGGATGAGGGTGTTGGGTTGAGCTTTTTTAATAAATCAGCTCGATGCAGATGTGTGCTAAAAGCAATGCCTAGAAGAGCATTTACAAGTCTGGCTTCTGCTCAGCTGCATTTAGGATTGCATGCTGGGCAAGACTCTCTGAAGAAAATGCAAACAAGTTGTGCAAATGAGCAGAGACTCAGTTCCCTCTGGGCCCCAGGGGCTGCACAGTTTGTACACCCAAGGGCTCTTCTGCATTTGAATCCTTTGTCTTGTACTGCCACCTCTCAAAAGGTGCTAAATCCTGCTTTGGAGAGAGCCTGAGTGACTCAGGAAACTCAGGTGGTCTTTTCTAGAAAGTAGACCAGTGGTTATTTTCACTGCAGTTTGAGAGACTGGCACTGATACGTGGTTGTAGCCAAACAACAGGAAAACTTCAGCAAAGCTTTCAAGAACCAGCAGTTAAAGTGGGCAGTGGACTGGCACACAAGGGGTTAACTCCTTCGAGACAAACAGGGACGATAAAATTGGAACCATGTTTTACTTTTGCACTCCATTAGGTTTTTCAGTCCCCTGGGAATGTCACTAAGAGAGAAAAAAAAAAGCAGAGAAAAGAAAAAGAAATCTCAAAGAAGCTTTTGCTTTGGAAGGGATCCACAGTGTTTTCACAGAGCAACTTTAAATGAGATTTCAAATTCATTTTGTTGCTCTGCTTTAGATTTTAAACTTGAGTTACTGGTGAAGCTTCATAAACAGCCATTTATCTGTAAACTTTGTGCATAAGGTAACACTGATTCATTCCATCCCTTAGTTAAAGGAGCATTTCCTGAGTTTTGGGTTGGACATAAGTGTTTGCACAGTCACAAGAATCACCAAAAATGCATAACCATAAACCCACTATGATTGTGATCCCTGGCAGTTAAAATTTTTAAGAGTCCCCAGAATACATTGTGGGAATGCTGCTCAGTGGGATAAGGTTCAATCCCTTCTCCCGCCCCAAATGCTGCAAAAGAAGGCCTGGCTCTGTCACTGCAGCACAGGCACTGACCCAGTCACCCACCCCCAGCTGGCCTTTGCCTCAGAGCACAGAGAAGTCAGCCTGGGGGGGATCCAGGGGCTCCCTCTGTCAGCTCTCAGCAGGGTTGTGGGGGGCTCCTGACAAAGTCAGTGGGAATGGGATCACAGGGAGATCCCAAACCACCAGCCTGGACAGAGGGACTGTGGCTGCCACTGCAAACAAAGCCTTAGAGAGATGCAGAGCACATCACTGTGGAGAAACACTCCCCTTCCCAAGGGCAGCTCCCTGAAGGCTGCAAAGGAACAGGATGAGACTTGACCTCAAGCAGGGATGTTTTCCCACAGCTCCTCCAAGTGCTTCACCTCGGGACAACTGTCACAGTCTGGCTTTAAAAAGCAGATCCAAAGCACTGTGTTTGTCACAGCTTCTCTTTCCACTGACTTTCCACCCTGTGCCTGGGTCCTGAACACAGAGAACATGCAGCTGCTCCACAAACACCTGAGCAGAACCTCGCTCTCCTGGTCTGCTCTGCAAGCCCCTCATCCCTGCAGAGTAACTCCCCTGTGTCCCAGCAGATGGAGAAAGCCAAGCACCGAGTGCTGCATCTCCCTGCTCAGCAAAATCTCTCACACTTCCACACAAGGAGCTCCTCTTGGACCTTGGAAGAGGAACACAACCCATTTCCAATCTTAAGATTCCTGTCACAGCAGTTCTTGTGGACAGTTGCTTGTTTGTGCTCTGCCATCCTGAAACAATCTCCCCTTGGAGGGAAGGCCACGTTACCAAAATGTGAAGCAAAAGATTTTCATGTGCTACCAATAAAAAAAGATAAAAGGCACTGGTCTGAGAGGGAACCAAGGGAAACCTCAAGGTTCTGCCTTTAATTTCACAGGCGTTTCTGAGCCAAGACAAGTTAAATCTAGCAACAGATTTCAAATGAAAGCTTTAGATCTTTTTATCTCATCTCAGACAGGGCAACTGAACACATCCTCACACTACAACCACCTGAAGTTCAGATAATCCATTATCAGGAAGGGCAAAATGAAACACCACGGAAAAAGTTACAAAAATATCATGAACAGCCCCTTCTAATTGCCTTTGGGGGTTGCCTGCTGTACAGCAAGTAGTTTTATTTAACCAGGGAAAGATGAAATAAAGCTTCAGAGTCTCTGAGGTCTCTAATTACAACTGACATATCCACAAGGACATTCCTCATACCCCGTTAAACAGCATCATCTCAGGGGCAGGAGGACAGGCAGCAAAGCTGCCAAGGATTTTAATCATGTTCTGTGTCAAATGGAAAGCCTAAATTTCACAAGATCCCTTCCCCACTCCGGATTTCCTAATGCCAGTTTCAAGCAGTGCCCTGACCAGCACTAATTATCTCAGATGTTAAAGACATCAGTGCCAGACTGTCATCCCAACAGCACATCCAAGGTTTTCATGTCCAAAGCCTTCAAAGCCTGTGGACAGTCTGGGAAGGAGAGCACTGCCTGGCCCAAGGATAAACAGCAAAGCTCCACTGCCTTCAGCCAGGAACAGCTGCTACGAACTCCAGGAAGTTCAACATTCCAGACATTCGCTCAGCACGGGCTGTATTTTACCATCCCTCAGGAGTTCACTCATCTCTGTTTTACTCAAGTGCAAGTCCTACACAAACATCAGGTGTTTTCCTACAAAGCCAGGCAGGAGAAGGAATTGAGCCTTCACACAGACACTCCACCGTGACGGGGCTGAGCTGATGCACAACTCAAACACGGCCCAGGGCTACACACAGCTCAGGTGTGACAGCTCAGGGGGTGCACCAGACAACAGCCAG
Organism: Manacus vitellinus; assembly: GCF_001715985.3. Taxonomy (NCBI): domain Eukaryota; kingdom Metazoa; phylum Chordata; class Aves; order Passeriformes; family Pipridae; genus Manacus; species Manacus vitellinus. The sequence continues at coordinate 8,772,575 of NW_021939798.1, forward strand.
CCAAGAAGTACTTGCCTGAAGGTCAAGGTTTGCCCACAGAAATAGGTGGGAGCTTTGGAGTAGAGGACCCCACACGACTGGGAATCGTTCCGAAGCGCGATGTTCCTCCGACTGCTCAGGCTGTAACCCTCCAAACCAGCTGTCCACTCTTCAAAAAAACAAACAAAACCCATGAGAAGTGTGAATCCCAACTCAGTTCTCTCCTGTCTGTGCAAACTCAAGTCAATCACAACGTCCACTCAGCCCACCTCGGATGCAGCTTAAGCTGCACTAAAAACAGGGGCTGGGTTTTCCTTTTCCTGATGGAGAGATTTGTTTTTCAAATAAACTGCAGCTACAAAAAGTATTTCCCAGCTCAGAGTTCGCCAGAAGTTCAATTTGCTGCAATCCCTGCCAGGTGATACTGCAGGCAAAGGAAAACCTTCGTCACCCACTGCCCTTCAAAACTTGCGAGTGAAGAGAATATTTAGGTTTTTCCCTCTCCAAGATAAGAGCTTGTTGGGAGCTGTAGGTCATCAAAAACGCTTAGGCTGGGGTGGGGGAGAAGGAAAAATAATGCTTTACTTCTGGCTCACTGATGCTTTCAAAGGCTAAGCAGTGAATGAGAGGCTCGCTGAGTGTCCCTCACGGTGGGAAGCAGAGAATGAACTGCAGGACAGAGGGACAGTCCATTGTGTTACACACATCCCCCCCAGCCAAGGACACCCCTCAGCACACCAAAAGCAGCTCTGTCCAGCTGAGGACCTGCAGGAGTTGGCTCTCCAGGGGTTGGGGATGAGCAGCACCCAGGGCAGTACCGTGTGGCACCAGCGTGGTGCGGCCCAGCTGGGGGACACTCCAGGGGCTCCACTCCTGCCGCCCGTCCCCGCGGGCGCACACCCGGAACTGGTAATCCACGTGGGGGTCCAGGTGCAGCACCATGAACTCCGTCTCCGAGCCCACGTACACGTCCTCGAAGGGGCTGGCGCTGCCCTTGCGGAACTGCAGCCGGTAATCCTGGGGGGTGAAGTCCTCGTCCACCTGCAGAACAGCCACTGCCCTCAGAAAGGGCCCTCAGCTCTGCCCTTTGCCCCTGGAGGGGCACATCGGAGGGTGGAGCTGCAGGGGACCAACCCACGAGGTGTTTCAGTGCCTTACGGGAAACAACATCAGTGTCCCAACCAACTGATACGGAAAGAAGTACCACAATTACTCAATTACAGTTTAAAAGTATCTACAGGAGAAGAAACATTTAAAAGAAGACTTTTCAATCTAGCAAGATATATTATTATATATCCGGCTAGACTATGCAGATACCATTAAAATAGAGATACATCTGGCTAGATTCTGCAGATACCATTAAAATATAGATACATCTGGCTAGGTTATGCAGATACCATTAAAATAGAGATACATCTGGCTAGGTTCTGCAGATACCATTAAAATATAGATACATCTGGCTAGAAACTCAGGGAACTCCTCTGCAGCACAGAAAATCACCCCCCACGTGACAGCAGTGCCCACTGCCTGTGGGTTTATAACCTGAGCCCACATCCTTCACACATGAAGGGTGGCCAACCAAGGGCTGGCTGTTGCTAGAACAACAAAAGTTTGTTTGATGCTGCCAAGGAGCACAGAGCTGTCCAACAACAACCAAACCACATCAGACCACAGCAGTGGTTTACTCAAAAATGGTCTGTCTGTTGAAAAGAAAGGCTACTGGACTAACTAACCACAATATTATTTCTCTTTCTACCCACTGCACCTCCCACAGAACACAAACAAATTTAGGTGTAAAAGCACAACAGAACAGGTTCAGCCTCATCCTGGGTGTGCTGAAGCATCTTCAAAGGGAACTAAAGCATCACTTCAGCAGTGGAGTTCAGCCCCACTGTGCTTGGTTGTTCCTGCCACACAAACCAACCACTCCCACAGCACAACAGGAATGTGGGAATCACCTGCCAGAAACACCCCCCAGCAGTTCTGGCTCTTGTTTGTACAACAGCCTCACACAGATTACACTCTAATGTTTATTTGTTTAGCGGGAAGAGCACAGGAAGGGTTGTTTCCTGCTTGTCCAGCACCTGGCCCTTGCTCAAGCAGAGGTAGCAGGATCTCAGCTGCCCCTCCCAACCTTCCCACTCACAGGGAGGACACTGAGGCAGAGGAGCACGTTGGCCCTTTCTACCTGCAGGTGGGAACAGGAGGAGTCCAAGAGCAAGAGTCCAACCCACAAGTGTCACTGCCAGGCAGACACAAACCCCAGCACCAACCACACCAGCACTGCATCACCTTGCCTTTAAATGACACCATTGCCATAAAAAACTCTTTTGAAGTTTCTAACTACACATGGAGTGGACCAGTCCTTGGAAGGCAGTAGAGAATTCAGAAAGAAAGTGGACTGTTCAGTTCTTTCAATAAGAGTCAATCTAAAGGATTGTCACACAGGATATTTTACCTACCTTACACCAGCGGACTAAAATCCCCCCAGGCTTTTCCACAAACTCCTCCAGCTGCACAGGTGGGCGAGATGCCACAGTTCCATGTCTGAATATCTGATTTTTCAGTATGGTAAGGAGGCAGTCATCCAGCTGGGCAGACAGACAAGGCACATCAACCAAGGAGGGCACTTCTGGTAAGCTGAGAAAGGAAAGTTTGCTGTAATGAGAGGGGCCAGCTCCTGCAAATCCATATTTCATCCATGCACTCGAATCTGGGCAGATTTGCAAAGAGAGAACAGCTGCAGAAATTGGCTCGTGCAGTCCAAACTTAAAAGACTCAGCAAACACTGTGTCTGAGCCCCAACCAGACTGTCTGTTTCTCAGTAAATACTCTGCAACACAGGCTGTTCCACAAGGAGTGGCTTCACTGCTCCCAAATAAACAGCCTCTATTTCTACAGAGCATATGGAGGGTGAAACCCACTCCATTCTGTGAGTGCCAGCCCCACTGAAAGTCTGTGAAACGAACGGGACAGCAACACTTCCAGTGAATCTTTGAAGGCAGTGGAGCAGAAAGCTTTTGTTGCAGAGGAGAAAAGATGCCCTGCACAAGAAGGGCACACGTGCTGCTGCCTCAGATCACCTCAGGGTGTTGTGTCTTACCTATCTAGCTGGATGTGTAAAGCTTTTTTTGTGAAGTTGCAAAGTTTCTCATTCTCTTGTCCCACATCTCCATCGACTGCACTCTCCCCTGCAACCAAACAGCAAAAATATTCCTCATGAGACAACGGCCACAAAAGGCATTCCTTGCTTCAAAGAATAACCAGTTCTGACATGAGCAGCCAATTAAACATGAAGCATCCTCAGCACTTTTGCTAGTCTTAGCTAGAAAATACAATTATAGTTAACAACAGAAAGCCTATCTAGCAACTTTTGAAGCTCTCAAAGCTCCCTGTAGACACACCCCATAACAGATGTAATAATTTGCCTCAGGTCTCAGACGGTAGCAGAACTGGGGTCAGATGCCAAAAATCAGGGTTATTAATCCCTTCACCTGCTTTAAAGGAAGAAAAAAGCAAAGCACCTTCACTGATCAGAAAATAAAAAAGAGGTGCTTAAAAGCAAGGAATAGCTTCAACCATTGTTTGCTAGAATTAAAATGGTAACTATTGTCATGGTGAAGGGAGTAATCCATGCATTAAAGCGTGGGGATAAACAGAAATATTTTCCTGAGCTTTCCATATAAAGTAGCATCCCACACTCAGCTTACAGAGACACGTGCTCCAGTCTCCAGTCTGATGAGTTTACAGTAATTCACAACATCAGCAAGCTCAGTCCTTCTCCTGATGGAGGATTACACACGTTACAAAGCTCTGAAGGAAAGCACACGTCACAGTTGGCAGCAGGAGGTTTAATAACCATGGAGGTTTAACTCCTTTCTGACTCAGCTGCAGTGTGAGCTCGTCCTGCCCACAGGGTCAGGGATGTGCTGTGCAGGGGACCAGGGCATGGAAGTGCAGAGTCAGTCAGGTTCTCATGAGACCTCACAGAACTCACATAAAACACCAGCAATCTTTGCCACCACCCTGATTCAGTAACCTGAGACTTAAAATAAAACTGAGGTGACTCCCAGCTGTCCCAGAGCTGTGGTGATGGACAAAACCCCAACAAATTAATCCATAAACGCTGTCCCTACTCCTGTGAGCAGGCACAGAGCTCCCAAGCCAGCACACACAAAGTTGGAGGCTGAGGGGAGCTGGGAGCTTTCCCACCCCTGGGACACAGCTCAGTGTGCCTCAGCTCCAGGACTGAGCTCATGTTGAAAGAAAGTTAAAGTTGAGACACGAGAACAATGCAAGGAAACTGCCAACACACTCATGGCTCAGACACGCTCCCAGTAAGTTCTGCAGTGTGGGGAAAACAGGCAACAGTGACATTCCTTTCTGCAGAGGTATTCAGCACCAGCAGGGCACAGGCTGGCCCTGACAGCAATATTCCACATGTCCATCTGTGTCTGCCTCATCCACAGACCTTTTGGAAGAATTTTCCCCATACAGTGGCTGTTTCATTCCTGATGTTCCCCATCCACAGTGAATGCAGTCACACCCAGCAGGATAATCTGCTTGTTTCAGTAAGACAGAAACAACTTATCCACCAACAGAGACACTTTACTGTAATGGTACCCAGGATGTATTTTATTTCAAAGTAGCCTGACAGAATCCTCTGTCTGTCCTGGAGAGGCACTGAACACCTCTGCAGTGAGACATTTCCCCAGAACTTCCTGCCCTTCAGGAGAGGCTACACTGACACATGTACACCCCAGGACTGGAGTGAAACATTAAAATACAGGTTTGTAGGAGACAACATTGATCAGCTCTTCACCACATCTACCCAGCCTGAACCTTTCCCCACCCAACATTTGGTTTGAGAGAAATCCAGAATGAGCCAAATACACTGATAACAACAGGAACATTCCAGCCTTTGACAGACACACACTGGGAGCAGAGCTCAGGCCCAGCCCCAGGTGCTGCCTTACCTTCCCTGAGCAGATCATCGGCCGTGCTCACCCCGTGCTCGATCAGCTTCTGGCACTCATCCAAGGGCTTGATGCTCTCCTGCTCTATGACATCCACCTCCTGCAGCAGGGACAGCAGCCTCTCATCCAGCAGCTTCTTCAGGGTCCCTTTCAAATCGTTAAAATGTTGCTCAAGCACATCCCTGGTCAGTGTTGCGCTCTCTTTGATCTGAATTCAGATAAAGGGAGAGAAGGGTTCAGGATAAAAGGCAAAGGCCACACACATCTTTTCCTGAACTACCTCATCTACATCTGCTGGAGAAAATCTGTTGAGTGAAGTCAGCTCAGAAAAACGACCACTAGCAGTTAACAAATTAGTGCAGTCATTTTTAGTACACACACAAAGCAGGGAGGGAGGCAAAGAAACCAGCCTGGAGGAGGGGAAGAGCATATTAACTAAGCAAAATACAAACTGGGTCACAGGAACTTCAACAAAGGAGTTTTTCTTGTCAAAAAAATCCAAATGCCCTGTAGGTCTTCTCCCTGCTGCCCCTCAAAAAAACCCACTGCTGTAATCCTACACTCTGCCATCACATACTCTGTGGAAAGAAAACGGTATCAGGCTTTTAGAAGACTATCCAGGAGCACTTTTCCAGGCCCTATAATTTTTAAAATCCCCCTAAAACTGCCTTCTTTTCAATTTTGTTCAAATATCTGCCTTTGGGTGAACACCAAGCCTGGTTTGACTCCGGAAGAACCAGACCACAGAAGGTTCTACAAGTGCTTATTAAAATGGTTGCAAACTTGCTGAATCTGACTTTTAGGGAAGAAAACACACTTGGAACGTCCCTGAGCCAAAGATGCAAAAGTCAGGGGTAAACACCTCCCTACGAACGATTTTTCTAAGTCCCACACACAAGGAAATTCTGCAACGTGCTCAGATCTCACTACACGTAATTTAGAAGCACAGACAACCAACTCAGGAAGCTCTCTGGTTAGGTAAAATAAATTTCCTCTTCAAGTAATATTCACGAAGCTCTGCAGCTGCCACACAGCTCGGTTTCCCTTCTCGTGTTATTTCAATGCTTGGGGGGAAAAAAGGAAGTATTTAGCTTTGTGAAGGGGTGGGGTGAAGGAAGGCAGAGCAGCCACTTCTCTAAGCCCATTACAGGCAGCTCAGCCTCAAAATTAGATACTCCTCGCCCTGCAAAAGAGGAAATGCAAGTCCCTGGACACACAGAGCTGTGGAAAAATCACGTCCCATTGGTCCAGAGGAAAAGGATGCAACGGAAGCGATCCATTCACATCGGCCCCCAGATGATAAAGCTCCCACTGCCTGAACCCCAGGGAACTCCTGGATGTGTGATCCTTTGTGGACAAAACAGCCCGTGGTCCCGAAGGTGGAAAGAGAGAAAACAGAAGGGTGCACACGGCAAAGGAATTCCCCCTGAGAGGAAAGGGAAAGGTGAGGTAACTGCACACTCAGGGCCACTGCACAAAGGGCTCCCCCTCAGCTCCCTCTGAGCCATCAGGCAGCACTTTGAGAGGACAAGGTCTGGATTAAAGACAGCCATGCACAATTCATTTTCTTAAGCAGCCTGTGGTTTCAACAGTGACTAATTTAATGCACAGTGAGCACCCACACGCACCCGGGGCAGGGCACTCCCCCAGCAGACTCACAGCAGCTTCCTACACTAACGGAATCTGCTCCAGAAAAACTACCAGGGCGCCACAGAAACATTCTCTGACCTTGGTTTTGTTTGTTTTTTTTTAATTTACTCCTTGCAGAGCTGACTCAAAGATAGTAAGGCACTGCTGCTAGTCTACAACCCCCAGAGTGCTCAGGGGTGCCTCGGCAGAGGAGCCAGTCCTGCCGTGTGACTCTCCCTGCCCACACCTGCCTATCTCATCCCACATCTCCCGCTGGTACCGTCCCAAGGAAAACCCTGCCCCGGCTCCAGCGCAGAGCCGCAGACGGACCAGCCAACCTGGAATGTTGGCAGCG